>NC_086323.1:32336213-32647880 GCF_036172605.1 Pelobates fuscus | reverse complement strand
ATCATGCAAAATCATTGGGGCTTTAATTGTCTTTATAATACGTGTGTGGTGTTTCCTACCACCAATGTCTGAGTGCATGCAGTTTGCTACGTTGGGTTGTTTTGAAATCTGCAAACATATACCTGCAAAATCAGACTCCTTTATTTGTTTTTATTACCAGACCTTGTTTGGAACTCTTCTAACATTGAGCAAATTTATCTCAAAGTAGATTCACATGTTGTGATATCAATCTGTTTTTTACGGAGGTTTGAGAAACACACAGGCAACCATGGCTGTAGTCTGCTAAATAAGCGATATGCCTGTTCCTTGTGATGTGCATTACTGACGTTTAGTAATGATCAGATGAATGATACTGCATTGCAAATATCAGGAATGGTGTCTGGAAACACTTAACCGTCTATAAGTGATTTAACAGATTTTAACCCATTACAAGACTGCTTTGGCAACAGGAGCCATCATAATTACACAGAGGTTTGCCCAATCATGGTTCTGATGGGATTACAATTATTTCCTTGCAATGCCCATAAGTACCTAAGGGTTTTATTCCCTTAACAGGGAGCTGTTGGGGAGTTGACAACCAACTTGAGCTGTTTTGTTTTTGTTTCTCCACCCCTCCTCCCGCTTTGTAGAGTCTTGGTCTAAATTTGATCATTTGGAAACTGTAACTCTCTGCTTAGTAATTACTGCTTGATATGGCAGTCCAGTAGTATAGTATTGGATTGGCTCCTTCTCAGCCTATCATATTGTCTATATATGAGTTATCATCTGTCTTAAAAAAATAAATAAATCTAAATAAAATTCTTATTACTAGGTTCCATTTTTATAGTATAATCATTAAATTGTATATATGTCTTTTAACATAATGCCATTTTAACTACCATAGTGGTTTCAATGTCACGTATTAAACTTTTGTTGAAACGTTGAATGTTCTTTTCTAAATACGAATGTGTTACTTTACCCTGACTGTCTGAAAAAGTGTAAAAAGATGGATTTAAAGCCAACAGTATTCGGAGTTGTTGGTAATGGGGTGCAGTGGTAATATAGTGGTCACCCCCATTAAAGTTTAAGGAAACATCCTGTTCTATCCATTACATTTAGCAAGTATTTTTGGAGTAACTATATAAATCTGCTGATCTTCTAGAGACCATTTGGGTGTTTTTTGTTTTTATTCTGCAACTATTTTTGTAATCTATATTTTTCTAAACTGACAATTTCGCAAACTTAAAAAAAATTAAAAAAAAATAATGGGATTTTTATCTTGCATATTTTGTCTCTTCTGATGCTTAACCCTTTACATGCTCCACAAACCTGCTATGAACTGTAAAGTAAGAGTTTGACGAGAAATAACCACTTTGGTTGCTCTAGTTGCTGTGGACTATGGTTGAACGAGCATCATGGGAGCTGTAGTCTGCAGTAGCTGGAGTGCTGGAAGTCCCCTATGCTTGCTTATTTTTCTTGCCAGAAAAGTTGTGCATAGGGTAGCTGTACATTGCTTACCACTCTGGTGCTTAATGGGTTAAACAGTCTATTTTTCTTTGCCAAACCAAGGGGTGTTTTCACGTGATACTACGATGAACTGATATGACTTGCAAAATCTAGGCCAAGCTATCAAAACTGAAAGTTTGGGGTTTTTTTGTTTGTTTTTTTAACCTAAATTTTGCAAGCCTGTTTTCCACTCACTGTTAAGTGAAAACACCCCTAGAATCACACTGAATTAGGCTTTTAAAAAGGGTCTTGGTTTAACCACTTCATTGCTGTTGGATGTGTGTGTCACTCAGACCTATCAGCGGTGATTATAAAATATATGTGAAATATTCCTGCATTGTGGGTGATATATGTTTGGGTATTTTATTTTTTTTTGTATGATTTTGTCAGTGTATGTTTTTGTTAACCGGATTAAGCAATGTTCAGGCTTAAAAGAAAAACCAGCAGATCATCCTAGATTGTGAATCTGTAAAACGTTTTATCATGCAAATACATTGATGTTGTAGCCATTTACAATGTGTCTGGTTTTCATTTATTGTGTGTGTTTGGAGTTTGTTTTTTTAATTGGTCAGTAATGTGGTGAATAGTAGATCGCACATGACAGAGGGTTTAATACAGTAAACAGATCTGGCTATCTTTCATTGAATCCCATATCCAGAAAGGTCACTATGTGCATTTATCATACTTTTGTTTAGAGCCCTGTTCATATCTCCCATTCCCTTTTTACAGATAGATTTATAGATAGATCGAGATCTCTCTCTCCCCTAGTTCTTGTACTACCCACTTACCTTTACCTGTGTTCATGTAGTAGCCTTTTCCCAATCTCCTGTAGCACTCTGCCTCCCCAACTTCTGTATTACCCCCAACCACCAGTTACCCTCTTACCTGTACTCTTTTTTTTTTTTTTTTTTTTTTTTTTTATATCTACCCCAGTTCTGTCCCTCATCCCATACATATATTGATTTCCAAATCCCCAACAGTTGCTTTGTGAATCTTCCAAACACCCACTGCTCTTGTGAGTACTCACTTTCTGTTCCTGGGGGGAAGAAAACCTCTACCCCCTTCTCTAGACTCCTGTGATTCCATCCTGCCCATTCGTATAATAGGAGTAATGTGAAAGTGTCTGAGAGCTGGGTTAGGCACATGGATCTGAGACAGACATAGTAACATCCCCATGCTTGAAAACACATGAGCCACCTTCATATTAAAGTACATACTGTACTTATCAGTATTGGTATACACACAGTACGCTGCCCTATATTGCCCTGTGTGTAGCATTCATCTAAATTACATAATGGCTCAGACATGCGTCTGTATTACTAGGAAAGAAAAAAACGTTTTCAAGAAACCTACAAGTTCTCAAGTTTTAGAATGTTTGATTGTATCACATAACATCACAGCTTCTCTGTAATAAACTCCGTGATGAGTATAACAGAGCTCTTTGACAATAAACTCCCAGTTAGGTAAGTCACAGAGCTCCACATAAAACAACTCACTGTGAGTCTGTGTATAGTTATCACAGAGCTCCACAAAAACAGAACTCTAATGTGCAGTGTGCATGAGCATTCTAAAACTCAATGGCAAGAAAATCCACTAGAACACATGGTGTATGAATGAATCACAGTGCTCCAAAACAACAACACAATGTATGGTGTGTGTATAGGAGTATGCCAAATTCCACAACAATTACACTCATTTAATAACAACTCCACCACAGTAGCACACGCTAATGTAGAGTGAGGACGAGTAGATTACAAATAAGTTTTAGGATTATTGTACTCTGGTATTTTTCATTTGTGTAAATGCTTGCACGGTTTGTGAAGTCACCTTAAAAAAAATAATCCTGAAAATTCTCATGGCAAAAGTGTCCTTTACCATGAGAATTTCCGGAGGTATGATATATGGCTTCTCATGACTTTAATACGAATAAATGCTACTCATGCAACTACTAGGGTCCACAGAGTGGGTGTTCTTCCTGTATTTTCCTGCCAAACTAGTATTTCAGCATTTTGAGTTTCTAATTCCCGCCTCTTGGCCACCCTGTATAAGTTACTATGACAATTTCCAGTATCCTATTCTCTCCTCGCCCTCCCCTGAAGTCACAAAACTCATGACCGTTACGCCATAAAACTAAGAAAAACTAAAGTTTATAAAAGCCCGAATTCCCATTCTGTCAGTTGTGATGAGCCTTCATATTCTCTTTTTTATAAAGTTTCTGGGCGAGATCAATCCGAAATGGCAGCCAGATAATCAAACTTTATCAAAATAAGCCATCGATATTAATTCCTAAAGCACCTGCATTCAAGGACCATTATAGGCAACCAGACCACTTCAGCTTAATGAAGTGGTCTGGGTGCCAGGTCCATCTAGGATTAACCCTGCCTGCTGTAAACATAGCAGTTCCAGAGAAACTGCTATGTTTACATATGGATTAATCCAGCCTCTAGTGGCCGTCTCATTGACAGCCGCTAGAGGTGCTTCCGCGCTTCTCACTGTGATTTTCATAGTGAGAAGACGCCAGCATCCATAGGAAAGCATTGAGAATGCTTTCCTATGGACTGAATGAATGTGCGCGCGGCTCGTGCCACGCATGCGCATTCAGCCGTTGACAGGGAAAGGAGGCGGAGAGTCCCCACCGCTGAGGGAGCCCAGCGGTGGAGAAAAGGTATGTGTTTAACCCCTTCCTCACCCTAGAGCCTGGCGGAGGGGGGACCTAGAGACCCTATAGTGCCAGGAAAACAGGTATGTTTTCCTGGCACTATAGTGGTCCTTTCACTTCAGTTTATGTGCAGCTCACACACCCCTCGCTGAATGAAAACCCATTCTGAACGCTATTAAAATTTGAGCGATAATAATCCTACTTCAGCATCCTCAGGCATTAATAGCACCATATTGTATACCTATAAAAAAAAAAAATGTGCAGTCTAACCCGGTCATGATACTGTTTTCTTCACTATGTCTGTTACTGCTATTGTGGCACTGCAGTCTTGTATGTAATCTTTTTTTTTTTTTATATATATATATAATCTTTATTGTAAAGGTTTACCATTTCTTTTCTCCATTTTTTTTTCAATACAGAAAGACAATACAATACGTTACATTACAGTACAATACATTACAGTAATTACAAAGAAAGAAAAAAAGAATAAACAATACTTAAACTTACAGAATTACATTGACAAGACATTGCAGCGAGAGAGAGGGGAAAAAAAACATATCGGGTGAGAGTATATATCTTATCATCTATACTGTCCAAAGTATATACAATCAACCATATTTTAGCTTTTACTTTTAGTTTGTTTAGAAACCAACTTTAATAAACCAAGTGTTTATTAGGAGCTCTATTTATTTATCAACTCCCAACATTTCTCCCAAACAGTTGTTTTTCTACTTAGTTTTTGTGTACTCAACATGAGTTCCATTTTTATTTGAAACTCAAGCTGAGCTTTAACTTGATCCCAGAGTACGTCTCTATCAATTTTCCATCCTCTTGCGATTACAATTTTAACTGCTAAAAAAAAAGATGAATAAGGATGATTTTTAAATCCTGTGCCATTACTGGCCAATTTAAATGTAGTAGGACGACTTCTGGAGAGAGCATCAGATTGAGATTCAAATCTAGGGGCACAAACCTTTGTATGTTACACCACAGATTGTTCAATTTACTGCACTCCCACCAAATATGTTTAAAAGTACCTGTAGCTATACCACATCTCCAACATAGGTGACTTATTGAGGGGTACATTTTATTTAATTTATCTGGTACTAAGTACCATCTGTTTAGGACCTTAAAGTGAGTTTCTAATAGATTTAACGAATGATTGTTCTTTGAAACTGCGGCCCAGCGGTGGAGAAAAGTTATGTGTTTAACCCCTTCCTCACCCTAGAGCCTGGCGGAGGGGGGACCTAGAGACCCTATAGTGCCAGGAAAACAAGTATGTTTTCCTGGCACTATAGTGGTCCTTTCACTTCAGTTTATGTGCAGCTCACACACCCCTCGCTGAATGAAAACCCATTCTGAATGCTATTAAAATTTGAGCAATAATAATCCTACTTCGGCATCCTCAGGCATTAATAGCACCATATTGTATACCTATAAAAAAAAAAAATGTGCAGTCTAACCCGGTCATGATACTGTTTTCTTCACTATGTCTGTTACTGCTATCGTGGCACTGCAGTCTTGTATGTAATCTTTATTGCACACATTTTTTTTTTTAAATAAAAATTTTGAGCAGTAAACTGTTGTAGCTTAAAGAGACACTGTAGAGGCACCCAGTCCACTTCAGCTCCTTGAAGTGGCCTGGGTGCAATGTGCCATAACCTCTAACCCTAAACAGGTAAATATTGCAGTTTTTTTTTATTTATTTATTAACGGCAATAATTACCTGCTAGGGTTAACTTTCTCTAGTGGCTGTGTACCAGACAGCCAATAAAGGGACTTACGGTCAACTAAATGACGCTGGATTTCCTCGCACTATGCATGAGGACTTCCAGTGTCATCGGAATCCCCTAATGCACGTGCATTAGGTCTTCCCCGCCACGGAGGAGCGTGGGCTGAGCGACGTCGGGGCTGGACCCAGGTAAGTGAGAAAAAAATGGGGAAGCTATAGTGCCAGCAAAATGAGTTTGTTTTCCTGGCACTATAGATTCCCTTTAAGGAAATGTATTTGACCAATTATGTAAATGTGCTTGTTTTAAAAGGGCCCTTTCCACCTACCATCTGTCATAAATGTTCTGTTTGAAAAAGGCCTTTTATTCTATTGCACAGCACTGCTGACTATGTTGGCGCTATGTAATGTAAATATTTAGCAAATGACAATGTAATCCGTTTAGACAAGGCAAAACACTCAAAGAGGAGAAATCGAAACATTCGGCTGCTGAGTGCCAGGACATGACTTGTAACAATGATTGACGGGAAGCCCAGATGGAGTCACCCAGTTGCAGGTTGAAGTAGTGTGGGATTTTACATTTAAGACAAAATACATATTTCTTAATTATTGGGATAAGATTTTTTTTTAGACCGTTCAAAAAGGACAAGCAAGATTTTCACGATATTTCCACTACTTCAGTGTTATATTCACTATAGCAAGGGCAGGCAAGCATTGGCAGATGTAGTACACAACAGTCGGAGTGCTGAAAGTTGCCTACCACTATCCTGAAGAAATAAAAAAATTTCTGTTGGAATTATTTTCCAGAATAAGTTTCTTCTGTCAGTCAATTCCTTGGCATTGACTGACAAGGGGGGAAGCACAAAAAAGACCACCAACAGAAGGGCCCTCTCCTCTTCCTGAGAAGCGTAGGACGGCCAGGTGGTGGGTGTTAAGCGAAGAGTAACACCCATGAAGCCGCACTGGAACATGGTAAAAGGGAGTACATTTTCATTTAATTCACCATATTCCTTTGTGACATATGGTGTATTCAATGCATATGGGAGTGATTTCAGGCAATTTTTTTTTTTTTTTTTTTTTAAATATATAAAAACAGGTTCAATTTAAAGTGTCTATTTAGTCACCAGAACAACATGTTGAAATGCTTCTGGGGTCAACAAACCGGTCTCTGCAGACTTTTTAATGTAATCACCACCAGGTTTTACTTTGCTGGCTAGTAACACCTCTAGTGACAGTCACTCGGACTGCCATTAGAGTTGCTTCCTGTGTCAGTACTGCACAGTATGCAACACTGGTGGTTAGAGTCTCCATGCTCTGCATGGAGGCACTGAACATTCCCTATAGAGATGCATTGATGCACTGCATCTCTAGGAGATTTTGATTGGCACAACACAGCATTTTGCCAGACATGCTCAGTACCCTCCCACTGCTCTCTTACAGGAAAAGATTGGATTTGCTGCATTCATCAGGTTTGATCTTAGTCATGGAGGAGGAGCACGCTGCAGCATGGGAGAAAAGGAGTTTAAAAACCCCTTTTTACCGCTCTACCAGGTGAGCCAGAGACCTAAATAGTGGTTTTAACACTGTTGGGAATAAGTGTTTGTGTTCCTTTAAGATATGTTGTTCTACACAGGAAGTTTCAAACAGATTCCTCCAGCCCAAAAAAAACCCAAACACACACAGAAACCGCAAATACTTTAAATAGTTTATTCAAGAGTTCATTTTAAATAGAACATGGAATTTCATCCATATTAGTCTACATGAAAAAAGTAGAATTGTACCAATCCGTTAAAGGCATACAATAGAATAGCAATATTATAAATAAAACTTGGTGAAATAAATTAACATCTTAAAGACAAAACTGCATCAACCCATCTTTAAAAAAACGGCAGTATTGCCAAGATAAAAGTCTGCAGAACAGACAGCTTTTTTTTTTTCCCCCTGTTAATTTCATATTTTATAATGTATTTTTTTTTGTTGACCCTTAAGCTCCACAACAAAAACTCTGTACAGTCTCTTTCAAGCATATGTTCGGCGTAATCCAGTCGCCATCAGTGATCGTCGTAACTCCTGAGTTGCTCTCAATACATAGTGAATTCTCCCAGACTCCTTTGCTCATTAGTCCATGTTTTAAAACACTCTGTAAACCTCCACTGTAGAAGTTTCTCCCGGAGAGTCATTTTTTCTTTTCTTCCAATATTTTATTTTAACCTCCGTAAAGTATTTTTTTTTTGTTTTGTTTTGAAACATTAATAAAGAAATGTCCTTGGGATTCCATAAGGCAAATCATCGTTCGGGAAGATTGATCACAGGAACCCATTGATCCAGGTACCGGCTCTCTTTGCAAAAGCAGATCACTTCCTGCATTGCAGTATCCTTGCACGGAGGTGGGTGCAGACTCTGAAAGAGGGAAACCAAAAAAAGTCTCATTAGCATTGCATTCTAGAAGCAGACATTGTATACATTTACACAGACAAACAACTTGCTGTTTAGCAGATAGACCCCCAGTAATTGAGGGTGCTTGTAAAATCTGTTTAATTGCACCCAAAGAGGAAACGTATGCACAGTACGGAACAAACATGTTGGAACAAGTCAGAAACCGGAAAACCCCAGACAGCAATTCAGGGAAGCAGTTGGTTAAAGTCCATTTACAAATAGAGAAAAAAAAAAAAAGGCACTAGAGAGCAAAGTCACTGATCTTGCATTACCGAAACTCATGGTGTGCGAGGGGGGGCAAGGAGCGGAGGAATGTGAAAGTGAGTCAGCCTAAGAGAAGCTTGGGAACTACACAGCGCTGGCAATAGAAACCAGGGAAGGGCAACATTACAATGCCCTCTAAACATTAATTGTTCCATGGCTGGAGGCTTTAAGAGGGATTTGTTAGCAGGAGACGTTGCCATACGGGTGTGGTAAGGGGGATTACCTAACCGGTAGAGTGGGTGTACAGTATTCCTACAACATCCACAGGTGCAGCCAGACATGTAAGAAAATCCATGTGACATAATAAGGGACTGGATTTGTAGTCCTTGTTACATTGGAGGGGAGAATCATAAAATAAGTATATATATTCATGTCAGAACAGCTGATCTAGACAGGGCCTCCATAAATTGCCATTTGGATTTAAAAATCACTACAATCCACACTTTAGTAAATAAGTCCCGTTTAATAAAAGCTTTGTCTAATCCATTTGGAGCAGCAACGTGTCAGAATATACAAGATGTTTAACTCGGATTATGAAGGGGTTAAAAATCCATCAGGCAGAAAATATGTCCATTCCACCCAGTTACATTTCTATAGGAAAGTATCACCTACGCTGATTAGAATGCAATGCAGATCGGCAGGTTCCCCAGGCTTGTCAGAGGTTCCCAGGATCTCAGCCAGCCGGCTCACATTGCTCACTCTCAGGATGTTGATGTCATTCTCACAGCAAAACGCCTGGATCAGGGTGAAGTGGATTTGTAAAGCAACATCCTGATCGTCCGTTTCATCCGCAGCCAACAGACAAAGCACCACATTGTCTGGGTCTCTGTACAAAATAAAAAGTGAGAAATAAGGGGTTTAGTTTAGAAAACAAGTCATGCTCTGCACTTATTAAACACTTGTAGTAGCAGCGACTTACTGAACAGGGCAATAAAGCACGCAATCAGTTCAAATAAAATTAAATTAAACTGAACTACTAATAGGAGTTTCATCGCGGTCAAGGTTTACCTATACCTTTACGTGTATTAAAAGCATCATCCCCAGCTGTTGCAGAACTACAACTCCCATGACTCTTTGCCAGCTTAAAGCTGGCCAAGCATAATGGGAATTGTATTTCTACAACTGGTTCACAGGTTGGCGATTTTTGATGGCTAATATAGCGAATACTTGCAGTTAAAAACTGGCACGAAATAGATGTAAATGTTGGAATGCCAACAATGCCTTTAAAAGGTCTAAATTTTTATTTAAAAGTCCTTACACATTCAGTAGCTTGGCAGCTTCATACACTCCAATTGTGATGGTTCGCTGGTGCTTGGCCTTGTTCAGCACTTCTTGTAATGCATTTCCAACAGTATCCATTCTGCAAATAACAAGAGGCATGTGTTAATACATAAAGCCTGCACAGATATTTCCAACAAACATGTTACTCACCCATGTTACAGGGTTACAGATAGAAAATACCAAAACAAACAAAAAAGGTCTGTGTCATCCATTAACCCTTCCCAGCACTGCAGAGAACAATGCACATTACAAGAATACTATGGACATAGATTAAAGGGGGCTTTGTGTGCACAGGACAACAAGGGAAGGTTTGTTAAAATCCCCTTACTAACAGAAACAACTAGAGACATGCATGTTTAACAAGGGCAGTAAGAATCCATTAGCACCTCAAAATTAAGGTAGCAACCAAATAACTGAGATGGCACATTACATGCAGAGCCAGGTGGGGGGGCAATCTCAGATACTCTCGGTAGAGGGCAATGCTTGGTCCTGGGGCAGTTGTTAGAGGGCAATGCTTGGTCCTGGGGCAGTTAGTGATCCCCCTGGTAAGAGGGCATTGCTTGGTCTTGGGGCAGTTAGTGATCCCCCTGGTAAGAGGGCAATGCTTGGTCCTGGGGCAGTTAGTGACCCCCCTGGTAAGAGGGCAATGCTTGGTCCTGGAGCAGTTGTTAGAGGGCAATGCTTGGTCCTGGAGCAGTTAGTGATCCCCCTGGTAAGAGGGCAATGCTTGGTCCTGGAGCAGTTGTTAGAGGGCAATGCTTGGTCTTAGGGGAGTTAGTGATCCCCCTGGTAGAGGGCAATGCTTGGTCTAGGGGCAGTTAGTGATCCCCCTGGTAAGAGGGCAATGCCTGGTCCTGGGGCAGTTGTTAGAGGGCAATGCCCGATCCTGGGGCAGTTGTTAGAGGGCAATGCCTGATCCTGGGGCAGTTGTGAGAGGGCAATGCCCGGTCCTGGGGCAGTTGTGAGAGGGCAATGCCTGGTCCCCCTGGTAGCAGTGTGTAGGTATCCGTCCTTACTTTCCCATGCTGTGTTCTCCAGTGAGTTCCTCCAGGGTCATGTTGTATTGGCCGCTGCCCGTTGCTGTGTATAGATGAGTGCTAAGTATCTCCTCAGTTACAAGTCTCACTCCGATCCTTCCTCTCCCTCAGCTCCACAAACTCTGCTACCCGCCTCGCGCTGCCGGGATTCTTGGTCCCGCGCTCAGCCAATCGGCGCGCACCTCATCTGCATACTGCGCCGCTCATTGGCTCATGCAAATCAGGTCGCCGATCATTGACCCGAGCGCCTTTACAACCTGGGAAACGGCGAGACTCGCAGCGGGGACGCTGATTGGATGAGTGTAAGGCGAGGGGGCGTGGGTATCCGAGGCATAGCGTTGCTAAGGGACGTAACCCCTTCAGCGCTGCCGTGTTAAAGTTGTGTATTAACCCATTGAGATCTGGATATGGAGCCTCACACTGAGTTTAATCAGTCACTATATTCAATGTTAATAAACCATATACTGTGTGTAAATATTAATATTAATATAAAATATACTGTGTGTAAATATTAACACAACATATAATGAGTATAAATATTAACACAACATATAATGTGTATAAATATTGATATAAAATATAATGTGTACAAATATTAACACAACATATACTGTGTATAAATATTAATATAAAATACACTGTGTATAAATATTAACACAACATAGAATGTGTATAAACATTAACACAACATATACTGTCTGTGTACCACAATTATCAGCCATGTACCCCTATGGCATAACCAGTACCTCCTAACTCCTAGATACCAGCTCAGTATACCCAAAATATACCTTGTGTACCCTCATAATATACCACACATCCTCTTCAACCCACACATACCCTCTCAATATACTCTAAATATAACTACACATGTACTCAATCAACATACCTCACATCCTCTCTAACCCTTAGATAACCTCTCAGTATATCCCAAATATAAACTACCTGTATGCTGAATTAATATACCCCACATCCACAGTAGCCCTCTTAGTATAACCCAAATATAACTACAAGTGTACCCTCATAATATACCACACATCCGCTGTAAACCTCTCAGTATAACCTAAATATAACTACCTGTGTACTCAATCAATGTACCTCACATCCTCTCTAACCCTTAGATAACCTCTCAGTATATCCCAAATATAAACTAACTGTGTACCCTCATAATATACCACACATCCACAGTAACCCTCTCAGTATAACCCAAATATAACTACCCGTGTACCCTCATAATATACCACAGATCCTCTTCAGCCCACACATACCCTCTCAGTAAACACAGAATATAACTACACATGTACTCAATCAATATACCTCCTCTATAACCCTTAGATAACCTCTCAGTATATCCCATACATATCTACCTGTGTACCCTCATAATATACCACACATCCTCCTCAGCCCTCTCAGTATAACCCAAATATAACTGTGTGCTCAATTAATATACCCCACACCCTCTCAGTCGATCCCAAATATAACTACCTGTGTACCCTCATAAGATACCACACATCATATGTAACCATAGATCCCCATCAATATACACCCAAACAAATACTCCATATGTATCTCCATAACATAACCCATATCTTCTATAACCCTTACATACCCTCTCCATATACCCCAAATATTAATCCCTGTGTACCCTCATAATATACCCCACATCATCTCTAACTTTCACATCCCCTCAATGTACACACAAATATGAATCTCTGCGTACCCTCATAATATACTCCCCACATCATCTCTAACCTTGACATCCCCTCAATGTACACACAAATATGAATCTCTGCGTACCCTCATAATATACCCCACATCATCTCTAACCTTTACATCCCCTCAATACACACACAAATATGAATCTCTGCGTAACCTCATAATATACCCCACATCATCTCTAACCTTTACATACCCTCAATGTACACACAAATATGAATCTCTGCGTACCCTTATAATATACCTCACATCCCTCTAACCTTTTAATACTCTCACTGTATGTCCAATATATGTATCCTTTGTACCCTCATAATATACCCCACACCCTCCCTAACCTTTAGATACATTGCTTTCTACTTCAGATATTATTCTGTGTACACTCGTAACTTCTTACATCTTTATATACCTCAATATCAGTCCCTTTATTACATATCCCCAACCCCTTATCCGTCTGATACCCAAACAAATAATGCACAGGGTAACAGCTACTATTCACCTAACACTGCACCATAAATACAAATTGTATTAAATACCCAGTCTGGGGCAATACTCACAGTGCTCTATTTTATTAGATGCCCAGTCTGGGGTAAATACTAACCATGCTCAATCTTATTAAATACCCAGTCGATGGCAATACCCACCATGCTCCATTTTATTAAATACCCAGTCAGGGGCAATACCCACCATACTCCATTTTATTAGATACCCAGTCTGGGGCAATACTCACGATGCACCATTTTATTAGATACCCAGTCTGGGGCAATACTCACGATGCTCCATTTTATTAGATACCCAGTCTGAGGCTATAATTGCCATGTTCCATTTTATTAAGCACCCGAACTAAGGCAATACTCACCATGTTTATTTATATATATATATATATATATATATATATATATACACATATATATATATATATGCACTTATCAATTGAACTGAATTGTAGTAAATGTAGGGTCTAGAATTAAAGGTTCACTTCAAGCCCCATAACTACTACAACTTTTTGTAAGGGTTATGGTTCAAGAAATATGTGGGCACTGTCTCTCCAGTATTTGTCAAGACCTTATTCTCTAAATGGGGGGGGGCACCTCCACCTGCTGCCCCCTCCGTGATCTAACAGGACTGCGCAATGTTGTCCCCTCTCATGGTGCGCACTATACGGTCACAAAGGGCGCACGCCCTTAAGGCCAGCTCTGTTAATAACTTCAACAGAAATACAACCAAATTGCTAAATATTGCATTTTGCTCATTTTTTGCATTTGTTTCTTACGGTCCGTTAAACAAGGATCAACGGCCATGTTCTATTGTCATTAAATATTTTATCGGTGCATACTGGTAATGGAAACTAATTGTACACATTACTTTTCAGAACACACACACAAATAATAACACCCTCTAGTGGTATTTTATTGCTGTAGATAACTTGGTAATAGGGGGTTAATAATAATAAGTCATATAAACAGTGGGTGTTTCATAAAAATCGGAGGGCAGGGCTACAACTTTTTTATTACTTTTTTTTATGGTTTAGGTACGTCCATGATAATGAGATTTGGGGTCTTACTCTTGATCAAAATTTAGAGGTGAGCCAGCACGTCATTGTACAGTTAAACTTAAAAGAAACCCTCAGCACAAGGCAATCTGTTTAAAATGGTGATTTATTCCGCCATTAAACGTGAAAGGCCAATGTTTCGAAACACAAGGTGTCTGTAATAAGCTTGATAAAGATACCTTTAGGGTTGATCACTAAAGTGAAAATTCAAAGTGAACTACAAATGTAAGGGGAAAATTTCAGAATGGGAAACATGTTCTAAGTCAGCTATGTTTTTAGTTCAGCTAATATAACCTTAACGAGGCACTGTAGGCACCCAGACCACTTCAGCTCATTGAAGTGGATTGGGTGCAATGTCCCATGTCCCTTAACCCTGCAAAATTATTATTGCAGTTATTGAGAAACTGCAATAATTACTATCCGGGTTTAACTCCACCTCTTGTGGCTGTTTACCAGACAGCCACTAGAGGGCTTCCTGATTTGAAACTGACCTTCGGTCCGTTATCTGATGCTGGACGTCCACACGCTCTGCATGAGGACCTCCAGCGTCAGATTTTTTTCCCATAGGAAAGCAGTGAATAATGTTTTCCTATAGGGAAATCCCAATGTGAGCGTGGCCATTGCCGCACATGCACATTAGGCCACCTCCACCGACGTCAGACGGCAGAGCGTGGTCGGAGCCTGATCCAGTGCCGAGGGTCATCGACACTGGATTCAGGTAAGTGACTGAAGGGGTTTTAATCCCTCCCGCATTGCAGGAGTGGGGTCGCGACAGAGGGGGGCAGTGTAGGATTCTATAGTAGCAGGAAAACGGTTTTGTTTTCCTGGCACTATAGAATCCCTTTAAATTTGGACCATACTTTGAATTCTTACTTCAGTAAATAACTCGGTTATATGTGTGTCGAAACGTTGCCTTTTCACACTGGAGAGCTTAACAAACCACCACCATACCAGTGTGCTGAGTTTTTTTATTTTTGTTTTTATTACTGAGGTTGAACCTTCGGCACGGGCACCAAAATTTGGAGTTGCATTGGAAGGCCTGTCTTCCACCCACTATTTATGCCAAATATACCGGTGGCATTGTTGCCACTAAATATAAGGATAGGCAGGGTATAAAAGTGTATGGCACGTCCAAAATAATGCAATATAACTCTTTATCTTTTAATATATTTAGAAGTGTTAAGTATATGAATATATATATAATTGCCTCAGTGGCTTCAGTCTTTCCATTATATTTAAGGTGTAAATTTAAACTATAATATAAAAATACAAAAGCACAAATTTTCACATACAATGCTTTCATTTCATTAAAGATTACCTTTAAAATTTATTCCAACAAAGAAACATCGTGTAATATCATGATATCTCCAAATTATAACAAGGCAGGAGCAATTTACATGTAGAACAGCATAGTTTAAAGGGCACCCACCATGCCCCAAACAACTTATGCTCATTGGAATGAGCACAAGATTTTATCAATACATCCCACAGAAGGTCCCTCTGCTCTCCTCCCATAGCAACCACAGCGCATATGCTGTGGTTGCTATAGAAAATTCATAGCCAACACTTCTAGCACCAGCTAGAGGGTATAAGAACAAAATAACATCCACGAAACGTGAAGATGGCGGCACTGTAGCGTAGCAAACGTGAGTAAGCCTTTATATTTTACATTGAATACACCATGTATCTTTGTGATACCTAATGTATATGGAAGCGATTTAAGGTAAATTAAATTAGTCATAACTGGTTCACTTTAGATAGCCCTCTACCACCCCCTGTTTTCCACCTTACAGAGCTGGTTTCTGCCAGACAGGCTGGCCTGCTTTCCTGTTTCCTATGGAAAATTAAATTATCCAAATCACAGTGACCCTCACCTGCATGTCACTCAATCAAATTAGCCACCCCTCCCAAACAGGACTAATTAGTGGGAAAGCCCCTGGCCGGACAAGACCATGTACAAGATTTAGCATGGTGTAGGCAGGTGTATGGAGAGAGATACATTTTATTATATATCCATTCAGTTCACAGGTTGTTTTAGCCTTTACTGAGAATGTTATCTTATTGGACTCTGTGGACATTTGAGTTTCAGCATTGTCAGTCCTTCCATCAGATGATTATTTATATAAATAAAAGCTAAACATATTGCGTAAGAGCTGTCCCTTGGAATGCACTCAGTTACATTATCACAAAGAAAAAAGGCTGGGTTTATCATCATCAATTTTTGTTCGTTTTATCATTAAGCGGAGTAAAGGTAACATTGTCCTCGCGGTAGTGACTCAGATTTTATACAACCGTGACACAATCAGAAATATGTGAGGTAAGAAACTGAAAATAGAACAAGTCGAGGCATGTTACCACTGCCGGGATAATCACCAGTTTCATATCCAAAATTAGGAACACATGTGTAAAATAAATATACACATATTCACACACAGAAATCTCAGAGAGATCAGATCATCCCATAGAAAATGAGCTATAAACAGATCAAGGTTACCTCCTTTTCTCCACCAAGTAAAATTATAACCGATTTTAATTTACATCAGAGTTTAAAGTCCTCTAGACTGTAAGCTCGTTTGAGCAGGGTCCTCCTCATCTACCTATTGTTCCTGTGTCACTGTGTAATTGTCTCATTGATTGTAAATTCCCCCCCCCCCCTTCATAATATTGTAAAGCGCTGCGGAATGAGTTGGCGCTATATAAATTCCAATAATAATAATAATAAAGGGACTATATAGACAAGCAGACTTCTCAATGAAGTGGCCTGGGTGTTACGTTCCTGTCTGTTTAACCCCGCAACTGAAAATATTGTCGTTTTGCAGGTAGACGGCCACCACAGGCGCTTCCACAGCTATAACAGAGTCAAACTCTCATTGAGAGCATTTAATTGGCACATTTCAACATTTTGCGGCGCATGCATGCACAATAGCATTCCCATAAATCCCTGTTGGGAAAAAATGGATTTGCTGAGATCTTCAAGACTGATGATCTCAGCCAAGGAGACAGAGCAGCTGCACAAAAAGTTAAGTGAAACCTAGGTTCTAAACTCCTGCGAGGCGAGGTGGACACCTAGATAGGTAGATGGACACTAAAGTGTTATGAATACCAGCACTATATCATTAGGAGCACGATATCATTAGGATACCATATGTATCCTAATAATATAGTGCTCCTTTAATCAGTATATATTGTAATTCTCCTCTTTATATATTCATACCTCCCAGCATTGCAAATGGACAAAGAGGGACACTTTAATTTTAGAGGTGTGGGCAGTGAAATTGACTTGCTAATAACAATATATGCAACTGAAATGTAATTTAGAACAAGAACAGTGTATCTTAGTTAAACAAACTGATTTCTAAACACATTTCTTGTCGTTTAAAGACACATTACTCCAAGTATTAAAGGACCACTCTAGTGCCAGGAAAGCATACTCGTTTTCCTGGCACTAGAGTGCCCCTCCCGCCCGGCTCTGGAAAGGGAAAAAGGGTTAAAACTTACCTTTTTCCAGCGCTGGGCGGGGAGCTCTCCTCCTCCTCTCCGCCTCCGATCCTCCCCGTCGGCTGAATGCGCACGCGCGGCAAGAGCTGCGCCCGCATTCAGCCGGTCAATAGGAAAGCATTCATAATGCTTTCCTATGGACGCTTGCGTGCTCTCGCTGTGATTTTCACAGTGAGAATCACGCAAGCGCCTCTAGCGGCTGTCAGTGAGACAGCCACTAGAGGAAAAAGGGGAAGGCTTAACTAATTGATAAACATAGCAGTTTCTCTGAAACTGCTATGTTTATAAAAAAATTAGTTACCCCTAGCTGGACCTGGCACCCATACCACTTCATTAAGCTGAAGTGGTCTGGGTGCCTAGAGTGGTCCTTTAATGATGTTCTGTTATACACTAAGACACACCATCAATATAAAGTTACCAGAAAGGAGGGACATTAAGATACAAAATAGGGACATAGGGATTTTGGGTCCAAAGTAGGGACTGTCCCTCCAAAATAGGGACACTTGGGAGGTATATAAATCTACCAGTTGCTTCCAATTGAGATAAATCTGTTTACATTCCCATTTCTTTACAAACCTCTGTGGACTTGTGGTATCTATTAGATTTGGACATTGACACAGTTTATTGCATTTTCACTCCATAACCAGGCACATCCAGTTTCAAATGGAACAATAAATCTGAAAGTATTTCGAGTCATTCACCATGAACTATGTAGTAATCACTGTCCTTTTCATACATAAATGTAATTGGATACTGAAGGAAAACCCAGCTGTTTTATGGCCATGTGCGTGAAATCGCTACAGAGCTAAAGAGACTTCTATGAGGGAGATTTATCAAGGCAAAATATGCTTATTTCAGTGAAAAGTGCAAAATGCTGAGATAGTTTCCTTTGGTTTCCATGGTGATCGCTTGAAAATATCATCTATTTTTTGCCTTGATAAATAATATACTTTTAAGTGTAGAATTGAGTGTTTATCTATTGTCTTTTAACACAAGGAGTGGAAGTCTCAATGCCAATAACAAATTCCTTTATGCCATTGAAAAATCTGGATAAAACCGAGCCGAGACCACACTTAGCTTAAGTTATTCGTTGTATCACAGTTAACTCTAAGTATATTGTGAAGAAGTGAGAACACGCTGGTTAGTTCCGCAACAGAAGATGACCTTTTTCAACTCTGTAGTCGTCAAAAGATTCTTGTAAGTGTAAAGAAAATGCTCTTCAGGTTTTATGAAGGTCTAGAACTAGCTCACACTCAAGATTGTTGGCATAAAAGAGCCAACAGTTCCAAGAAGACTACACCACCAAGACTTCACAGGACCAAGATAGAAGTCTTCAGTTCATGTGACTTACAAGTTACAATATAGAAATGGAAAAATTGAATGGAGAAGGAAGCAAACAGCATATGATCCATGAAACAGGTTCTGGATAATATTATTACTTAGATATATATATGGCATCCACCAGGTTTTTTTTGGGGGGTTTTTTTTTACTAATAATGTGATGGTTCAGGGCTGTAGTAAGAGGATTAATGGCATGCACTGGGATATCGTATATTTTAAATGCCTCAAATTTGTTGAATAGCCCATCAACTTGAAGATGGATAATGGTCCCAGGCCTTTTTTCTAAAGCAGTCAAGGCAGTTTTCATAGTCAGAAAAATGGATTGTTCTTGAGTGGAGTAGAACTCGATGTGTATGGAACCCTATTGCATGATACATCCAGGCTGAACTCCACTTCCATATAGGCCGGGACCTCAAGACAGGTTCCAAAGGAAGTGCATTAAAGCCCAGGAGCTTTGTTAGGGAAAAGTAGAGAAGAATCCACAACATTAACCAGATAAGGAACAGGCAGCGTTGTAATCTATGTACAGAACTGAAATGTCAAAGGCATGACCAAAGAAGTGAGTGTTTTCCAAGAGCTATGTCAGATGTCTGGAAGCCAGTAGAACACTCAGTAACAGGAACGACAAAGACAAGAGAAGGGGATGCATGAGGGATGCACAATAATACAGAAAAAAAGCACTAATCCATGGAGCCCTGGGTTTTTACAGCTAGGGTTAGGCCCATGGCCCCTGTTGCAAACCCGGTGTCCAGTAGTGATGCAGAACATTTTAGCATCACCTCCGCATCCGTGTGAAGGCCTTGGCACCAGACTAATGCTGACATCGTGATGCCAGTGTCAGCATCAAAGTGTGGCATCTTATCCTGGGCAGCTGATGTAGACAAAGTTATGTTAACATTTAGCGCTATAATGCTCGCCACATGCAACAGAGGACACCTGTGTCCAACCATGGAGATGCCACGGTGTAGGCAAGGGAAGGCCATAACAACTGGCTACATTAGAGACACCCTCAAAGCACCATAGCAACTGTATTTTGAAATATTGGTAATGGTCGTTGACCCCTGTCCATAGCCAAAAGCTCTTTCAATAGGGATGTCAGTTTTAGAACGGGACCATAGAGCAATGGAAGAAGGTTGCCTGGTCTTATCAATCACATTTTCTTTTAGATCAGGTGGATGAATGGGTGCATGTTAGTCGTTTGCCTGGGGAAGATATGGCAGTGGGATGCAGTATGGGAAGAAAGTAGGCTGGGATTCTTAGGTCCTGGCATTTATGTGGTTGTTACTATGACATGTATCACCTACATAGAGCGTGTTGTAGACCACGTACACCCATTAATGGCGATGGTGTTCCCTGATGGCAGTGGCCTCTTTCAGTAGGATAATGTACCCGGCCATATTGCAAAAAATGTTCAGGAAGAGCTTGAGAAACAGGACAAAGAATTCAAAATGTCGCATTGGCCTCCAAGTTCCCCAGATCTCAAAACGATTGAAAATCTGTGGGATGTGCTGGAACAACAAATCCAATCCATTGAAGACCCACCTCACAACTTGCAGGACTTAAAGGCTCTCCTGCTAATGTCACGCTCAAGGGCTTGTAGAGTCCATGTCTCGATGCATTAAAGCTATTTTGGCCGCACGAGTGGGACCTAAACAATAATAGGCAGGTGGTTTTAATGTGGTAGCTGATCAGTGTATGGTGATGACAACATGGTCTCAGACCTCAAATGACAGACTGACATTGTCACCATTTACTTCTGATCTCTAAAACGCAGACACTGTGAGGGTCATTCACTAGTATGAACATATCAACAACAGTTCGTTTAAATGTTTAGACATAATTAAATACAGGGATGAGTGAGAATTTTTCCAATTTGGTTATTTTGTTAACATTTATGTAAATATTCTAAATTAATCTTCGCTTTAGTCTTCTTCTTATTTTTCATGTTAAAGGGAACCTGTTGAAATATGGTGTCTTTAACTTACAGCTCCCCACAGGGAATTAATATATAATTTACTCTACAGATAAATCATACATATCTCATAGATTGAGAGCTCGCCTGAGCAGGGCCTTCCTCACCTCTTGACTTTGTAAATTTTTGTACGTCAATTACTTATTGTGAAATATCCCTATTCTATAATTGTAAATCGCTGCGGAATATGTTGGCGCTATATACATACTATTATTAATATAAATAATAGCATTTAATTTAAGAGTTTGAGATAATTAAATCATTTACCTTTTGTCCAGTAACGCCGTGTCCACCATTGTATAGGTTTTACACTATTGTCATTCCTTTGTCCCACCTGCACTCTAAACGAATTTGACCTACTCGTGGCCAATCCTCATCCATGATGCTGTCACACTGGCTTCACATATTACATCAGTGAATGCTACACCCTACAGCAGGATGATTGCCTGTAAGAGTTCTCCGGCTTTCCCTGTCAGTCAGTAGTTCGGCATAGAATTGATTGACAGGTGGAGGAAGTACATGGTTTGCTTCTTTTTTTTTTTTTCCATCTTTCTTCCAAATCTATACATTTTTATAGTAATTTTGCTGGCTTTTATGAGATTTAATACAGATGTAAAATAAACTAAGTTATGTGCACCTTAACAGGTAGACATTAATTGCAATGTGCTCTCTGAAACACAGAATCAACACACTACAATCTGCTGTCTAAAAAAACAAAACACATTAAATGATGTATCATTGTCCAAATACTTATTGGCAGCGGTCTTCCTGTCCCCCCTCTAAATAGGAAAAGACAAAAGAAGTTTTTAAAAAAAATGACAATGTGTATTTAAATGTTATCATATCTGCAGATCTTTGGGGTCAAACACCATTGTATTTGCACAGTGATGGGCTAATGTCTGACTTGTTACACTGGAAACAAAATACAGAATCCCCAGGGAGGAAATGATCACAGAAAATGGAATTGTAAACCGAAAGAATTCCTGGTCTGTTCATTGCTATGATAGATGATTTAAAAATGGAGGGTTTATTGACTAAACAATGAATTGTGGAGAATTTAAAACAGGTTTTAAAAAGTTGAGCCAAAATATAAAAAAAATGCTCCAATAAGCTTTTCTCACAACTTATAAAATATTTTTTTGGTGAGTTTTGCATTTTAGTTTTCAATTCACCGCAAGTCACTGTTTAATGAATAAACGTTGACGTATATGCATGTCGTCCATAACATTATACATTTATTTAAATAGATACCAAGAGGAATAGCCGTGAACAAGTTTAAATATTACCAGAATTCCTCCTTTGTAAAGCTCTGAAGGGTAGTGAGTGAGAGTATGGAATGCTGAATGTATGCACACAAGACTTTACTGGATTATCAAGGAAAAGGGTAGAAGGGGGTACAAATCTGGATCCAGCTGTAACGATGCTTTATGCAAAGTGACTCTATCCTCATGCCTGAGCCTTATTGGTTTCTGGGGATATGCTGTGTTATTTAGGGAACTTTAGAAGCAATATTGAGAATTTCTGCTCTAACCACATAAAGATGCATTGCCACCCTCTATGACAGACTCAGGCAGCTGACACAATGTACGGCCCCTGACCCCTGTCTCCCCCTTAGCAGCGGTCCTCCCCCCCCCCCTTCCCCCGGTGAGGGGCACAGCACAGGTGGACTTACAGATAAGAGTTTGGAAAGCTGTTTTGTTAAATTTTATGGCTAAGCACCCCTGGAATTGTAGTAAAGCGTGCTGTAAGCGTACAGGCATTGCTCTTCATAGACCGTTTACCTTTCTCGCATACATTAATTATTTCAAAATCAGTCTCCATTTCTAGCTGGGGACAAGACCAACCCCTATTTTCCAAAACAGGAAGAGGAATATTGAAACAGATTGTGGATCTTTAATCATGGCTGGGTCACTCCACTGCTGTTTCCATAAACTAGTTCTGCATTTCGTTTTTTATACCCATTTTACAGGACAATGGCTCGTTGCTGGTGAATAAATAGTAATAATTATTATAATAACATGCCTCCCAACCGACCCGAATTTGGTGGGACAATTCTGATTTTTGGGTCTCCCACCCTAATTCCCTGGTGTCCCGCTTTTGTAGACACCAGGGATCTGTCCCAAACATTCATATCTCGAGCGCCTCAGTTGACACAGTCACGCTATGTTGAGGGCATTAGGACCCTGTAAGGTGCATTGAAACAGTGCTCCCTGTAGGGTTAGTCCTCAGTTGGTCACCCAAAATGATTGACAGGTAGCCATGCTTGGCATTCACACCAGGCTGACCTGCCTTTAAAGGGACACTATAGACACCTGAACAACTTCTGCTTAATGAGGTTGTTCAGGTGAGAACTATAGCTCCCTGCAGCCTTTCACAGAAAATACAGTGTTTACATTGAAAGCTAGGGACACCTCCAGTTGCAGTCACTCAGAGTGAACCAGAGGGACTTCGGAGTTGATGGAGGCATAATATGCCTCCGTTCACTCAGATCTGCTGTCAGCAGAGCACAGGGCAGCACTGTGCACAGCATCCTGTGATTCAGTATCTCCTCCCTCTGCATGCAGACACTGAACTTTCCTCATAGAGATTCATTGATTCAGTTCATCTCTATGAGGAGATGCTGATTGGCCAGGGCTGTGTTCGACTCATGCTGGCTCTGCCCCTGATCTGCCTCTTTGTCAGTCTCAGCCGATCCTATGGGGAAGCACTGTGATTGGATCAGGCTACCTCATGTCAGCAGTCTGCTTGTTTTTCTGAGTCTAACAGCATGCAGATTAACAACTTCAGACTTGAATACAGTAAGATTTTCACTATATTTTTGGAGGCATGAGGGAACCAGAGGGGCTAGATGGTGGTGTTAACACTATATGGTCAGGAATACATGTTTGTGTTCCTGACCCTATAGTGATCCTTTAACTTTGGCGCAGTCCAGCATCATTCCATGTAGTTCGTGATGCACATATGTGCACTTTGGCATCTGCAAAGAAATGCTGTACGAGCTTGTGCACGCTTGGGCATTCGTTCTATAGCTCCATGGGCACACATAAGCCATGCCTACAGCACTGTGGGGGTTCTCTTAATTTGCATGACGTGCTCTGGCTGTGCCAGGATAGCCAGGCATGCCATATAAAAAAATAATAATAATTAAAAAAAATGACTTGGCAAGCAAACCAAAGCTGTAGCACCTTATATATATATTTACTGAATAGCTATATGTAGACACCAGGGAAATATGTAGACACCAGGGTAAATATGTGTTATTTTGTACATGTAGCCCCTTGCAACCACAGTTATGCTTGTCTGCTGTACCCTGAAAGGATACTATTAGTACCGCTTCCTTAATAATGTCACAGCATAGAGGTATTTGTATGTATTTCCCAAATCGATGAATTGAACGCCATGAAGTCAGATCCGAAGAGGCCTCATTACTCTCTCTATATATAAATACACTAGGAGCACAGATACTAATGGTTTTATTTTTTCCACTAATTCACGCATACACTGGTTTTTCCTGTTTATTGCTGTTAAATCCCAGGGTGGTGAAGTGATATTTTTTGCGTGAAACTTATTAAGTGTCTGATTGAGGCGTTCACACCTCTGCTGACTTTAATCTGAATACTTCCACGAAAACTGCAGTTTATCTCGCCTTTACAGTTAGTGTTACAAAGTCCGTTTAGCTCTGGAAATCATTCATTGCTCTGCAGAAACCGGTATCCAGCATACGTAATAAATAAATAAATACGTTAACATTAAGCAGGACTTTCTGCCTAAGGATAATGATCACTTTTTAGCATTATTGTCCCGAAATGCTGGGTTAATTCACTACACAGTAACTTGGCAAATGCCTCGCACAAACTAAAGTGATATTCTTGGCTGGACCCCAATTTTTCTTGTTCACACCAGGAAGTGGCTGAAACTCCCAGCCAACCGTAGCGTTCTGATATTATGAGGGAGCTATTGAACATATCACATAAACGCAAACAGGCTTATAAAATATGTCGTTCTAGCACTTGGCAGCAAGTTCAAGTAAACACAAGAATGTGATGAAAGTGATGGCATTGCCTTTGGTTTTATTACCTTTTTAAGAACAATTAATGTATACAAGCATATATAACAAGTGTTTTATGATAGGAAGCTAGGAGAGACCTTGCCGGAAGACATGGGGATTCATAAAATATGCTCTCTTGTTTTTACAAATACTTGTACTGGTGGGGCAAAGCTTCCTCCACGATATGTCTGGTTTAAACCGCAGTAGTCATGGTCACAGGGGACAAGGGTTCTTCCACCGGAATGTAGGTAAAATAGATTGTTATAGTTCTCAATGTGTCCCTTTAAGCAAAACCAAAAAAAATATTAGTTTTTTTTAAAAATCAGCGTTTTTTTGTCAGCTTACACAAGCTCTTGTTAGTGAGTAAACTTCATATCTTGGCTGCAAAATTAAGAAACAGCTGTTGTGAAGTCCTGAATAAAAAAAGAGCATGTTCTAAGATTGATCTACCATGCAAACCTGCCATTTTAATATTGCCGCTTAATCTAAAAACTACGTATTATAAAAACACATGAAATATATAACTTGGTTTACAGCTACATTCGCTGGATTGTCCCGTGTAAAACCTAAATAAAGGATTTAAAAAAAACAAAAAAACACATGAAACACAAAGCAATTATTTCAGTATCTACCATTATATGATAAACACACGCAGATCGTTGCATGTCAGCATACAACTAGAAAACGAGCAATTTATCTCAGTATCACAAAATGTCCATGTAATTACTGCAAATAGATATTTAAATGGCGTCTGCAAACAATCAGACTTGTCAGCTCCAAGTCCCTGAATTGTTTGCGTTAAGTAGAGGTAAAACTACTGAGCCTCAAAAAAATATTTAAAGAGACTAAACATAAATATTTTATTATTTAAAGCAGCGATTTGTACGGAGCAGGTGATCAGTTCAGCTCCGGGTTTAATGCAAGGGGTGGCAACAAAAAAATGATTGGATCAGAAAAAGAGTCTGAATCAATGGCTGGTACTGAGTTATTCATCATTCCTAGACTGTGTAATGGGTTCAAAAATCAGTTTTTATGATTAATACTATCTCTGCATGCGTGATCTGTTGAGTTATCACTAGCTTTACCCTTTGATGGGGTTACTTACTAAAGTGTGAATTCTCTAGAATTTAAAGTGAGTTCAGAGTTTATTTGAAATTTTAGGCCACAAAAGCCGAAGTGAAAATATAAATGGAGAATATTTGCAATTCAGCAATTTTGGCATAAAATTTGAAATTGACTTAGAATTTCCAACGGGTTACACGGTAAACATTTGTTTTTTCTTAATGGGATTGGGGTGTTCAGGAGTCAGACCTACTAGTAGCTATTTAGGGTCAGGTGTAGTAGTTCCCCCCTTTAATAAGTAATTATATTGTCCCAGAAACCCCAAAATTCTGGTGGGGGCTGAAGGAGCTTCCCTCTACAGCACCCAATGTGTATGATCTGGGATGGGAAGCAGAGTATGATGGCTTCCCGTAACCCAATTCCTCTCTATGATCTGAGGCAGAGGTTAAACCCTACGAAATGATGACAGCACACCCATTTTCTCCCCAATTCAGCTATCTTGGCCTAACATTGGAAACTGGCTTTGAATTTGTGACATTTCACACTTTATTGAATAGCCCTGAACAATTAATAATATTCATTTTAGCAATGAATTGCAATGAATGGACAACAAAATTACCTAGCTGAGAAAATAACATAGGAGTAAAACGTTTAGATTTTGAATATTTTGAACCCAACATTTGCAACTAGAGTGTTAATTCTCTGTTTAGTGAATAAAAACCTTTGTCCCATATTATAATGTTGAAATGAGCACTACCTTTATCATGTAAATAAAGGCAGGGCTGGGACATGCCACCTACCCACACACTCTATCCTGACCTAATTGGAAAGTCTAAGAGGGCACAGGACATATTTGGAGTGCTAATCACCCCCTGTAGGTTAACTAATCAGACCTCATTATATGTCCATTCTTGGATGGAGACAAGAAGGCAGGACCCTTTTAATGTCTTGTCATTCAGAAAGATTATCTGTCAAAATGTGTAGACGTGTGTCTGGGGGGGCACAGTCCGTGGGGTCCGTGAGTTTCGATGACGGCCTTCTCCACTCAAGCCAAACACCGGTTATAATAACATGAAACCCGTATTGCGAAATTAACAGGGTTATTTACTAAAGTGAGAATTCAAAGTGAATTTCAAATTTAAGGCCGCAATAACTGAACAGAAAAAAAATAGCTGACTTAGAGAACAATTTTCCAATTCGTATATATTAGCCAAACATTTGAAATTCACCTTGAATTCTCACTTTGGTGAATAACTCTGTGAGGTTATAACAGAGTTTAAGAAAGTTTGCAAATCAGCCGGTTTGGGATTAAAATGTGCAATTGAGTGAATAAACCCCACTGTAATTAATTTTTCCTGCTCCTTTTTTAATGGACGCTGCGCAGACTGCATACTGTTTAAATTTGTTTATATAAATAATGGAACTTTAATTGAAACCTCACAAGAATAATTGCAGTCCTGTGTAATAAGAAGTTCTGCAGCAGCTGAGGTGCCTCTTGACACTCCAGATATACATGGGAAGTCACATTGCTGAAACTAGTTACTGTGTATCAATCCAGTTTCCTGAGAACTGGTTGGATTCAGCAGGTTTCAGTTAGTAAGTCTCCTTATTTACTGTAACCATTTACATACAATGCCAGTCTGTAAGCACACACTAAGGGGCTGTGTGCAATAGGCATGACATGTTGTGTAAGCAGCCTGAATGGCACCGCGGGAGATCAAAGGGAGAGCAGACACTGCTCGCTGATAACATCAAAAGCCATTTGCACGTTGCACGCACATTGATACATAGAGCGCGCTTTGCACAAGGTGTCTGCGGCAATCATTGGAGCGCGAATCCCCCCGCCAGCTGCACATTAGACTGATCTGCTAACGTTACTTGGGCGCCTCCCATCCCCGCAGGGGGGTATTAGCACCTCTCTAACAGATACTGCTGGACAGGTTCACATTAATGTTGCTACCAATAGTCTCCTATAAACCAGCTTTATACTGGATTCACACAGTGCATTAAGGATAAGGAGCACTAATGAGTGATTTGTAATCAGTTATTCAGAATGGGGAGCCTCTATAAACACTGCCCACAGGAGGTCACTGAGTCTCCAGGATGGTTCACTGCTGTGTAATATGGACTGAAATTCATCAAATGTATTTTACAATAAAACATAACTAAAAGTTAATTTGAATAGTTTCTTTTATTTTCATTTACATGCGTTGAAATGCTTCATTCAGCACTAGACAGAGTAGGGCAGTACTTGTCCTGTGTGCGCGTTCAAAATGCATATTTCATTCCTTTTGCATTGAAATATCATGTATATAATTGTATATCTGTACTATCACAGTAGTACAATGCCGTGGAGATTATAATTTCTCTTTGTGTTCTAGGTAAGAAATCTATAAATTATTATTATTATTTTATTATTTATATAGCGCTATCAAATTCCGTAGCGCTGTACAATAAATCAACTGCTAAAAAAATATTTTCAAGTATTGAAAAGGGGTACAACGAGTTGGCAGGCCTATCTCTATTATCATAAAATATCATATAATGTGCTTGCAATGACGTCGTTTTGGCGGGAAATTCAAATTCCATCAATACTATTGTACCCTATATAAGCTTATGTTTGTCAGGTTATGTTCTTTTCATTATTATTATCTACTTGAAGAAGCCTCTTTAGGCGAAACGTGTTTAGATACTATAATTTTAACATTTGTAATAAAGGAATTATTTCGGCACCATATATTTTGTTTGCCATATTCCTTTTTATCCTATATTTTATTTATTTATTTTTCCTGACTACACCAATATTTAGCACTTAAGAAAGAAGCACAAAGAATCCATAGGTGGGGATTATACCACCAATACGCTTACATTGAGCAGTATAGCCTGCTCTATATACCGTGAGTATATTTTTATCTCTCTTTTACTGTTTTATCCGCAAAACAGAGAGCACTATATTTTATTTCCTTTTAATTTTCGGCTGGGCCGGACCAACGCTGGACTTCTGACTCACACTACCTGCTGACCAGCGCTACCTCATACATCCTTGAGTGGGGATTATTCCACTTCACGTACTCAATATCAGAGCTGGATTTTAGCTCTGTAAAGTGTGAGTAATACTCATTACTGCTATTTTATTATTTTATCCTGCTGACATACTGTACCATTGGGATCTTGTCTTCTGTTTTCTCTCTACATATCTCCATTGAACTACAAGTGTATATCGGTGAAGACTACCTTCATTTCCAAGTACCCTCTATATTTTCGTGGATCATATTACTTTAGACTTATTATAAGGTTTTGGACTTATATGTATATTTTTATGTGATTTAGGCGCACCCTTTCTTTCTGTTTTATATGTCTATTATCCCACCACTCAGGCAGAACAACTGAAATTGTACCCCCTAAATTCATGAAAATTGAGGTTAAAACTAGTGATGTCCCGAACAGTTCGCGGGGAACCGTTCGCCAGTGAACATAGCGTGTTCGGTCTGCACCCCATTCGTCATGGAGGTGGGAGGGTCTGGGAGGGAGGGTCTGCTGCTGATTGGCTGTAATGTGTCTGCTGACTGTGAGGTACAGGGTCAAAGTTTACTCAATGATGATGAATAGGGGGCGGACCGAACATCGCGCGTGTTCGCGACCGCGAACACGCTATGTTCCCCGGCGAACTGTTCGGGACATCACTAGTTAAAACCCCACCACTGGGGGGCGTGGCCTGGACGCGAAGCTAAGCGGACGCAAGACGAAGCTGCTCCCGCTCCAATTGCTGAACCGGCCGGGAAAAAAGCCACAAATCAACTCCAAAACCCGGCAAATGGGACACCAACAGAATGCCACTGGCAAGGGCTACACGTTGATGCCAAACACCGGGCACCGACGACAGAACACCCGGCAAAGCAACCTGAGGCCTACAAGCACGACCGGCGTGGGGAAGGCGGCCGCTCCTCCATTGCTGGCGACGGCTTACAGACAGTGCCTAGGCCCACGTTCCCAACCCCCTATGGACTGGCGGGGGTTATTCCGGTCCCGGCTACCCACTACCTGCTGCCAAGCGACGAAAAGGTAACCCGCAGACGACGGCCACTCCGTGTAGCTGCAGACAAGATGGCGGACTCCACATGGTCTCCCACCACATGGGACCTAAAGGAGCCGCTGGAGGTCCGCCTTGATAAGCTATTCTCGGCCTTTTGGCAGAAGCTCGAAAGCAAACCGCGACACATGAATCCGCCACCTGACCCAATACACCCATCCTGTTATGCACCAAGCTTCACCGGTCGCAAGACTCATAAGACACCCTCCGACAAGAAGCGGAGGAGACGAGAGAAACCCAAAGCACACTTAAGTCCGCTCCACTCAGGGAACGGAGTTCCTATCAGGCCCAAAGATGCACCTCCAGGCCCAAAGCTCTACCTACAACGACGGGGACGCGACTCTGGGGCCCGTCCACAATGCCTTCCCAGGCTGAAGACCACATGGAGTCAGACTCCACGGCACCGACCACATCGTCGGAGGCTCACACGCCGCTGGCGGCGGCAGAACATCCGAGCCCCACATGGCGCCCGAAATAGGGAAGACCCGGCCTCTTCGAGCAACCGAGTCTGTGGATCACAGGTGACGGCCTTCACGGGAGCCTGGGGCTGGCAGACGACGACCACAGGTCCGCGCCAAGTCCCATCACTATGGAACCTACAAATTGCCGGGGCCATCTTCCCCACCTCTCAGACGCGCACGGCGGTTCTGCCCAACAACGGTATAGGCTGATGCAGCCCCACTAACGGACAGCTACACTACCACCACACTTGAGTAGGAATTGTCCAGTCGTTGACGATGTTACCATTTTCTCTTACCTTAACCTGTTGAACGTAATATTTTGTGAGGCTACTATAGTTAAGCACAGTCAGTCATATTTGCGCATGTTATGTGTCTTTCCAGCTCAACAATTTAACCAAAGAAAATGCATAGTTTGCCATATGATAAACTTTACCTGCTTTCAGGCTGCGTAATAATTCGCATGTAGATACCAGGTGATGATCATACAGCTATGTTTTTGCGATACCCATCCGCAGGCTGCATACTAATTCCCTGGCAAATGCTATGCACAGTTGAAAATGCTATTGTATTTAACACATGTTGAGAGCAGATGTTATATGCAACTGTAGAAGTTTCACCTACTTCAGTAACCCCAGCGATGGCCCAGTTAGCATGAACCTACCTAAAGTAAGCATACCCTGAAGCAGCCCTGCATAGGAGACAATGTAATGCTATATTCGTTCCTTTTACCTACTCTTGCATGTTATGTTCTATATGCGATGACTACTAGCCTGTTCCTTTCCTAATTATGACTTCTCGCTGCATCATATACTAACTAGCTCCTATTACATTGTAAGACATGTTGATACCTTAGGAATACATCGGGGTAGCTGAACTAGCATTGTTAAGCAACAATTATTCTTATTCTTATATTCATTATATTAACCAAGCTTGTATTATTGTGTTTCCATGACGCCTACAAAAAAAACAAAAAACATGGCAGTCCTTCTTAGGGGTGTATTGCACATCATCTTGCCGTCATTCACTCATGTTACCCCACAGTGCCCCCTCTTTATATTCTGTACCCCATAACGTATATGCCATAATAAAAGAAAGATTTACAAAAAAAAAAAACCCACCACTGGCAGTTCGAAGGGATCCAGCCATAAGGTAAACAGCTTGGTTGAGAATAATAGGAGTTACAGGCTGAACGTGAAGACTGCTCCCTAACTCTAAGTCCATTTAAACCCTAAAATCCCGCTAAAAACAAGTCTGCCGAAAGCTACCGGTGGCGGTACGCTGGTATACCCCAGACATCCTTCTCAACTACATCTCCCCATCTTTTTTTCCCTGCAGAAAGAATCAGTAACAATCCATGATTAATTATTATTTTTAACGCGCCAATTAAAGATACAGTGCGTAGCAACCATATAAATAAACTGGCCTTGGAATAGTGATCAGACCAAATTCTGAACCATAGTCAAACTGCTTTAAAGTCTGCAGGTAGAAAAGTAGATTAGTTAGATTGTGTAACTAGCCCAGCATGACGAATATTAAGTCTTTCTGTTCTGAAGAGCTGACAATTATATTCCTACAATGTGCTAGCCATATGGCAAACAACCTGGCTGAGAGTGATAGGAAGTGCAATCTACGGGAATTTAGACAGTTACTCACCATCTAAATCTTCTTCTACTGTGAGCCTCGCTAACTAAACCCTAACCCCCCACTGCAGAAAAATCCCTTATTATTTCTCTTATAACTTTTTCTTGTTTGGGTAAACCCACTAACCGTAAACACAAAAATTGTGCTGTAATAGGGCAACATGTACTGTATATGGCACATTGCCGTGTTGTGCCGCATATCACTACAGCACTGGGTACAGCAGGGTACCTCAAGCTATATACGGTAACACATTCTTTTCAACAATTTGCTTTTTAAATATTTGTAGTATGTCACAGTATGTAAAGGGAATCCTAAAAATATTGGGTTGTGTATGTCGGAATTCCCCATAATCCAGTTAATCTGGATCCCAGTAATCCAATTAAACAGATCTTGATTTCCTGCAATAAAGTCCCTGTGTACAATCCCATTAAAGATTCAGCCCAGGCTTTATAACCTAATCCCTGCATGCAATGTTTGTACTGGTGCAGGCAGTGTCCAGTTTATTCCCAATCTATCCAGCATACAAGGATTTAATAGAGCACTCTGTGTAGCAAGTAGGAACCTGCACTGCACAGTGGGAGAGGTACATGAAGTGTGTTGATAGTTCCAATTAAAAACACAACAAACAAATCATTTGAAAAAAATAAAAAACACACCTCAAAACATAATAGAGCAGAGTGTTTCAAGAATTTGCACTTGTGTTCAATAAGGTTACCATGTTTTCCAAGAACTATGTTGCTTCTTTACGAACAAATGCAAAAAAAAAAAAGCACTGTCCTGCAGTATATAGCACTGCTATGCTGCAGGATTCCTCATTAACTATTGAGTTAGGTACGAATTCTACCCATTTAAGTCCGAATGGCAAAATAGCTGTTTTGGAATAATTCTCTAGCAGGCATAGGCAACCTTCGGCACTCCAGATGTCTTGGACTACACCTCCTACGATGCTTTGCCAGCATTATGGGTGTAAGAGCATTATGGGGGATGTAGTCCACAACATCTGGAGTGCCGAAGGTTGCCTATCCCTTCTAGTTCTTTAGTCTCAGTTTTGAAGTTTGTATTTAGTTTGCTAATTCCTAGGGGGTTTTGGCTAATGCTGGATACTCCCATGCATAGCGTGAGTGCGTGCAGTGTCAGTTAGACAACCTAAAGTCGCCTAACAGCCCGCATGTCCCTCTGGTGGCTGTCTGGGCGACAGCCACTAAAGGAGGAGTTAACCTTCAAAACGTAATTATTGCAGTTTATTAAAAACTGCAATAATTACCTGCTCAGGGTTAAGGCACCTGGGACACTACACTGAGACCACTTCTATAAGCTGAGGTGTTATGGGTGCCTACAGTGTCCCTTTAAGGCCTCGATTTAATATTAATATTTTTCGATAGGCTTGTCAAATGAGTTATTATTTTGAACAATACTTTAACATTGTGATATTATTTGACATATATATTTTTAATTAATTTAAAAATATTAAATCAAGGCCCTAGTATGAGTTGCGAAATGTATGCTAAAATACTTGATCTGAAAAAAAATTCACCAACTCTCTGCTAGCCACAGCTTCACCATTTTTGCCTAAACTTTTCAGTATGGATTTCATTTCCACATTTTCTGGAATTATTTTCAGTCCTATATGATATGAGGACCTACGTGAAAGGGATGCCGTGCTATGTATAGCGTTTAATGGCATGTAAGGTATTCTCCTTCGAAAAAAAGGGTTCCTGGAAAAGCATTTAAAATAAAAAATATTCTGCAGGTGTTTATACAATTGGACGATCTTGTTTAAATAGTCTAAACATAGCACAGGAAGAAATAAAGCATGCTGGGTGTGGAGGCCCTTTACTAATGCAGAAATCACATTCCTATTCAGTTTAAATATACTGAAATTTTTTTTTACCACAGGACTGGACTGAAATGTATATCCCCTGTGTCATTGGAAACCCATTTAGCTAGCTTTTGCTCGGGAGCTCGAGCCCTAAATATAGGGGCCCTGTGTAGGGTCTATGGTGCTACCTTAAAATACACCCCTGCCGGCCTGTGCAGAGGGGTGTCTTTATGGGCCGGTGGGAAGATCAACAATTTCCCTCACTGGGCCATTGCCCCCACTGTAGAGGGCACTTGGAGCCCAGAGAGCCTCTTCTCTCATACTCTGCCATGTGTAGAGCTCGGGTATGGCTTCTGTGAGCTACGGACTGTTCAGAGCGTTGCTGTGGGTTACCACGGCAATGCGATGAAACTAAGAGTCAGGAGCCATTACTCGAGGTCTGCACATGGCAGAGGGTTTATGAAGGGGTCACTAAATTACTTTTGGATCCAATCCTTGGGTGTTTTCTGACCCTAGCAACCCTCTTGATTGGCAACAATTAATAATTTAGTGGATAACCCTCTAATAATACTCTAAAATTTGTAGATTTTAAAGCAGCACTCCAAGCACCATAACCACACTGGAACACCCATTCACCATCCCAGAGTAATTTGTCAAATTGTTGTAGAATACGAGGCTGGCAGACAATCGCTCGGGTGAATGCCTCCCAACTTGGAAGGTATGAGATTGCAGCGGGTTGGCAGGCCTGAGGAGGGTTGTCACCAGTGACACAAATCACATCACTGGCAAGGCCCATAATGGTCAGGTCCACTGAGAAAAGGGACAAGCCAGCACAGAAAAGGTGTGGGACCACCCAAGGACTGGGGGTGCTTGTCTGGGCGGACCCAAACTGCAGGACTTTGCAGAGAGCTCTGATGAAATGCTCTCTGCAGGGACCTGGTTCCCTAAAACAATATGACAGGGATACAGGTTCACTTTAAGGATACAAGACTGGCAGGATTATTAACGAAAAGTAAGAATTGTTGGGAATGTATAGCGAATTTCAGATTTAAGACAAAATTAGACAAATTGGAAACATTCTCCCAGTAAACTATGTTTCCAGATTGGCTACTTCGATCTTACATTCGAAATTCAGTTTTAATTTATAACAAATTTTACTTTAGTAATTACCCTGAGGGTCTCTCAGTCCAGCCCCGGTCCTGCAGGTAAAGATGGTTTCTGCACCTGATCTATTAATTCCTGTGTAGAACGTTGTGTGTGAGTAGTTGCTGGGCAGTGGTGTATTTTGGATTTGCGCTGCCCTAGGCACGACTAAATTCGGGCACTCCAAAATCAAATTTGCCCCACCCCCAATTCGTGTCAAGGCCACTTTTTTGACTGACAGACACATGCCCTCATTGATACATGCACTGAAATCCACTCACTGACAAATACACAGTCATTGGCACACACAGTTTAACCAACACACACGTTGACTGACTGACACTCACTCTCAGATACACATAAAATGACATACACACACTGACACACACTCACAGTCACATCCATTCTCAATGAAAGACACACACTTTCACTCAGTCACAGATACACACTGACAGCTACACTCACTCACAATAAGGTGGACAGCCCCAGAACAGAGGCAAACAATGCATTTGTCTGGGAGCTTGGGGTGGCGTTTTTTGGCGCCCTCCCCCCCCCCCCCCCCCCCCCCCCCCCCCCCGAAAGTGCCGCCCTAGGCAAATGCCTTGTTTGCCTTGTGGTAAATACATCCCTGTTGCTGGGAGGGACTGCTCTGACTTTATTTCTCCACTACCTGAGTGGAAATTATGGGGCAGATTATTCACAACAATTGAAATGATAACAATGTGTGTTTATTGTTCCTTTGATTGTGTCCTACACCGCATACATCACATCAAGCTTTATTCTGTTTGCTTGTTTTGTATTCCCTTTTAGAATTTGCATGTGTGCAGACTAGTTTACATAAAAACTCCTGCTGATAGCATATCCTTAAACACATCCTTTCCCTGTAGGGATGTGATTGCGCAGACTTGTTCCTTCCAGTTTATTAACTTCCCTTTTACTTACATTATCTCTGTTACTGCAATCCCATTACCACATTGGATTAATCAACGGCTTCCATTACCCCAGCAGTGAGTGTATCACCATGTCACACCTGCTAAGTTTGGCAGCTTGAACACCATAAGAGGGGCTGAGAGGTTCGGAGAGTCTGTTTTAATTAATGGCGTCATGGATCACGTGCTCAGAAAGGGCACATTTTGATTCCATAACGCACGTGAACCAGGAAGACCATGGCCACTGCTTAATGACATGTCCATTGGCTTAAAGGATCACTATAGTGCCAGGAAAACATACTCGTTTTCCTGGCACTATAGTGCCCTGAGGGTGTCCCCACCCTCAGGGTCCCCCTCCCGCCCGGCTCTGGAAAGGGGAAAAGGGTTAAAACTTACCTTTTTCCAGCGCTGGGCGGGGAGCTCTCCTCCTCCGATCCTCCTCTTCTCCTCCCCGTCGGCTGAATGCGCACGCGCGGCAAGAGCTGCGCACGCATTCAGCCGGTCGCATAGGAAAGCATTTACAATGCTTTCCTATGGACGCTTGCGTGCTCTCACTGTGATTTTCACAGTGAGAATCACGCAAGCGCCTCTAGCGGCTGTCAGTGAGACAGCCACTAGAGGATTTAGAGGCTGGCTTAAAGGGACACTCCAGGCACCCAGACCACTTCTGCTCATTGGAGTGGTCTGGGTGCCAACTCCCACTACCCTTAACCCTGCAAGTGTAATTATTGCAGTTTTTTTTTTAATTATTATTATCTATTAAACAGCCACTAGAGGACACTTCCTGCTTCATAGCACAGATTATCTGTGCTAGAGCGTCGCTGGATGTCCTCACGCTGTGTGAGGACCTCACGTCGCTCTATTCCCCATAGGGAAGCATTGAAATTCATTTTCAATGCTTTCCTATGGGGTGCGCTAATGCCGCGCATGCGCATTAGGTCTCCTCGGCCGGCGGGCAAGATCAGTCTCGCCCACCGGCCGACGTAAGCAGAAGGAGGAGCGGCGGGGGAGGAGGAAGCAGCGACGTGGGACCTGTCGCTGCCTCTGGTAAGTCACTGAAGGGGTTTTCACCCCTTCAGCAACTGGGGATTGGGGGTGGGAGGGAGAGGGACCCTCCTGTGCCAGGAAAACGGATCGTTTTCCTGGCACTGGAGTTTCCCTTTAACCCTTATATAAACATAGCAGTTTCTCTGAAACTGCTATGTTTAAATAAAAAAAGGGTTAAACCTAGCTGGACCTGGCACCCAGACCACTTCATTAAGCTGAAGTGGTCTGGGTGCCTAGAGTGGTCCTTTAAAGGTCCTGAAAATCTTTCTTGGTGCAGCGCAATCCATATTAAAAGGATTAAAAAGCACCATAACCAGTACAGCACTATGTAGTGGTTTTGGTGTCAGCAGTGTCCAGGAACCCTTCACTACCACCACATTGTCAGTAATCAAATAGTTTTTGAACAGTTTAACTTCTTACTTGGGGTCCATTGGGCATTACTCCTTGCCTCCACCACAACGCTACAACAACAACAGAGAGTCTGAAAATCCTTATCTGTGCTAAGCTGGGTGCGTGGCTTGGCTCATTGGCTGACACTCTGTTAATACGCTAGCCTTTCACTACAGGTTTGCTAATGGAAGCTCCTGCTAAAGCTCTTTGGCTGAAGTTCACACATAGTAAAAGAGAGATAACACTAGGAAAAAAAGATCTAAAATGTTAAATGAGTCAGTTTAAGCAGAAAAGGCTAAGCTAATTAGTGACGTTTAGTGTGGGGAGGGGAAATGGAAAGGACTGTAATAATTAAATTCGAACCTGTACTGCCAGGTTCACCTTAGCAGAGATCCCTCCTTGGCCAAGGAATACATCCTTTATCGTCGAGATAAATTATATATTTAATCGAAATGTTCCGATTTTTACACACGTCCCCTCCAGCCACTGCCACCATGCCTACAGCTTCAGCACGGTTATAATGCCAACCTCCCGTCCACCTTCACCTCCCCTGCACAATGGCAATACGATGCAAGGAAGTAGAGACAAGAGAGAGATTAAACAGTCACATGCCTCCCAACCATCCTGATTTTGGCGTGACAGTCCTGATTTTTGCACTGTCCTGCCGTTCTGCTTATTCCCCTGGTGTCTCGCTTTTGGGGACACCAGGGAACTGACCCAACAATCAAAAATCTCAAAACTCATGTGTGCTTGTGAATCAAGAGGCAATTGCCCTTTTGCCCTCTGCCCCCTTACCGGCCCTCTACTGGCAGTGCGATTCTGGTTCATTTTACTTTTGTGAATATCACAAATAGGAAAGGTGTTGATAAATTAAAAAATAATTAATGGTGATAACAGCTGCTTCCACGAATCTTGGGCAGACTGGATCTCAGATTGCCATAATATTAAAGCAGGCTTCCCCAAACTCCGGCCCTCCAAATTTTGCTGAACTACAACTCCCATGATGATTCTCACTTCTCAACCTATCTTTTTAATTCATAGAATCATGGGAGTTGTAGTTCAGCAACATCTGGAGGGCCGGAGTTTGGGGAAGCCTGTAAAGGATAACAGCAAACTATTTATTTTAAAGGAAAAGCATCTTCTGGTTTGGAAACGTTCACAAAGCACACAGCCTGCAGGCTCATTGATCACTGTAATATTTTTTTCTCCGTCATTAAGATTCAGTGTTGGAAATTCCATCACTAACTTCAGACTAAACCTGTGTAGGAAAGGTCCAGTTACTGGCATACACAAAAAACTCACCAATGACAAATCATTTGTATTGGCCTATCGTAGCTATTCTTAATGGCCACAGATCTAAACGGTTAGCCAGATGTTGCCCTCTAGAAAATCCTTCACTTTGTCAGGTATTGCTCTAGTCTCCATAAATAACCCCTAATGAGGGTAAAGCCTCCCACGGAGTTTGTCACTTAACTAATTTTACTAATGGGCTAGTAGAGGAGGGCTTCTGAACCATGAAAGGGCATAGAGCCCTGTGTGTACTGGAGATTAAATAGTGGTAGTAAGTAACATAATGCCTTCAGTGCCAAAACACCCTACGCCTAAAAATGTATGCGTGCCAGAAAAATGACACAAGCCTAATTCACAATAAATTAAATCAACTTTAAGAGACATCAGACTCATATTGACCTCAGATACGAATTATTATTAGCATTTATATATAGCCAACATATTCTGCAGCGCTTTACAATTATAGAATGGGCACTTTTAATAAGTAATTGACAAAATAATGTTAACAGACACAAGGTGAAGAAGCCCCTGCCCAAAGGAGCTTACAATCTAGGAAGAAGGGCTAAAAGAACACAAGAAGAATAGAATGTCAGAGGGACACTTGTGTCAAATTAAAGGGACACTGTAGGCACACCAGGGCCGGTGCAAGGATTTTTGCCGCCCTAGGCAAAAAAATTTTTGCCGCCCCCCATATGTCCAGCCCACCATGTGACATCACAATGCCCCGCCCATATGCTCTGCCATATGGGCCAACGCCAGTCTTCACAAAGTGTCTTATCTGAAAAGACAGTGTGTTTACATTAAAAAGCCTACAGGCACAGGCTATAGACACCAGAACCACTACATTATGCTGTAGTGCTTCTGGTGACTATAGTATCCATTTAATGTGAGGTAAATTAGAGATTAGTGCCACTAATAATATATTGGATTTCCTACTTACCACCAGATGAGGACAAGAGGCTGATAATGGGCTCAGTCTGGCTCCACAGGTCTGGTGTAGAAGAGGCTCTCTGGAGACTGTTTTTAACAGTGCTCACAACAATTAACGAACAGGAAGCAGCTCCATTTTTTAGGGCCCCTTACACAGCTCAAGGTCTGGGCCCCCAGGGGGCATACGCCTACAATGCCCACCCATAAATCCACCTACATGGCCCATCCATGAGTTGGGGATGTTTTATGTGTGCAATTTGTGTAAGGGATGTAGTGTGTTTATAGGGGATGTAGTGTGTGTTTGCGTGTAAGGAATGCATTGTATGTTTCTGTGTGTGTGTGTGTAAGGGGTGCAAGGTTTGTTTCTGTGCATTAATTATGTAAGAGAACGTAAGGGATGAATTGTGTGTTTCGGGTGTGTCTGTGTGTGAGTAGGAATGCATTGTATGTTTCTGTGTGTGTGTGGGGGGGATGCATTGTGTATGTGTGTAGTGTAAAAGAGAGGGTTTGTGGGGTAGGATAGGGACTGAGATGGGAACAGCTTTCTTTTTTTTTTTTTTTTAATTCATAGTGCTCTCCCCTCAATTATTGATTTCCCCTTCCCTTCTGTCCCTCCGTGTTCTCCCCTTCTGTCACTTAGTGCTCTCCCTTGGCCCCCTGTCCCTCTGCAGTCCCCCTTGGTGGTCTTCTCACTCCCCCCTCCCCCCTTAGTGGTCCTCCCTCTCCCAAACTCCTTAGTGGTCCTCCCTCTCCCAAACCCCTTAGTAGACATTCCCCTACTCCCCCCACCCCCTTAGTGGTAATCACCCTCCTCCCCTCTCCTTAGTAGTCCTCCCTCCTTACCCCCCTTTGGTGGTCCTTCCCCCCCTTAGTGGTCCTTATCCCCCCTCCCCTAGTGGTCCTTATCCCCCCAACCTCCCATAGTGGTTCTTATCCCCCCTCCCTCCCTCCCCTAGTGGTCCTTATCCCCCTCCCCTAGTGGTCCTTATCCCCCCTCCCCTAGTGGTCCTTATCCCCCCTCCCCTAGTGGTCCTTATCCCCCCCTCCCCTAGTGGTCCTTATCCCCCCCAACCTCCCATAGTGGTCCTTACCCCCCCTCCCATAGTGGTCCTTACCCCCCCCCTCCCTCCCATAGTGGTCCTTATCCCCCCCCTCCCTCCCATAGTGGTCCTTATCCCCCTCCCTCCCATAGTGCTCCTTATCCCCCCCCCTCCCTCCCATAGTGCTCCTTATCCCCCCTCCCTCCCATAGTGGTCCTTATCCCCCCCTCCCTCCCATAGTGGTCCTTATCCCCCCCCTCCCATAGTGGTCCTTATCCCCCCCCTCCCTTAGTGGTCCTTATACCCCCCTCCCTTAGTGGTCCTTATACCCCCCCCTTAGTGGTCCTTATACCCCTCCCCCCTTAGTGGTCCTTATACCCCCCCCTCCCTTAGTGGTCCTTATACCCCCCCTCCCTTAGTGGTCCTTATACCCCCCTCCCTTAGTGGTCCTTATACCCCCCTCCCTTAGTGGTCCTTATACCCCCCCCCCTCCCTTAGTGGTCCTTATACCCCCTCCCTCCCTTAGTGGTCCTTATACCACCCCCCCCTTTAGTGGTCCTTATACCCCCCCCCTCTCCCTTAGTGGTCCTTATACCCCCCCCCCTCCTCTCCCTTAGTGGTCCTTAAACCCCCCTCTCCCTTAGTGGTCCTTATACCCCCCCCTCCTCTCCCTTAGTGGTCCTTAACCCCCCCCTCTCCCTTAGTGGTCCTTAACCCCCCCCCCTCCCTTAGTGGTCCTTAACCCCCCCCCCTTCCCCCCCTTAGTGGTCCTTATACCCCCCCCTCCCTTAGTGGTCCTTATACCCCCCCCTCCCTTAGTGGTCCTTATACCCCCCTCCCTTAGTGGTCCTTATACCCCCCTCCCTTAGTGGTCCTTATACCCCCCCTTAGTGGTCCTTATACCCCCCCCTCCCTTAGTGGTCCTTATACCCCCTCCCTCCCTTAGTGGTCCTTATACCACCCCCCCCCCTTTAGTGGTCCTTATACCCCCCCTCTCCCTTAGTGGTCCTTATACCCCCCCCCTCCTCTCCCTTAGTGGTCCTTAAACCCCCCTCTCCCTTAGTGGTCCTTAACCCCCCCTCCCTTAGTGGTCCTTATACCCCCCCCCTCCTCTCCCTTAGTGGTCCTTAAACCCCCCCCCCTCTCCCTTAGTGGTCCTTAACCCCCCCCCCCTCCCTTAGTGGTCCTTAACCCCCCCCCCCTTCCCCCCCTTAGTGGTCCTTACCCTTCCCTCCTGCCCATGTAGCGTGGCCGGGCGGCGCGGAACGCGAGACAGGAACCTTTGTTTCCTGTACCCGGCCACCGGTGGAATGACAGGAAATGCTCACTGAGTGAGCACTTCCTGTCATTCCGCCGGCGGCCGGGTACAGGAAACAAAGGTTCCTGTCTCGCGTTCCGCGCCGCCCGGCCACGCTACATGGAGAGACCGGCAGGAGGGAGCGCTCTGCGCTTCCCTCCTGCCGGTCATAAACCCGGCCGCCCTCCAGGCAGCAGTGCTGCGCCGCCTGGGGCTTGCTAAAGCGCTCAGGCGGCGCAGCATGAGGAGCCACAGCGGGGACAGGGATCCGGCGCCCCCTGGTAAGTTGCGCCCTAGGCGGCTGCCTAGGTCGCCTTACAGGTGGCGCCGGCCCTGAGGCACACAGACCACTTCAGCTCATTGAAGTCTGGGTGTACTGTCACTTTTGCACTTAGCGCCGCAATGTAAAACATTGCAGTTCCAGAGAAACTACTAGACAGCCACTAGAGGGCTTCAGGAATCAAAACGAACCTTTGGTCCTTTATCTGACGCTGGAGGTCCTCATGCTCTGCAGTTTAAACTCAGCTCTGCATGAGGACCTCCAGTGTCAGAGTTTTCCCCGTAGGAAAGCATTGAATAATGCTTTCCTTTTTATTTTAAATTCTTTATTTTTCACGTGCAAAGAGTGACAAACAAGCTTGAAATGCCACGATAGCTGTATCAAGCACATCATAAACAATCAGCATAGGACAGTTACATGGCTATATATAGACAGCACATTTTATATTTAAGTAATAATAATAGAAACGTAGATATTCACTAGCTTCGGTCGTGAAGTAGAGGATAGATTAGCTTAGGACTAGCATGTGAACGTATCTTGCTACTGTTGCGCGTCGAGGCTAAGTGTCTCTGCGGGTCATGACATCTCCTGTATTTGATGTGTGTGTGGTTCGCCTGTGGCTTGCATGCGTGGAGTGCATGTGTGGTGATGTTATCATGTGTTTTGTGGCTAGTAGGGTGGTTTAGTATCCCCGGTTACCCTGGGGGAGGGGGGGGGGGAGAGTGAAAGTTCAGCTCTCTCTGTGGCCCTGTGTCTGTCGGGCAGATATGTGGTTGGAGGTATGGCTGCTGCAGCGGGACAGCTTGTAGTACATTTCCCTCAGGTTGTGAAAATTAAGTGTGTCTTGTGCCAATATAAGGTGTCTAAAATAAGGATAATAACGATTTTAACCAAAATATAAGGAAACAAATAACTTGTGCGCGTTAAACTATCGTGCGTTCAGAGTTCCTCTATTTAAGCCCTTGGTGCAAGTCTTTGGGCCTGAGGAAACATGAAGAACGAGAAGTCGCCTAGTTAGCCATCAAAGTCCCGTCAGGTTGCGGCTGCTGTGCTCTTCTGTGATTCAAGCCGTCGGGGGACAAATGGTAGTGTTGTCGCTGGATCCCCTATCCCGGGTGTAGCGGGTATGGTGAGTTGTCCCGTCGTTGGTATGGAGTCCTGTCTGAGGCCCGGTGTGGGAAGTAGGTCTCTCGCGCCCTGCATATCTTGGATGGTGTACCGGGAATCTCCGTGAGAGAGTTGTAATGAGCGTGAGCCCCTCCACCAGATGAGGACAAGAGGCTGATGATGGGCTCAGTCTGGCTCCACAGGTCTGGTGTAGAAGAGGCTCTCTGGAGACTGTTTTTTAACAGTGCTCACAACAATTAACGAACAGGAAGCAGCTCCATTTTTTAGGGCCCCTTACACAGCTCAAGGTCTGGGCCCCCAGGGGGCATACGCCTACAATGCCCACCCATAAATCCACCTACATGGCCCATCCATGAGTTGGGGATGTTTTATGTGTGCAATTTGTGTAAGGGATGTAGTGTGTTTATAGGGGATGTAGTGTGTGTTTGCGTGTAAGGAATGCATTGTATGTTTCTGTGTGTGTGTGTGTAAGGGGTGCAAGGTTTGTTTCTGTGCATTAATTATGTAAGAGAACGTAAGGGATGAATTGTGTGTTTCGGGTGTGTCTGTGTGTGAGTAGGAATGCATTGTATGTTTCTGTGTGTGTGTGGGGGGGGATGCATTGTGTATGTGTGTAGTGTAAAAGAGAGGGTTTGTGGGGTAGGATAGGGACTGAGATGGGAACAGCTTTCTTTTTTTTCTTTTTTTTTAAATTCATAGTGCTCTCCCCTCAATTATTGATTTCCCCTTCCCTTCTGTCCCTCCGTGTTCTCCCCTTCTGTCACTTAGTGCTCTCCCTTGGCCCCCTGTCCCTCTGCAGTCCCCCTTGGTGGTCTTCTCACTCCCCCCTCCCCCCTTAGTGGTCCTCCCTCTCCCAAACTCCTTAGTGGTCCTCCCTCTCCCAAACCCCTTAGTAGACATTCCCCTACTCCCCCCACCCCCTTAGTGGTAATCACCCTCCTCCCCTCTCCTTAGTAGTCCTCCCTCCTTACCCCCCTTTGGTGGTCCTTCCCCCCCTTAGTGGTCCTTATCCCCCCTCCCCTAGTGGTCCTTATCCCCCCAACCTCCCATAGTGGTTCTTATCCCCCCTCCCTCCCTCCCCTAGTGGTCCTTATCCCCCTCCCCTAGTGGTCCTTATCCCCCCTCCCCTAGTGGTCCTTATCCCCACCTCCCCTAGTGGTCCTTATCCCCCCCTCCCCTAGTGGTCCTTATCCCCCCCAACCTCCCATAGTGGTCCTTACCCCCCCTCCCATAGTGGTCCTTACCCCCCCCTCCCTCCCATAGTGGTCCTTATCCCCCCCCCTCCCTCCCATAGTGGTCCTTATCCCCCTCCCTCCCATAGTGCTCCTTATCCCCCCCCTCCCTCCCATAGTGCTCCTTATCCCCCCCTCCCTCCCATAGTGGTCCTTATCCCCCCCTCCCTCCCATAGTGGTCCTTATCCCCCCCCTCCCATAGTGGTCCTTATCCCCCCCCTCCCTTAGTGGTCCTTATACCCCCCCTCCCTTAGTGGTCCTTATACCCCCCCCTTAGTGGTCCTTATACCCCTCCCCCCTTAGTGGTCCTTATACCCCCCCCTCCCTTAGTGGTCCTTATACCCCCCCCCTCCCTTAGTGGTCCTTATACCCCCCTCCCTTAGTGGTCCTTATACCCCACTCCCTTAGTGGTCCTTATACCCCCCCTTAGTGGTCCTTATACCCCCCCTTAGTGCTCCTTATACCCCCCCCCCCCTCCCTTAGTGGTCCTTATACCCCCTCCCTCCCTTAGTGGTCCTTATACCACCCCCCCCCTTTAGTGGTCCTTATACCCCCCCCTCTCCCTTAGTGGTCCTTATACCCCCCCCCCTCCTCTCCCTTAGTGGTCCTTAAACCCCCCTCTCCCTTAGTGGTCCTTAACCCCCCCCTCCCTTAGTGGTCCTTATACCCCCCCCCCTCCTCTCCCTTAGTGGTCCTTAAACCCCCCCCCCCTCTCCCTTAGTGGTCCTTAACCCCCCCCCTCCCTTAGTGGTCCTTAACCCCCCCCCTTCCCCCCCTTAGTGGTCCTTACCCTTCCCTCCTGCCCATGTAGCGTGGCCGGGCGGCGCGGAACGCGAGACAGGAACCTTTGTTTCCTGTACCCGGCCACCGGTGGAATGAAAGGAAATGCTCACTGAGTGAGCACTTCCTGTCATTCCGCCGGCGGCCGGGTACAGGAAACAAAGGTTCCTGTCTCGCGTTCCGCGCGCCCGGCCACGCTACATGGAGAGACCGGCAGGAGGGAGCGCTCTGCGCTTCCCTCCTGCCGGTCATAAACCCGGCCGCCCTCCAGGCAGCAGTGCTGCGCCGCCTGGGGCTTGCTAAAGCGCTCAGGTGGCGCAGCATGAGGAGCCACAGCGGGGACAGGGATCCGGCGCCCCCTGGTAAGTTGCGCCCTAGGCGGCTGCCTAGGTCGCCTTACAGGTGGCGCCGGCCCTGAGGCACACAGACCACTTCAGCTCATTGAAGTCTGGGTGTACTGTCACTTTTGCACTTAGCGCCGCAATGTAAAACATTGCAGTTCCAGAGAAACTACTAGACAGCCACTAGAGGGCTTCAGGAATCAAAACGAACCTTTGGTCCTTTATCTGACGCTGGAGGTCCTCATGCTCTGCAGTTTAAACTCAGCTCTGCATGAGGACCTCCAGTGTCAGAGTTTTCCCCGTAGGAAAGCATTGAATAATGCTTTCCTTTTTATTTTAAATTCTTTATTTTTCACGTGCAAAGAGTGACAAACAAGCTTGAAATGCCACGATAGCTGTATCAAGCACATCATAAACAATCAGCATAGGACAGTTACATGGCTATATATAGACAGCACATTTTATATTTAAGTAATAATAATAGAAACGTAGATATTCACTAGCTTCGGTCGTGAAGTAGAGGATAGATTAGCTTAGGACTAGCATGTGAACGTATCTTGCTACTGTTGCGCGTCGAGGCTAAGTGTCTCTGCGGGTCATGACATCTCCTGTATTTGATGTGTGTGTGGTTCGCCTGTGGCTTGCATGCGTGGAGTGCATGTGTGGTGATGTTATCATGTGTTTTGTGGCTAGTAGGGTGGTTTAGTATCCCCGGTTACCCTGGGGGAGGGGGGGGGGGAGAGTGAAAGTTCAGCTCTCTCGGTGGCCCTGTGTCTGTCGGGCAGATATGTGGTTGGAGGTATGGCTGCTGCAGCGGGACAGCTTGTAGTACATTTCCCTCAGGTTGTGAAAATTAAGTGTGTCTTGTGCCAATATAAGGTGTCTAAAATAAGGATAATAACGATTTTAACCAAAATATAAGGAAACAAATAACTTGTGCGCGTTAAACTATCGTGCGTTCAGAGTTCCTCTATTTAAGCCCTTGGTGCAAGTCTTTGGGCCTGAGGAAACATGAAGAACGAGAAGTCGCCTAGTTAGCCATCAAAGTCCCGTCAGGTTGCGGCTGCTGTGCTCTTCCGTGATTCAAGCCGTCGGGGGACAAATGGTAGTGTTGTCGCTGGATCCCCTATCCCGGGTGTAGCGGGTATGGTGAGTTGTCCCGTCGTTGGTATGGAGTCCTGTCTGAGGCCTGGTGTGGGAAGTAGGTCTCTCGCGCCCTGCATATCTTGGATGGTGTACCGGGAATCTCCGTGAGAGAGTTGTAATGAGCGTGAGCCCCTCCACTTGTACGTGATGTTTTACGCGCGGAGAAGTGCCGTGAAGGGCTGGAGGGAACGGCGCCAGGCCATTGTGGACCATGAGAGGTCTGAGTAGAATGAGAGCGACAGATTCTCGAACAGGTAGGGAGAATGGTTTTGTGTTGTGTTCAGCACTGCTGTTTTATCCCTACTATTCGGAAGGCGTACCAGTAGGTCTCTGGGTTGTGTGATTAGGGCTGTGGTAGGCCTTGGGAGTCGGAACATCCCTTCCGGGGTTATCTGCTTAGCCTGTTTAGGTGTAAGTAGGGACGTGAATAGCCTTCTTGTGAAATGAGGTAATTCCTCCTCCGGTATCTCTTCTGCGATCCCTCGAATCTTAATGTTTTGGCTGCGCCTCTGGTCCTCCAGAACTGCGAATTGGTGCTCAAATTTAAGATTCTGGTGTTGCAGATCGGTCACCAGTTGCTGTAGTTGCTTGGTGTGCGTGCTGGTGTGCAGGGATCCCTGTTCCAGGGCGCTAATGCGGCCTGTCAGGCCCTGCAGGTCTGTGCGTATTTTCGCCATATCCGCCTGAATAGCGTGTTGGACCCCGGCCAGCAGGTCCTTCATAACCGCTATGGTGACCGGGGGTGAGTCGGGTCGTTGGGGAGTGGAGAGATGGGCCTTTGGTGCGGGTTCTACCTCCGTTCCGGTCGTAAAATCATCAGACATGTGGGAGCTGTCATCATGTTTGGGCTCACTGCAGACCGGGCCTGTCTCCAGAGGTCTCCGATGCTAGGGTTTTGCCGTGGCTTGTCCAGTTTGGACTTTTTAGTTTTACGTTCCATCACGTCTGCTACAGCCAGCACTGCTGTTTTGCGATCGTTGTGCAGAGTCTGGGCGCTGTAAATAGGGTGAAAATGGCAGTTTTGTCCGGAGCTCAGACAGCATGCGGCCATTCAGCTCCATGGCTTAGCTCCGCCCCTGATTAATGCTTTCCTATGGGGAAATCTTAATGCGAACGTGGTCATTGCCGCGCATGCGCATTAGGTCTACCCTGCTGGCTGATGTCAGCGTGGGAGGAGCGTGGTCGGAGCCTGACTCAGTGCCAAGGGACATCGACACTGGATTCAGGTAAGTGACTGAGAGGGATTTTAACCCCTTCGGGACCGCAGGAGGGGGGCACGAGGGAGGGGGTACTTTAAGTACCTATAGTGCCAGGGAAGCGTCTTTGTTTTCCTGGCACTATAAAATCCCTTTTAGCTAGTAAAAGTGGTGTATGGAAGAACCGTAGAGTGGACAGAATTATACTAATAGCTGAATGAGCTCACAGATTGCCTTAACAAACCTAATAGATTAATTATATGCAAATATGGCAGTTGGTTTCCTCATCCATCCTTTAGACCTGCATGACAGGTGTATAGTCGCCATTTGGGCAGTCGGAATCCAGGACAAACCACCCCCATATCCTAACCCAATAACACACGGACACTAAGTATTATGGGGAAATTTGTCCACAGCTTTATTAACCAATAATTATAATAATAATAATAATCATAATAATAATAATAATAATAATAACAATAATAAATTAACATATTAAACATGGGTCATTGCCCCCCATACTCCGCCCCCTCGCATCCTGTTCCTTCGGCTACCATACAAAAGGCAATGACCCCCATATAATAACACCTATACATATTTATAACATATTTATAACATACACCAACATTCCAAAGTGCCAACCATCCATTAACCACGGCAGGGGTATACCCGGATACCCCTGCCCCACCAGGTTCTGAGTCACCTCCAGGACTCGAAACCTCTCAACCACCGATGACCACAATCTGTTTATTCCACCTCACGTTCATCCAGGGGAGCCTATTTCCTCTCCTTCGGCTCCCCGTCCCGCCGCTGTGAAAGAAACGGGTTAAATAAACACATAACAAACAAAGGGAGGGTGGGTGGGACAAACTCAACCAGGTAGAAAGTTAGAATGACTCACCTAAAATGGCTGCTCATTTAAATAGCCAATCCTACTTACCCATAATCCAACCCTTGCTTACTTCCTCCTAAGCCCGCCTCCTAACCCCTGTCAAGGCCTTTTTCCACTTAGCTGCGCTCTAGCTACATGGGGCTACATGACAGGTGTATAGTCGCCATTTGGGCAGTCGGAATCCAGGACAAACCACCCCCATATCCTAACCCAATAACACACGGACACTAAGTATTATGGGGAAATTTGTCCACAGCTTTATTAACCAATAATTATAATAATAATAATAATCATAATAATAATAATAATAATAACAATAATAAATTAACATATTAAACATGGGTCATTGCCCCCCATACTCCGCCCCCTCGCATCCTGTTCCTTCGGCTACCATACAAAAGGCAATGACCCCCATATAATAACACCTATACATATTTATAACATATTTATAACATACACCAACATTCCAAAGTGCCAACCATCCATTAACCACGGCAGGGGTATACCCGGATACCCCTGCCCCACCAGGTTCTTTTTTTTTTTTTTTTTTTAAATTCTTTATTTTTGCGTGCAAGATATTACATGCTAGCCGTGTTGCCACAATAGCAGTCACAGGCTTATTGTCATCATACATGGTCATACATGGCATACAGAAGATCTGCACATTTTTATATTATTATTATTATAACAAGTAGATATGCAGTGCTCCAACATTATTCACCTAGTGTATTGGCAGATCTAGCAATAGGAGCAGAGTATAACAAGCTTAGTTTGAATTAAATGCAGCTTCACTAGTGTTTGTTCCTCGTAGTGGTAAATGGTTACAGGCTATGGTCGCGTGAATGTTTGGTCTCTATTGTGTCGTTTGGGCTGTACGGTTTGCCTTTATCTTAGTCTGCCACGGGTGCCAATGTGTGGTGTGTCTGGTCTGCTGGTACTCCCCTAGATAAGTCTGTGGTCCATGTCAGTAGTCGTGGGGGTTGTCATGGCCTGTGTGTAATATGGTCGTCTGTGGTGTCGTGAGTCTGTCAAACGCTGTGTTGTGGTATGTGCGTTAGATGCTCTCTGGGTGCGAATGGTGTTGCTCAGTTGTCAGGTAAGTCGATGGGTGTGTGGGGCTGCGAGTGCATTCTGTGGTTTCCGCTACTGCAAAAATGAATCAGCTCACAAGTGCTGGGTATAGTGTCCAGGGTTAGCCGATGCCTACGCTTGGTAGTGGCGGGCGTAGGGGGCCGTAAGCGGTGTAGTAGCAAAGTTCTGGTAAACCCTCCTCAGGGCCCTGGACTGTCCTGGGGACCTGCAGCCGCGAACCGCCGGTGAGGGACGCTTTCTTTCTTGTGTAGGGATTATCGATGAACCTGGCATGGGGTCTCCTCCTGTAGCATCGGATCTTCCGCACCTGTAGCTGGTGTGTTAGTGGTAATCCCACGGTTGACTTGCACTTGAATGGGCTAAATTCGTGACTGTGTGTGCACTGTGCAATTGAAGTGCCCGGGTGGGACCTCCGCGTTTCCCGCTCTTTGTCTCTCCGCCTGTGTGTTAATGCCGATGCTTGTAGCCGCTTGGGGAGGGTAGTTGGCGTGTCTCGGGGGCTTGCAGAGTTTGAGTGTTTGTTCTGCCGTTTGGGTGCATGGACGTTCCGTGGTGATTCGCGCTCTGCCTGTGCTTGTGGCTGCGTGGTGTCCGCCATTTTGGTGTGCGCCATCTGGGTCTTATTTTGCGGGTTAGTTTGAGCTGGGGTCAGGCATTTGTCCGCATTGGTCGCCCGTGGGGACCGGGATATCCCCCGCCGGTCCAAAGGGGGGGGGGGACAGCAGGACGCCGTTCGGAGAACCGGGGGAGCGGCCGTCTCACCCCGGCTCAAGCTCGTGTAGGCCCCAGACCTTGTTCGGGTTACTCCAGTGCCGTACCGGGTCAGAAGCGGTATCACCGTGTGCGCCCTCATCCTGTGAGTATAGTGAGCTTCGATTTGAAATGGTGGCTGCTGATGGCACGGAGTTGGCTCCAAATTTCTGGCCCAGATGCCAGAGCTCAGACGGGACACGTCTGATCTGTCCAGCGGTCCGGCTCCGCCCCCGCCCCACCAGGTTCTGAGTCACCTCCAGGACTCGAAACCTCTCAACCACCGATGACCACAATCTGTTTATTCCACCTCACGTTCATCCAGGGGAGCCTATTTCCTCTCCTTCGGCTCCCCGTCCCGCCACAAGCTCAGACCTTGACCCCTTAAGCTGTCTGAGCTCCGCCACCCCGAAGAAACAGAGCCATCCGGATACCATCCTGCCAACCCAAGTTGAGCAGGTCCAAACCCACCTCCGAGAGGTGAACACCATCCGAGCGGTAGTATCCTGGCAACCCTTCCTCCAGCTCAAGGTGCCTTACCACCACACCTCCTACCTTCCGCACAAAGCTTGCCATCAAGCTATTCACTTTCTTCCTGCACCTATCCATAGCTAACGGATCCCGAGCGTGCCGCCACCGGCGCCTCGGGACAATCTCCGACCAAACCAACATGACCCCCGGAAGCAGGCCCCTCAACTTATTGATGTCCTGCTTCATCCACTTCACCAGCCGGCGTTGCGGCGTAAGGCCCAGGTCATTACCCCCAATATGCAGGACCAGTAAGTCTGGCGTGTATCCCGCCGCCAGCATCCCAAACAGTTTACCACAAACATCCCCCCAGCAGAAACCCCGATACCCAAACCAGCGAACTGCCAACTGGCCGCTCGGAAAACCCAGCTGCTGGCCTTGCGCTCGAGCTGCGGCCCTCCTCTCGGCCCAGAAGACAAACGAATGGCCCACGATCCATGCCTCACGCCCTGGGGGGAAAAACAAACGATGAGGGAAGTCCGACAGAGACCCCCACCCCAGCCCAAATAACACAGTGAACCATTTTAGTACAGCCAGTTACCAGTCTCTTATTCCCAAAATATTTTTTTTTTTTTTTGCATAAAACGGTCCCCAATCTCATTACTCCAACAGACCCAATCTGACATAGGAACGGAATCTTACCGATTCCCACCTCCCGATCCGCTTCACCACCTCGTCCCCCAATCCCAACCGAGCCGCCTCCGTGGCAGCCCCAATACGGAACGAGTGCGTTCCAAATCGTTCAGCACGAAGCCCTAACTTGCCCACGCCCAACCGAAAAACTTTCGTGAACTGAAACCGAGAGAGGGAGGATCCGTCGGCATGCACCAACAAGGAACCCCCCATCGCTGGCCTCCGCGCCAGGTACTCTGCCGTAGCAGCCAACGGGCACAAAGCCGAGCCCGGCAGGGCCCCCAGTGCCACGTCCCGGCCCACGCCGCGGACGTCCGTTTTGGATCTGCCGAGGTGCACCACCACCTTCCCATCCAAGACACGAAGCCCCGAAAATTGCAGGCCCCCTTGCACCCTCTTATTAGCGCTCACCAGTTCCCCAATTCGGAATGCCCCAAAAAACGCCAAAATAAACGCCACCTTGAACAGCGAAGCCTCGAACCCATCAAAACAGATTTCAGGCAACAAAGCCACCAAAGTCCCTTGCGATAGCCCTTCAGGGCCTGCCTGATAATGAAAGTCTTAGTAAAGTCCTCCTTCCCATGCCATCTGAACCAAAACGCCATCGCCGCCATGGACCTGTCCACCATGGCAGGCGACGCCCCTTTTGCCAGCAACTGACAGGTGTACCACAGGAAAGCATCCCGCAGAGCCTCCCCGCTGACCATGGCCAGCCCGTCCAGCGACCGCTCCCACAAGCCCCAAACCTTACTGTACGAGGCCCAAGTGGCCGGCGCCAGGGAAGCCTTCACAAGTCCTCCAAGCAGGATGTTCCCAGCTGCCAAATCTCGTCCGGGCAAGCCTGCCCGTCCTTCGAAGCCCCCGGCGCCACCAGCCAGAATCGGGACCACTGAAAACGAGACAGAGCATCAGCCACCTCATTCAAATAACCGGGAACATGCCGCGCGCGAAAAACAACATTCCGAGACATACACAGCAATACCAGTCGCCTAAGCAGCCTAACCACCGGCCTTGAGGCCGCAGACTGACGATTCACCGCGTGAACCACCGCCATGTTATCCGAGAAAAAGACCACTTTCCGATCACGCAGCCTGTCGCCCCATAGTGCCATCGCAACCACTAACGGGAACAACTCAAGGAAAGCCAAGTTGCGCATAAGAGGGCTCGAACCCCAAGAGTCCGGCCACCTCTCCGCACACCAGCAGCCACCAAAATATGCCCCAAAACCTACACTGCCCGATGCATCCGTGAAAAGCTCAAGCTCGGCCGACGACTGGCCCTCCTGCCTGAACAACACCGTCCCATTAAAATCCCGCAAGAAGGCATCCCAAATGCCCAAGTCCGCTTTCATGGCCGCCGACACCCGGTTGAAATGGTGCGGGGACCGAACCCCCGCAGTAGCGGCCGACAAGCTGCGACTGAAGACCCTTCCCATCGGAATGACCCGACACGCAAAATTGAGCAGCCCAATCAAAGACTGGAGCTGCCGCAGAGTAACCTTGCGCGCCCCCGCTACAACAGCCACCGCCCCTCGAAGCCTGTCCAGCTTATCTCGGGGCAGCCGACATTCGCCCAACCCAGAGTCAATCTCCAGACCCAGGAAACTCAGACACGTGGTCGGGCCTTCAGTTTTATCCGCCGCCAGCGGAACCCCGAAGTGGCCCGCCACCCACTCAACCGTCCGCAGCAGGCGCAGGCAATCCAAGGAATCAGCCGGCCCCACGCACAGAAAATCATCCAGATAATGCACAATAAAACGATTCCCCGCTTCCACCCGTACCACCCATTCGAGAAAAGTGCTAAATTTCTCAAAATAGGAGCACGAAATGGAACAACCCATGGGCAGGCACAAGTCCACGAAGTAGTTCCCTTCGAAGAAACACCCCAGCAGGTGATGACAGTCCCGGTGGACCGGCAGCAGCCGAAACGCGGCCTCAATGTCCACCTTCGCCATCAGAGCCCCACGCCCTGCCCGCCGGACCAGATCGACCGCCCGGTCGAAAGATGCATAAGACACCGAGCACAAGTCCTTATGAATACCGTCATTCACTGATTCCCCTTTCGGGTACGAGAGGTGGTGAATGAGTCTAAATTTACCCGGCTCCTTCTTGGGAACCACCCCAAGTGGAGAAATCCGCAGGCCTTCCAGCGGAGGCACTGCGAACGGGCCCGCCATGCGGCCCAGCCCGACTTCCTTGCCCAGCTTCTCCCTAACCACGTCCGGGAAGTCAGCCACAGACTTCAGGTTGCGCAGCCTCCCCGATCCCCCCTCCCGCTCCTGAAACGGAATGAAAAACCCCTTCGCAAAACCCGCCAGGAGCACAGCGGCATCCGCCTTGTTATCGTAGCGGCTTAGCCATGGCTCCATCGCGCTTAGACTCACTGGGGTTAAACCCAGGGGAAGCGGATGCACCCCCTCCCCCGGTCGCGACAGCAGCACCGGCGCCACCGGACTTCCCCTTCTTGAAGCAGCGGTTGAGCCCATGAGCGCCTCCACAGCCGGAGCACTCGTGCTTGAAGCGACAGGTGGTCCCCCATTTGCATTGGCCCTCATTATAGAGCCAACATAAGCCCTTTGGTAAGGCGGCCGACGAGGCGGACTGCCCCCTAGCGCCGGCCGAGTTCTGAAAGGGCTGCACCTTTTGCGCCATCATTAACTTCATCCAGAGCGGCAGGTCCATTTGGTCCCACCGCATACCCGGGTTAGCCGCCAGCCGCTGCCTAAACTGCTCGTCATACCGCCACCACGCCAACCCCCCGTAAGTCCGGTACGCTTCCCAAATGCCATCCAAATAACAAAACAGAGAGGAGCATAACCCCGGCGATTTCTCGCCGAGCATGCTAGCCAGCACACAAAAAGCCCTCAGCCAATTCCCAAAGGATTTCGGAATCTTGCGATACCGCTTCCTCTTCTCCTCCTCCTCCTTCTTCTCGTCCTTCTTATCCTCCTCCTTGAGGTCTATAAAGTCCTCCAATGGGAGGAGGGAGAAGATCTCACAGAATTCCCCCTTCCATATCTTATCCTTCACGTCCTGCTTCAAATGAACCCCCAACGGGCCCGCAAACGACACATACGCGTGCTGTCTAGCCGCGTCGGGAATACCCCCGGTCAACTCAGCCCGCTCGCTCCCAGTCTCCCCTACGTCCTGCGGCACCACCATGTCCCCGCCCGAACTAGGCCCTGTGGAGTTCCCAACCCGAGAGCCCGTAGCCACAGCACCCGGAGCCCACACCTGACCAATGCCGCTAGTGTCACCCCCCGCCCCCAATGAGTGGAGTAGTGCCTGAAGTGTGGTAATTAAAGCACTAGAGTGTATTGACCCACTGGACTCACCGGCCGAGCCCCCCGACACCGGGACGGTGGGGGCTGCAGTGCAGATCGCCCGACATCCAGGAAGAGGAACTTCCGCTGCTGTCTCGCCGACCGGGGAGCCCACCCGGTGACCAGCCTGCGAGGAGGCGGAACGGCTCCGAGATCTAGGACAAGGAGAAGAAGTCCTGGGTAGGGTGTAACGGACATCAATACCCCTCCCGTCACGACCCCGGGAGCGCCTGCACTGTACCGAAGCCTCCCGCTGACCTCTACCACCACGTGGCACCCTGGAACCCCTGGGGCTACGACTCCTCCCGTCTCTACTATTAGGCCGCCCCTGCCGACCATACCTAGGGGCTGCCGCACATTCCCCTGCCGAGCTGTCCGAGGGGGAGCAGTGCCGACCCGACCTCCCCCGCGCCTCCCGGGACCCCTGCGATCTAACGGGTGATGGACTGTCGCTACCACTCCCAGAATCCGGGCCCCCCCGCCGCCCGACCACTACCGAGGATCCCGGTCCCCGACCCCCCTTGGTCCTCCGACTGACTGCCTCCGGAACCCTTTTTCCCGCGCCTACCACCACCGCCCCTTTGCCCTTACCCCCCTGCTGACTAGACCCCGACAGCCCAGACCTACCCACCACCCCTACGGGGGACCCACTCTCTGACCTGGCCACATCCCGAGACCCCCCCCCGCCCCTGGAACTCACACCTTTCGATCCACGTTTCCGCTTAGGGGCCCCAGAACCCTCCCCCCTTAGGACTATGGCCTGGGCACCCCCCACTGGCCTACTCCCGCCCCTCTCCGTGGCAGAGCTCCCCCTAACGACCTTCCCGCCAAGAGGGCCCCAGCCGGAGCCCCCTGCACTTGCCTGTTGCCTCCCAGGCCGGCCATGCGGTCTCCCGGATCCAGCCTCGTCATCCTCGTTACTCTCCGATGGGGGGGAAGCCCGCCCAGACCTCCCCTCCGTGGGTCCTGCAACACCAGGGGGCCGCCCGGCCACTTCCGACCCGAAAGCAGCAGCGCCCCCGTCCGCGACATCCTTCTGCCGCCGAGTGCTCGTCCGAGGCTCAGTCCGCACGCGGGGAGGCAAGGCCTCGACCACGCGGCTCCCGGGCCTGCTGCCGGTCGCAACCGAAACCCCACTGCTTCCGGGGACAACTTCACCGGGCCCCGTGCCCGGGCTTAGCCTCCTCGGGGGCCTCCGGGCCCTGACCGGTCTCCTGCCATCATCGTCCCGATCCGCCGCCTCCGCCAGGGCAGGGCCGAGCTGTGCCCGTAGCCAGTCGACACCCTGATGCCGTGCTGCCGACCTGATCCCCTCCAGCAAACGCTCCACGTCGTCCATGGCCCTGCAGAGGAGACAAAGGAAATCCAACCAAGCAAAGTCCGCGCACACCGAGGTGAACACAAACTCAACCAGGTAGAAAGTTAGAATGACTCACCTAAAATGGCTGCTCATTTAAATAGCCAATCCTACTTACCCATAATCCAACCCTTGCTTACTTCCTCCTAAGCCCGCCTCCTAACCCCTGTCAAGGCCTTTTTCCGCTTAGCTGCGCTCTAGCTACATGGGGCTACAGGTTTGTTGGTTGGGATTTAAAAATCTACGCTACAGAATGTGTCAGCGCTCTATAAATTATGGAAATTATTCTAATTATTATATTATTTATATAGCGCCAGCAAATTCCGTAGCTGTGTACTCCTCCCAAATATTGTGCGGTTATATCAAGCCAGAAAGATTTAGTTATACTGTAAATAGCCCTACAAGTAAATCTTTATTTATTATTTATTCTGAATAACGGTGCTGATTTCCAGTTTCTGACTGAGACCTTTGCAAATCAAGTCTGGTCCCCTTGTGACGTGGACAAGTCCTTTGAGCATTTTTTTTCTGGCTGTGCTAAGGGTTAAATCATCCATAGACGTCAATCTGTATATTTCAGTCACATCCCTGAATAAATTAATCTGCATTCTGTGTATTTATTGACCACTCTGGGACTCAGAAAGTGATGAGTGGGGAAGCCGCTGTCAAATCAAAATTTGTATCCAATGTTCATTTTATTAAATTATGGTAACTTGCGGTCTGCCAGCTAGGCCTGTGCGAACTTGGTTAGACTATTTATTTACCATGTAGATATACTGCTTACATAACACAATAGCCGTCACATATACAATGATGTTAACACAAACAACAAATCCCTGTAGTCTTAAAACCTACTTCGGCAGGCTCCAATTCGGATACTGATAGTAAAATGACTGTATTTGTGACGGCACTAGACAGGGCCAGATTTTGTGCATCTTGTATCTGTGTCAGGTCATCGCTGGGTGTTTCTGCTTCCGAAACAGCACTTCTTCTGAATTGGCCACCTCTGCTCATCACTGGTATGCCCACTCCTTGGCATTGCCCCATGCCAGCCTGCTGGGAAAGTACGCACAAAGGAAACTCCAGAGAGAGCTATTCTGGACTCTCCAGAGTTTCTTACACTTGTGTGCATGTATAAAGCAAACAGTGAATGCTCCCCACCATCTCTGCAGTATTTGTTGTAATAAAAAAAGCTGGGAGGGTGCTCTGCAACAGCTCCTGACAAGCGAGCACGAAAACCACGTCTAAACCGACATAAAGTGCGCTCACCCTCCTGTAAGTGGGCTCATTGGACCGGGGCAGTCGACCTGAACCCGAAGATGCTAAACACGGCGCTGGGGTCCCCCAGGCACCGCTTTTGCAGACTGAGGCCTACCGGAGGAGGAGGCGGAGAGAGGCGGCCGCTTTCCCGCCAGACGCACCCAGACACTAGTAAGCTGGGAACTAAACCTTCCCCCCCCCCTATGGATCGGCGGGGGATATCCCGATCCCCGCCAGACGGAGAACCCAGCACCCTGCAATCTTGGTACAAGCCTGTAGCCCATGTCAGCAGCACGGGAGCGGGGGCCTCCAAAATGGCGGACAAGCACACCTCGGCTCTGCAACTTGGACAGGAGGGAGAGATGCGGCCTGCAAGGCGTCGCACACTTCACCTACCGCCCGAGAACACGGAGGAGCTCTACAACAAGCTGTACACCAAACTGTGGTCACGACTTTATGCCCGCAGACAAACCTTCAAGGTGGCGATCAAGGTAGTGGAGGCATGGATCCGCCCGGCAACCCGGCGCCTAATAGGCCGGACCCTCCCTCGCACCCCCAAAGCAGCCCATAGGCGACAAAGTAAACAAAGACCTACATGGAGGGTGATCACACCACAGCTACAGGCAGGGTACCGCCGTGGTAGCCATCCCGAACACTACAGCTCACAAACCCGACTAGCACAGGGAACCCCCCGCACCCCACACTTAGCCCAGCAACGTAAACCCGCACCGCTGAAGGGACCTGGGTGGCACCCCACATGCCCCCCCTGCAAACCAAGCAAGGACTCCACTCTTTACCCGGAAAAGCGGGACCAGCTCAGCAGGGGCACAGAGACTGTACCCACATCGGGCTCAGGCCCCCTGAAAATCTGGAGCAGAAAGGTCACCAAGCATCACCGAGAGCCAAGCACTGACGGCAAGAAACATGCCCAGGCGGGGGCGGGGCCTGGCCACTGAGCAGACTGGTCGCACTAAACCAGAGCTCCGTGTAGGAACCTGCAAATAAGCGACTTATTACTAACATATCACGCCGTACTTACTAATTTAGTGCAGCAGAGCATCTGTATTGCCCCGGGACTCAGCTGGACGGATCGCTGTGCTCGGAGAGGCCCTCTGGAGCTGACTCGGAGTTGCGGCCTACCAGCAGATGCAAGCGTGGGAGAGGCAGCCGACCTCCCCGCGAGCTGTCCTGCAGGAAAAAGCTGCAGCGCTTAGGACCCCGTTTACCCCCCCTTGCCGGTGAGGGATATCCCGGCACACTCAACGGATAAGCTAACAGGCTTTGCCTTAAGACGACAAGCGGAACCAGGCAACTCACCTGATCCAGACACAACGCACTGCAACACAGCCAGAGCCAAGATGGCGACTGTCATGCTGACGACATACGGCCTGCTGGAAAATTACGAACAGCGGCTGGATGCACTCTTCAAAGACTTCTGGCAGAAACTGTGGCACAGAGGGGCACAAACTAAGGGGAAGCAGAAGACAACCGACAAGCGGCGGCACCCACCTCCCGGTGGCATGAAACACGTGGCAGGTGGGCCTCGGAGCACCCGACCAGCCCCCAAACCACAGAAACCCGTGAAGAAGAGAGACAGCTTGAAAGCCACATCCTGCCCAGTGTCGTCCACCGCTCGCTCCTACCCTTCGGGGCTGAGGCCTGCGCCCAATCGAACGTCTACCACCATTAAGCAATCACGACTCAGGAGAAGGCCCTCTCATGGAATTTACAGAAGAGCTGCAGAGGCCACTCGGCACCTCACCGATCGGAGTACTCAGTTGCGACGCTCTGCAGGCCTAAACGGACTACCCACAGGCCTCAACCACCCACCGACTGGTCGACTCTCACTCTGGCAGGCAGGTCTGCACAACACCACTTTGGGGGACAATATTATACCAGCAGCTGGCGTGGGCTAAGTGACTCTCGTGATACTTAAGCTAACTGTCTTATACTTGCCGATCTACTTATGGTTAGGCAGTTTAGTACATTTAATTTTGCCAGTGTATTAATGTTTATGGTTTTGCCTAATGGACACCCCTAGCATGCCTCTGTGCTGCATCTTTTACTATGACACGCACCTTAGTTGCCAGCATGATTTAATCTGCCCTAGCAATCACCAAGTCTTCTAGGTTTTCTATGCCTGAATACCCTCTCTCAGTTGTGTGCTGAGACACATTTAGCAAGCCTGAAAAACACTGTCTAGTCCTACACCGACCAAAAGGTGCTAATTATCGAATACCTTACTACTGGTTACCATGTCGATATGACAGAGTGTGCTACTGCTGTTGAGGCATGGCAGGCGTCTTTGTATGGTAATGAGATGACACTTGTGGAACTCATACTACAACGCATAAGATAGGAAGTAGCTCAGAATGGTTGCCTGATCTGCCATGACTGGCTCCTGCCATGTGGCAATATTTTTCATGCACCTACAGGACCTTACCGTGTAAGCTGTGTTTTGCGTCAGGTTTAGCTAAACAATTACTGCTAGATGCTAAATGACCTGTGTGCAATAACTGTTGAACCCTGCATACATATAGAAACAAACAAAAAGAATGTGTGACGAGTGCCACTGTCAAACTCTTATATATCTTGATATATATGTTGGGGTGGGGTGGGCTACCAGGCAATTGATATTTTATTTTCTAATTGTTTTTGTTATATACTTGATCTTACTACACTCGCCTCCAAATTAGCATCCAGCGAGAAGTTCAATTCTTACTCTGTTTTTATTCTTATACTTACTCTTCTCTCCGTGCACTAGCCCGCATTTACTTTAGCATTTACTAACCATCCTATAGGGTGGAACGACATACTGTTGTTGCTAAGCTACTCAGTGCATATGCTGCACTTCGTGGCCCTATTTTTGTTTTAAACGCCAAGCACTGTGTCTCTTTTCTTGCTATAATTGTTAAAAATGTGCATTATTAACGCAATGTCACAAAATTGTACTACTATGCCTTTTGAATTGTTTGCTATAGCTATTGTGGCTCTGCAAATATGTTTGTAACTACATGCACAATAAAAATAAAGAATTAAAAAAAAAAAAAAAAAAAAAAAGAAACATGCCCAGGCACTGGGTATCGGCTAAAGGGCCTATCTCAGCTCCCCTCAGGTGGACATATTACTCCTGCATTTAGAGGGCACGCTTACAACCATCGCTATGCGGACTCATCGCATCCAGTGACTATAAATCTTTTCTACAGCTGCTGCCGCTGCGACAGACCGTTACCAGTAACTTTTTCCTTCAACAGTTATTGCCACTGTGACTCTTATTTACGTTTTATATGTAGTATCTCCCAGTGCAAAGCGGATAACCCACTAACTTATTTAGCCTTATTTAGCATAGTACCTCATTCAGAATGTATCCTTCTTTAGCAGGTTCTCAAGCAATTGAGCAATGCCCAAGCAGTCCACCCATTTCTACTCCACGCCAGTCTTACCCATATTATATCTTAACCCCTTAAGGACTGGACTTTTTTTGCGATGTTGTACATTTGCGACCAGGCATCTTTTTACACTTTTGTGGTGTTTGTGTTTAGCTGTAATTTTCCGCTCTCTCATTTACTGTTCATATACAAATTATATATTGTTTTTTTCAGGACAAAAGGGGCTTTCTTTACATACCATTATTTATATAATCTCATGTAATTTAATTTTTAAAAAATGAAAAAATATGATGAAAAATTGAAAAAAAATACATGTTTTTTGACTTTTATGTGAAAAATCTTTTATTCATCTACAAAAGCGAATGAAAAAAACTGCTAAATAGATTCAAAATTTTGTCCTGAGTTTAAAAATACCCAGTGTTTACATGCTTTTTGCTATTTTTTTGCATGTTATAGGGCTATAAGTACAAGTAGGATATTGCGGTTTCAAAACATATATTTTTAAAATGTATCAATAGTGACATTGTAACACTATTATCTGTCATAAATCGCTGAATAACACCCCACATGTACATATTTTTTTTAAAGTAGACAACCCAGGGTATTCAATATGGGGTATGTCCAGACTTTTTTAGTAGCCACTTAGTCGCAAACACTGGCCAAAGTTAGCGTTCATATTTGTTTGTGTGTGAAAAAAGTAAAAAACTAAATTGAACGCTAATTTTGGCCAGTGTTTGTGACCAAGTGGTTACTAAAAAAGACTGGTCATACCCCATTTGCAATACCTTGGGTTGTCTTCTTTCGCAAATGGTATGCCATCATGGGGGTAATTCTCATTCCTGGGCTACCATACGCTCTCAAAGGCAACGTAACCAACCTGGTCATTTTCAATGTAAAAATATTTGACCCATATATTTGACCCTGTAACTTTCAAAAACGCTATAAAACCTGTACATGGGGGGTACTGTTATACTCAGGAGACTTTGCTGAACACAAATATTAGTGTTTCAAAACTGGAAAATGTATCACAACAATTATATCATCAGTAAACGTGCTGTTTATGTGTGAAAAATGCAAAAAAAGTCACTTTCACTGACAATATCATCGCTGTGATACGTTTTACTGTTTTGAATCACTAATATTTGTGTTCAGCAAAGTCTCCCGAGTAAAACAGTACCCCCCATGTACAGGTTTTAGGGTGTCGTAGAACGTTACAGGGTAAAATACAGTGCTAGCAAATTAAATTCTCTAGACTTTTGGCCTGGGTTGGCAGGCAGGTCCCTTAAATTGCAATCAATAAAATAACTTAATTATGTAAAAATATTACATAAATATGCACGTAGAATTTAAATATATATGCATATTTATATATTTGAAGTCTACGTGTATATTTATATAATTATTTATGTCATTTTGTATATGGACATATGAATAGTTTGTATTCTTTTTATTTATTTATATATACATAGATATATATACAATTTCATTCTAAGTGTATTTTGATATAAATATATATATATTAATATCAAAATACAGTTAGAATAACATTTCGTATAGATATATATATTTTTTTTAATTTTTATTATTATTTTTAATTTTTTAAATTTAATTTAAATTATTTATTATTCGTATTTTATAATAATATATATATACAATATATATATAGTTATTATATATATTATATATATACGTGTGTAAATTAATTATAAGTGTATTTTTATATTAATATATGTACATATTAATATAAAAATACACTTAGCGGGGGGCGGGGCCTAGCCACTGAACAGAGAGGATGCAGAACAGCATGACTCCTGCTTATCGAGGCAATAATCGCTGCATACAGGCCACAAATGGCCTGCAAATGACCCAAAAGGGTCACAAATCGAGAGGTGAACAAGCGGGGCTCACAATGATACCAAACATGATGCCATCCCTGCAACAACCATCGGAGAGACAACTGCGGCCTACAAACCTGCATGGCACTGGGGAGACGGCCGCTCCCCGGCTGCCCTCAAAGGCAAACAGCTGGCAATTGGACCCCAGTTCCCCCCCCTATGGACCGGCGGGGGTCATCCCGGTCCCTGACAGACCCCAACAGCCCCAGGGGAAGCACACACAAGCAGCGCTTACCGAACCCGAAATGGCGGCAAATGCCCCAGAGCCACAAGAAAAAGCATATTGGCCTGACATCCTCACGCGGCTGGAGGCCTCATTTGCAGCCTTCTGGACTAAAATGGCAGAACGGCTGGCTGGGGCACAAACTCTGAAAGGGCACCTACCGATGGCACTCTCCTCGCACCCTCCGCCACGAGGCACACCTCGCAGACAGAAGGGAGCGCGAAAATCGCGCAGACGAAAGCGAAACCGACAGCAAGAGCGCAGACCCACGAGGCTCCAGCCACAGACCGCCACCTTCTCAAGCATGAACAAGCTGTCCGAACTCATACACACCACCAAGCTTCGGCCCAACAAGAGACCCACAGACCCGACCAGATGTTCCAGAGGAGGCGGTCCAGAGATACACACCCTCTCGCATGCCGAGTGCTGGAGGTATCCCTCGCGCTGCTGCGCTACAATAGATCCAAGCGCTCAGGAGTCCGTGCGGGACTATGCATTCCCCATGCAAGGGGTAGGATGACTATACTATATGAGCTCTCAGCTGGGCACCAGTCTCTAATGCCTGCACCACTTACCCATAAGAGACTTATGGATCTTCCGTGGCACACATGCTACATCACACTCTTTGCTCTATCCACTGCTCTATCTTACTTATGCTTGTCATTTAATTAATCTATTATCAACTGAGGCAACTGTTTTATGTTATATGTGCTGTGTAGTAAATCCAATGTGCTAACCTAATACTGTTTTAACACATATAGGACGAACGCTGGCAAAACTACATGTCAAAACACTAGACAGTACATACTTATAACCACACTTGTTAGACCTCAATTTAAATATAACATGTAAATCTTATCATCTTGACGCATGTCTTAGCTTGAAATATAACTGTTTAACCCACTCAAGAATACAATGCCACATACTTTTAACCCTAGGAGCACCTAGGAATGTTATATGCATGTCTAGCCTAGTATACTCACTAATCACTACTAATGTAACACAACTTGTTGTTCTCATGTCTAAAAAGAAAAATGTGCTGTATCATTTGCCACTCATTGAAATGCTATGAATATGCCTGCAGTTGCTGTTGTGGCCCTGCAAGCTTGTCTGTTACTTATATGCACATGCAAAAATAAAGAATAAAAAAAAAAAAAATACACTTAGCATGACATTATATATATGATATATAGACATATATTATATAGGTATAATATATGTCTATATATCATATATATACACATATATCATAATATTTTTTTTTTATTCACTATAACTTTAATTTTTTTTGGATTTTACACTGGCAGGGAGACTGCCTGTCAGCACAGACAGTCCCCCTGCAGGCAGAGTCTAGGACACCTATTGTGACCATGTGGTCGCCCTGTTGGGCGATCACATGGCCACAGGGGTCCTAATCCGCCATGGGGAGACTGTCTGGGCTGCAGGCAGTCTCCCCACAACGGGAGCAACGCCGATCGCCGCCGGGGGAACGACGGCGATCGGGTAAGTACCTCTTAAATTTAGGACGGTTCAGGACCGTCGTCGGTCGGCAACGCAAAAATGCCGATGACGGTCCTGAACCGTCCCGCGTCCTTAAGGGGTTAAGCATGATACATGCCCTAACACTGTTTTACCTTGTCACTCAGAATACTGACGATTATTGTTGGGGCACAGTGAGCAACGGCACCGTAATACCCGAGCTCTAACTCCTGATTTAAACTAGTTCCGTAATCACTCATTGTTTGTTAACGTTTCTTGTTTAATTTTATTCTGTTTATAATGCGCTACGACGACACACACCTAAACGACCAGCCAACTCCATATCTTAAGCGCAACTAAAATTGCTCTACGCATGCCTAACTTGGCCTGCCACAACGTGAAAACGAGGTTTAATAGTTAGATACTCTCATTTACTATACATTTCACTCAACCTCAAACGTGACTGAACCACACACTAGCTTGTCTAGCCTAACGATTGTAAGCTTACCTAATATTGTTGAACAGCTTGTTATTTTCTTTCTAAAACAAAAATGTGCAAACCACTCATGCCACTGTTAATCCAAGGTTTAACCATTCATGCACGCTGTTGTGGCGTATGTTTATGCTTTGTAACCATCTGCACAACAAAAATAAAGAATTTAAAAAAAAAAAAAAAGCTGGGAGGTTGAATAGATGACATACACTCCCACACCTTTACTGGATGGTGGTGTGGGGAGGGGGAGAGGGGCTGTGATGTAAATCACTTCATTTGCACCCTCCAAAGGGGTGGGTTCGCCAGAAGAACAGGCAGTTCAACCTGCCAGACTGACTGCCAATCTTGCAAGCCGGCCCACTAAGGACCACATACTGTTTCAGTGCTCTCTGCATGGTATTGCACTGCCCAGAGTGGAGCGCAAGCGTGTCTCATAATGCACTCATGCTACACTTTTTCGAGGACAGTTCTCTGGTGTCCTGCTTTCGGGATAAAGGGACAGGACCCTTTAAATAGGGACTGTCCCACCAAAATCAGGACAATTGGCAGGCCTGAAGTAATCACACCAGAATTTGGGTGGGATTTAAAAATAAAAAAAAACTGTCCACTCTTTTGGTGTACCCACAGACTTGTGTAGTCTACTGTAACAGGATTTCTGGTGTCACCCAGTGACTTAGTATTAAGCCTTTAGATCCTGAATGCCGTAAAGGACAGGCCTATTGTTCTGCTGGGACTATCGTTAGGTAACAGCATCAGGGATGAAACGGAACCTTTTCACGCGGTTGTTGTTTCCAAATTCATGTATCTATATGTTTATAGTGTTTAACAGGGTGTGACGCCTCCATAGGTGTGTGCTTTATATGTATACACAAATATGTGTGTGTGTGTATATATAAAACATTTCCCATGCACCCACTCACACTCTAAGTGCACAATCATAAAATCACTTGAACATACAACGTCAGCTAACATGTATAGCTTGGAGGAAAGACGAGACAGGGGGGATATGATAGAAACATTTAAATACATAAAGGGAATCAACACAGTAAAGGAGGAGACTATATTCAAAAGAAGAAAAACACCACAACAAGAGGACATAGTCTTAAATTAGAGGGACAAAGGTTTAAAAATAATATCAGGAAGTATTACTTTACTGAGAGGGTAGTGGATGCATGGAATAGCCTTCCAGCTGAAGTGGTAGAGGTTAACACAGTAAAGGAGTTTAAGCATGCGTGGGATAGGCATAAGGCTATCCTAACTATAAGATAAGGCCATGGAGTAATGAAAGTATCTAGAAAATTGGGCAGACTAGATGGGCCGAATGGTTCTTATCTGCCGGCCTGTCACATTCTATGTTTAATTTTCTCTCAGCTGGTGGAGGTCATGACTAGTGTGTTCATGCTGAACAATTATTTAATTTCAGATTTTTGGGGGCCTAAAATTTAAAATTCCCATTGTAAATAATTGTGATTGTATTTAGGGAATAAACTCATATTTGTTCTTTTTTATATCCGGGAACACGGCAAAACACTAAAGCACTTTAGTTTGCTAAAAGTACTTTATGAGTGAAGACTAAAAAAGTATCACTTTCAACATTTTAAATGGACAAAGAGGGATACTTTAATTTTAGGGGTGTGTCTGGGGTGTGACCAGGGACGGGGCTATTCTGAGAAATTTTTGGTGATTTTTATTGCAACTAAAATGTGGTGTAGAGTAAGAACAATGTATCTTATTGACACAGACTGATTTTAAACACGTTTTGTAGTTTAAAGGCACGATGATGTGAGTAGTATTGCTGTGGAGCTGTAATAAATACACTCAACATGACTAAGAATACCCTGTGTCCCTCCTACTATTAGGATAAAAAAAGTGAAGAAGTGGACAGATTGATTTTGGCCCACAATAGGGACGGTCCCAACTAAATAGGGACATTTGGAAGGTATAGAAGAGGATATGCTCGTCCATACCTTTCTTATTTTAGAAAACCTGCAGATTTCCATAGATACATTTTATAAATTAATCTTGTTACACCCCCTTGGCTGTCAATCAGACAACATGTCCGGTTACTTCCTGGTTTGTTTAGTTCAGTGGAGCTAAACTCAAGAAGCAGGCAATTGCCCAGAGCCCATGCCTTTGAAATACTTTTCATTGAGCTGAATTGGAAAGTCTGGGCAGGGTCAGAAGGGGAGGGCTTGCAAAGGCAGCCGAAAAGAGATCTGCAGCCTTTACATTAAAAAAGTAGAGAGCTCACCTTGCAAGATTGCAATCTAAAGGGAAAGAGAGGGCTGGTGAAACTCAGGGTACAGTGAGGGTCCTGATCGTTGGGCAGTGGAGTGTCCCTTTAAGAGAAACTATTACAGTTTCTGTAAATATCACAATAAGAGATGGCCCCTAAAATATAAATCTAACAAACTATTGCCATGAAACACGGATGTTTTACTATGACAATAACTTGCTCTAATTGGCGTATTTTGTAATCTCTCTGACTCAGCAGCTCTATAATGATGCCATGCCCTGTTTGTTTGACAATCCGATGCTCTGTCATCTTGTGGTATGTGTAGTAGATACTTGGAATTGTCTTCCAGTGGCTGGGATAAACAAAAATTGTCATCTGGTATTTACATTTTAGCCATCACGGCAGAGTAGATCAGTGCAGCAGTTGTCTATGGTGTTTATTTTTGTTTAGGAATTGAAAAATAACAATTTAATGCCTTAAGGACCAAATTTGGATTTTTCAATCATCACTTTCTTATTTCTCCCATGAGTTTCTGGTTCTGTTGAATTATCTTGAATTTAGTATTTTATCTCGTTAAGGTCTTAAAGGGACACTCCAGGCCATGTGTATTATTTTGTTAATCTTAAAGTGCCTGCAAATTCCGTAGCGCTGTACAATGGGTATAACTACAAAACAGTGATTTTATTTAATAAAAAAAATTGTATTTGGATAGATTGATGTATAGGCAACCTGAAATCGAACCTTACATTGAACAAGCACATCAAAATAATAGACAGAATAGTTGGCTCAGTGGATAGTGTTCAACTGTATTACCTCAGTGCCGCAGGTTCAATTCCTGGCAGGGTCAAATCATACATCTGAGGTCAATAAACTCAATACTGTTAAAGTTCAGCAGGTGATAACATTGCAATCCTGGGACATACCTGAAAAGCTACAAATACCTTCTGGCATTATCTTATCTTTTTTTTTTGAAGTTGTTTGTATAAGAAATACAGAGAAAAAAAAAAAACACAGTATAATTTTTTTTCATCAATTGCATGTTCTTCCATTTTTTTTTAAACAAAAGAAAACCTGAAAATAAAAATATTTACAATTTCTTTCCTGCTGTTGGCGGCTGGCTTTTAGTTTTGGGTGTAGTTGTGCAGCGTTCCCCAGCTGCTGTAAGGTGTGTATTGTAACTAATTGCAGGAATGATCATTGGGTGCGTGGCAGCTGTCAAAAAGCTTATTTAGAGCTCACATGCACAGGGCCAGGAGGCAAGGCTAGTACAGTAATGTGTTTACCTTGCACGCAGGGGACGAGATCAACATTGTTTTTCTTAAAATGTTCCCTTCCTTGGTTCCTGCTGATTAAGCAAGGCTATTGTTTGTTTTCCAGTGGGTTTTGCAAACAATCCATGTTGTATTTGTATACCTGGTTGATTCACAAAACCCAGTATTGTCAAAAATAAAGCAGTTCATTAATGAATTCTGTGTCAGCAGTGGTTAGTGCCGTTTACTGCTTTCTACTGGGAAAACCGCTAAGGGGATTCCAGAGGACGTCAATACCGTGTGTATATGTGTGTGAATACATGTAGATTACATGATCTTCCAATGAATGGTTTAAAATGCGTGGATCACATCCTTCCCGCCTGGGAGGCCTAATCCCTCGGATTTACATGTCCCAGTGTGCACAGAAAAAAAAATAAAGGGACACCCCAGCTGAAATAGCTGCTACCTGGAACTGTTACTCCCACTAAATGAGAGCAAAAAACAAGTCGCAAGAGAGTGCTGAGAACGGACAACAGCTCAAGTAGCCTGCCCTTCGGTGGGTCCCCGCTCAGAACTCAAGCTGGTTTTAGCTCATCTTGTGCCATTACAGAGAGAAACGAACGTCTGGGATTGCTGTATCTCTCGTGCAGAGAGAGCTGGCCTGTATTTTGGATCTCTCCTGCCCTTTTAGGCGGGATCAGTCTGATGTGCAAATTGCCTGGTTCTCTCTGTAATGGCACAAGAAAAGCTAAAACCAGCTTGAGATCTGAGCGGGGGCCCACTGAAGGGCAGGTTATTTGAGCTGTTGTCCATTCCCAGTACTCTCTTGCACCAGTTTTTTTTGTTACTCCCACTAATCTCAGCCAGCACAGGCACCTGCATGTCCCAGTAAAGACACTGCAATGCAACACACTAAACATTAACCCCTACATTACCCTGACACTAACCATTAACCACAACACTGCCTTAACACTAATTGCGGTTTGACCTGTTGTCAGTAAAATATATGAACCAGAATTTAGAGACCCTGAAAAAAAAAACCTGCAGACGTGTGTAGATCTTGCAGTAAACATGTTTTATCCCTTTCAAACAGATGTTCCTTGTGAGAGTGTTTGTAGCAGATCCAATCGCTCATTTCAAATCTGCTGCAAACAGCAAAAAAAAAAAAATCACGTAACCTCAGCCACAAAAAACAAACCAAAACAAAAAAACACGAATTAACCCACTTCATGCCAGAAGAGGGCAATAAGAATGAATGTAATGGATTTATGAACTACAGTAAAAAATCTAACCGTTATTGACACATTGTTATTCTGTGAGTATACATGTGTGTTCGCTTGAATTATATGGGAGCTTGATGATCAGGACTCTCTGTGTCCCTCATTACAGGTAGATCAGGAACCTCAATGTACCCCATGTTTCATCTGCCAACTCCGTTCTATCTTGATTATGGGCAACGATCAGGACCCTCACTGTACCCTGAGTTTCACCAGCCCTCTCTTTCCCTTTAGATTGCAATCTTGCAAGGTGAGCTCTCTCTACACATTCAAAGGATCACTATAGCGTCAGGAAAACAAAGCGTTTTTCCTGACACTATAGTGCCCTGAGTGTGCACCCACCCTCAGGGTTCCCCTCCCGTGGCGCTGAAGGTGTTAAAACCCCTTCAGTTACTTACCTTATTCCAATGCCGGGCTCCCTCAGCGCTGGCGACCTCTCCTACCCCGCCGACGTCAGCTCCCTCTGCCGATGTCAGCGGAGCCGAATGCGCATGCGCGTCAAGTGCCGCGTGCGCATTCAAGCTGTCAATAGGAAAGCATTTCTCAATGCTTTCCTATGGATGCTTTGCGCGATGGAGGCATAATATGCCTCCAGCATTGCAGATGCGCCTCTAGTGGCTGTCCGGAAAACAGCCACTAGAGGCTGGCTTAACCCCAAATGTAAACATAGCAGTTTCTCTGAAACTGCTCTGTTTGCATTTGAAGGGTTAAAACCTGATGGACCTGGCACCCAGACCACTTCATTGAGCTGAAGTGGTCTGGGTGACTATAGTGTCCCTTTAAGTTTATTAGACTTGTGCATGGATAGAAAATTTGGATCTGATGAACCATTTCCCCCCAAAATAGAAAAATTGCCAGGAAGCCTGAATTTTGGCAAAATGTTGGTTCCTCTCAGTAGAATTGCAGTAACGAAAAACTGATTCGGGAATCGTGTTGGATGAACTAAAATGGTGCAAAAATGGGCCACCCGGTGTATTGCTAAATACACGCATAATATAATATTATATAATATTTAATATATTTTACAGTACACTAATAGGAGCAGTTTCCAGCCATTTGGTTCACAGACAAAGTGAGAAAAAGTAACCAATAGGGATAGGCAACCTTTAGCCCTCCATATTTTGTAGACTACATCTCCCTTTATGCTTTGCATGCATTATGGGAGTTGTAGTCCACAACAAGATTGCCTACCCCTGCAATACAGCAATGTGTGTCTGAGAGAGAGTATCCAGAATTGCACATGTCTGGAAATGTGTATGTGTCTGTGAGTTTGTGTGTGCGCATATCTGGGAGTGTGAGCAAGGGCCCCACAAATTGTTTCTATCAGGGGCCTTGCAGTTTTAGATGCCAGTCCTGCTGAATCTTACTCGAAAAAATGTAAAGGTTGGAGGTGTGCACTGCGCAATCAGACTGCTGCACACTATTACTACCATCATTCCCAGCCAGGCAAATTAATTTACAGTCTTCGGAATCTCCCATATTACGACGGACGATTAGGAGAATGCACAGGTGCTTGGAAAATGGAAATGTCAGTGCGAGTTAGGGAATAATCTCAAATCACAAGGAGGGAGAGGGAAGGGAATCACATTCTGCCCAAGGGCCGCTATCTGGACAGCCCAGCCCGAGTGTCAACAAAGCTCTCTGGTATGAATTGTACCATGGTGATTCTGTCTACAAACTAATATGCAGGATGTTTTGGATGCTTGACGATCGGCACGGAGAATGTTTTGCCCAAGTAGTTAATGTCTTGTAGCACAGGGCAAAAATATTTGTTTTGCAGCTAAGGGAAGGAGAAAAATAATAATTGTATTTAAGGTTCGCTGACTTAAAAACATGGCTCGTGAACTTCAACTGAACTGTTTGTCTGGAGACTGCAACGGATTAAATGAGTTGGAAAACATCAGTCTGTTCTTTGATTTCAGAACAAAGAAAGTTTTGAAGCACCCACTTGTACCCCCATCAAGTTAAAAAAATAAAAAACGTAACCAAAACTTTTTCCAAATAACTTCTTTTTTAATTATAAGTTATGTAAACAGCAAAGAAACATTCAGAGTCTCAGGAAATAAAATACCAAAATGTTTGTTTTTCCCCATATAATATTTTATTGTAAATGATTTAATTTACTCACGATAATACATAACAATGACAGGCAGAATTTAGTTTCTTGGGGAGAAGGGAATAGAATAATGCTTAGAAAAGGCCTTCAAAAGCAAAAAACATGCTTACAGTAAAAGTTCACTGTGACTAATAGTATGTGGGAAAACGTTCATTACAAGTATGTGCTTATCACAATGTTTGCTTTAGTATTGATTTTTTTTATTTTGTTATTATTTTATTATAAAAAATATATATATATATATATATATTTTTTTTTACGTGTATTTAAGTTGCATATGTAAGTATTATTTTATGGTGTATAAAAATATATAAAAGAGCAGATCCCTATTGGATTCTGCACTTTTTGTAAAATTTGTAAAATGAAAAAAAGATGACCCTTAATACATGGGAGCTAAAGAGCTTTGGGGGTCCAGAGAGTCCATTTACAATGAGTTAATATTTTGAAAAATATTTTAGATATTTGTATAACATATAGATATACTAGACCACCCGCTATCGCTCAACACCAGGGGGATAGACACTATCATACAAGAACCGGCTCTACAGCACACACAATCGCTACGAACCCACGCCACGAAACACAGCACGGCTTCCACCAACGTAGCACGGCCCCAGCGCAAGACAATACACTGCAGACCATCAAGCTCCAGGCCCAAACACTAGGCTACCTCTGCTCATACCGACAACTAGTACCCCCACACCAGACACACCAGCTATATTCCCACTGCGCTACAGCTATGTACCATGAGAATGTTTCTCTTTTAATGTTTTACTGTTGTATGCCACACGGTTACCAAATTTATTGATGCTACTGCTATTCCTAGCTTATTCCAACTTATAAACAAAAATGTGCACTTCTCTGCGATGTCACTGTGATAACCCCGATGCTCAATGTATGCGTGCTGTTGTGGCACCTGATATATGCCTGTAACCACCTTTGCACAGAAAAAGAAAGAATTAAAAAAAAATGATTTAATTTACATGAGATATTAAATGCCCAGCAGCCATCGGTGTATAACATTATGCCCCCCCCCCCCCCCCTCCACCCCCCAAGACCTTGCATGTTTTGGGCATGTCATAGGTTACTTATGAAGTCATCAGTTTTTGCAATTCATTACAGAATAGCACAAAAGTTGTATAAAGAAATCCGTACATCGATATAGAAAAATATACAAAATAGCGGATGGTCGCGGTTTGTGTATTGCGCAGTACAATAAGCACCCAGCCATCTGTCGGTCACTGGGAAATTACCATCTAGACACATGATTACTCTGGTTTTGTTTTGGAAAATGAACCTCGTGGAGGTGATCTAATCCTTTCTGTGCTTAATTCCATCCATGCCGAGGAAGTGAAATCATCACAATAATGCCCTGTGTTTTATCATTCATTTTTTTTTCCCTTTCCCCAAACACAGGGATTGTCACGAGTTTTTCCACTCAGGCTCCATGCCTGTACATTTCCATTCTAGTATTTCCTGTTCTGGAACTGGGAGAAGTTGTTGCGGAAATCTTTCATGCCATTGTTGATCCTCTCCCGTGCTAAAACACCACCTCCTCTAATGGAATTCCCCTGTTAATATTTCCTGCTTTCCAATCGGTATAATCTAATAACGCGATGACTGTCATAAGAAGCCTGCGGATAATGGGAGTTGTAGTCTAGCAAAATCTGTGTGCCGCAGTTTGACTATAGACAGATGGGTAGATAGAAGGTATCTGCTTAAACCCAGATGGCTCTGTAATCCTCTTCTTCTCAATGTCACCTGTGTTCAAGCAGATGTAGTCATAAATCCTAACCTTTTACGCTGTCGTTTTTCTACGTTACTGATTAGGGGCTGCTGTTACAATTTTTCCGCCATAGCAATTAATCTGTAAACTTTCTAACTTTACTTCTTCTTTCTAACTTTACTTCTAACTTTACTTCTAGCCAAAGATGAGCCCTCTGCAAACAATGGGATAAATGATTGCCTATAAACGGGGTTATTCACTAGTTACAACTATTCACATAGCGCCAATATATTCCACAGTCAGTGGCAGAACTATCGCGGTCGCAGGGGGTCTCAGCTGCGACCTGGCCCGTCACTCCAGGGGACCCAGCTGCCCCCTGAGACCGCGGTGCCTGCCGAGATTGTGGTGCGGCCCTGGCTGCACAGAACAACCGCCGGGGCCGCACTGAAGAGGCCCAATCGGGTGGCCCATGCTCTTGGGGCCACCCAATGGCAATGAATTACCTGGGGCCCGTTTAATGCTGGGGCGCTTTAAGAGCGTGAACGGGCCCCAGTGATGACGTCAAAGCGCCCGCTGGTGCTGGGAGGAAGCAGTCACTTCCTCCCAGCTAAGAGAGCCGCACGGGTGTGTCTGTGTATGTATCTGTATGTGTTCTATTATACAAATGGAGGGGTGGGGGGGAGCCCAATGGCAATTTTTTAAACCGGGGCCCTGTAGTTTCTAGTTACCCCTCTGTCCACAGTGCTATGCAATAGGTAACACAAGACAAACAAATCTAACAAAACACATTTGTAGGTGAGGAGGGCTAACTAGAATGGAAAAACTGAGGCTAAAAATAGCTGATATGGGAAAATTCTTCAACTCAGCCATAGTCACAAATCACACATTTGTGTTTCAATTTTGCCATTCAAATTTAATTTGTGAAAATTTGGAGTGTATTTGGAGTTTAGTGAATCAGTCGTATGGGTGGCCGTTTCTCACCTTATTTCTGAGAATGGCATTTCTTTTTTTGTCAATCTTTCTTTTATTGAGGTATGCAGGATGGGGTACAGAAAGTAAAAGAGGGAATGTACGAGTAATATACAGCATAGGGATAATACAACGTCAATTTCGAAAAGTTACATTTCCTGGACAATAATACCTCTGTTTTTGTATTTTTTGTGTCTGGTGAGTAGCTCAAGTTATATCTATTCGTTAATATGCAGGTGTGACTTGTCACTTCAACTAGTCAAGATGTGAGTGTGTGTTCTGTGTTACAAGAAGTGTACAGAATGTGTCGCCACTTAGTTAATCGTAAAAGGAGATGCCTAGAAAAACAGGCTACACTAATAGCGGAAGAGTACTCAAACTGTTTTGGTCGCTAGTGTCACGCAACAAATGGAGCAGGCTAAAAGCCGAACATAATACCGGCATACGAATTTAGTTAATACAGGTAGTGCTTCAAACAGTGCTAAAGTCAGGCCTAGTGTCGAACGGCTAGGACATAGGCTACGTACATCACTTGTCTTAGCAGGTAGTCTAGTTAAGTAACATTTCACGCAACAAATGGAGCAGGCTAAATTCTGAACATAACATTGGCATACAAAATTTAGCTAAAACAAGTTGTGCTTCAAACATTGCTATAATCATGCCTAACGGTCAGGGCATATGTTACGTACATCACCTGTCCCAGCTGATAGTCTGGGTAAATAACATTTTCTAGTGGACGGGAGCGTAAAACCTTTCAGTGGTGTGGACAGTGAGAGTCTATTAGCGTTATACAAGAAAAGGCCAGTACATATTGCTTAGGTACTACATTGCTCACAATTTGTCAAATGATAATTTGCACAGTGGGGTCCGGTCTTGCCTCCGCAGTGAGGACTGCAGGAGTAACGTACATGCAGTCCATTGAGCTTAGCCTATGCCGGCTCTGAGTGCTGGATGGACGGGCCAAACATCGTGGTCGGATCGTTGCCTCTGTGAGTCGTCCTTTCCGACAGATCTTGGAAGGAAGCTTAGTCCTTGTCTGCTGCCGGTGAGGGGCTGTGGTCGTCGAGTGTGGGAGGTGCGCGAGGGCGGCCGGGTCTCCCCGTGGCCCCAGGCTCCGTGTGGGGTCTGCATCTTTGCTCCACGAACTCGGGTGCTACAAGAGGCCCAGTTCTTCCCTGTGAGGGCGCTTCGGAGAGCCCTGGTGTTTCGTCGCCGCCAGCGGCGGTTAGGCTTCCGGCGATGTGGCAGATGCTGTGGAGTTATCCTCCTGGTGACCCCCGGCCCGGGTGGGCAGTCAGTGCTCAACTTTAGCGTTAAAGGGTCTGTAGTGCCCTTAGTAGGCCCGGTCCGCCTCCGTTTCCCCGGTCCACATGCTGTGCCTCCGTATTGCACGCGGGGTGTTGCAAAGAGTCTGTCCAGCTTTTCTATGAATTGTTGGAAGATTAGATCCAGGCTTGTGGCTTGTACGGGTGTAGGTTCTGTAGGGCAAGAGGCTTCTGCAGTAGCGCTAGGCCCAGGGCCCAAGCCCGTGTGGGCAGATACCATCCGTTTAGCCATGTGTGTCGCTTTGGTGGGGACCGGGATAACCCCCGCCGGTCCATAGGGGGGGGAACGGGGTGTCCAGCTTTGCTTTGCCGTGTTTGTCTGCAGTGGGAGAGCGGCCGTCTCTCCCACCACCACCATGCTTGTAGGCCGCAAACCTGCGTGGGTCGGGTCCGGAACACAGGGCCACTTGCGTGGTGTCACCATGTCGGGCCCGATGTCCTCTATCGCTTGGGAGCACCGGGTCATCGGTTTGCTGCCTCCGGTTAACGAGAATCGGCTGAAGGTTAGTTGAAACCCGGGAGCTACAGCGACATGCGTCTGCTCCCTTCAGCGGTCAGGCCCCGCCCCCCGAGAATGGCATTTCTAATAATCTAGCATTGCACAGAGACATCTGGCTGGGTGGCCGGAAGCTAATATAGGTCTTTTTTTGGAGTTATTGTAGACTTAGACAATAACATGGTAGGTAGACTGTGTTTCGATCAAGTGGATTCCCCCTGTTTGTAGCTCCATCTTGTGGTGAAATCTATGAATATCTAACATTAAAGACTTTGTAAAACTCTCACAGGAGCCCCCCTCTTCTACCTCCACAAACTCTGCATGAGCTCATATGAAAATTGACTAACGCACTCCAAGTTCCTACGATTCTCTCATTTCAGTGTTTTGCAGATGACGTAATTTAATCATGGTTATACACTAGAAACTAGATTGTCTTCTTTCTCAACGGCAATTTTTGAATATTTTTTTGTAGTTGAATAATTAACAAGCTTGACAAAAAGAAAACCGTTCTGATTTTCTACATCTGTTTTATGAACAGAAGGTGGGTTATAAAGCAAACCATTAATTAATCTATTCACCTTACGGAAAGTGCTGGAGATGTCCACGTTTGAACAGTTTAGATACTGATGGACAACATAGACCAACGTTCCACTAAAAATTGTTTAGACATGGTTATGTACAAAAAGTGTAAACATTCTAAGAAGTGGAGCAGTCACCATGGAAACCAGTGGAATAAGTTCCTTAATAGTAATCTCCCCCCCACTCCCTCCCCCTCCCCCTCTATAGTCATGTATATACATCCAAGGATGGGGTAGAGATTTCTGCCACTTCCTGGTTGTAATGGACACTTGATCAAACTCCAAGCCAAGAAAAGTGACATTCAACGTATATTTTGAATGCATATCGTTCAGTGCATCGTCTATCTAGTGCATTAATAAGTGCTGGTAATTCCATTGTGAGCTGTCTCTATAACATGGTATAATAAATTACTACTATTAGAATTTATATAGAGCCTGCTTATTCCACAACGCTTTACAATATTATAAAGGGAGTCTAACACTAAATGAGACAATTGCAAAATGTTACAGAGACAATGGCTTGATGAGGACCCTGCTAAAACAAGCTTACAATCTAGAGGAGCTGTGGTATTAAAAACCCCAACTACCCTAGTATAGAGTAGTGGCCTTTGGATTTAGCAGCGATAAGATCATTGGTTTTTTTTAATCAGTCTCAGTAGAATGGACGGGGCTGAAGCCAGGTTGAAAATGATTGAGGAGAGAGATGGAATTCAGAAAGCAAGCCAAACGAATAAAAATAATTACTTACAGAATCTTTGAGGAGAAATGGACCAAAGATATGGGACAATAGTTGGAAAGGGAAGACAGGTCAAGTGATGGCTTTTTAAGGACAATAAATGGTAACTATTGAAAACGTTCTGGTTCTACCTAGATTAAGCTATTTCATCAACTTAATTCCCCTGCCCCCATTAAAGAATTCATCTATTTTATGTATCCATGTTCTACAGTCAGATAAATCTAATGTCAGTCTTAATTTTTTTAATTATCTACTCTACCCGAAAGGCTATTTGTGCTCTACATGACTATAATATTGGTGATTCATATTCGAAACGCTTGGCTATTTTCTCAATAAATTCAGTCTATGCTCAGTGGTCACCTAACTCCCCCACCCCAGCCCAATATGTGGCTTGACAGTTGACCCCAATGGAGTTGCTCAATGATCCTATACTGCAGCTTACGTTGATGATGATGAAACCTTAGATAAGTGTTTTGGCTGACAATGTAAGAGACCTCTTACTGTATCTCCTGAAATAAAATATCCCTATCTCGGAGAGTGCATCAGGCTCCAGAAAGTCTTTACTGCCCCTAATCTTCTTACTGGGACCTTCCTTTGGAAGCAATAATCCGAAAGGCATTTGGCTTGTCAGGTGCAGTATCCTCTCTCTATATACTGTAATTACATGTTCAGTGCATGATGTGCAATAAAGGGATTTAGGGTTGTCTTGCCAGTTGATGTTTGCACACTTGTTACTTCTTAGTCGCCTCCCAACTAATTGGTTTGCACAATACCGAGTGAAGTATCTCCTGGGGCAGCGATGTGGCTGGTGAATGGTGCATGGTTTATAGTGCTCTAAGGCTTCTATTAGTTTTAGACATGTACACAGTGTATATTAGCACACGTCATATGGGAAACATTGCCGTAAAGTTCATTTTTGCAACTTAAAATCCCAGGAGGAAATAGGGCCAGCTACTTTTGACATGTGGCAACTTCAAATAAATAACCCAATTTAGTTTTTAGCTTTTTTTCAATTTATACATTTTTTTTTTTTATATATTCTTTATTGTTGTCATGCATATAGGATGCAAACAAGCTTGCAATGCCACAACAGCAAATACCAGCAGCTCATAGAATAAGAGAGCAACATTTAAAATTTTTTTATAACCAAGCTTGCAATAAACAGTAATCGGTTATTTACATGACTGACAACTAGCACAATTCTTGAGTAATGCAAGAGAGCAGAACACATTGTATACTTCAGGTTAGGCATATATGTCGTAAAAGCTAAGTAGGTGACGACATGTATCCTGTCATGCAGATTCGTGTAAATGCGATAAAACATTATCCTGTATTGTAGTGTATTAGTCTAGCTGGGCTAACGTATCTGAGCTAACCGCATCTGCAGAACCCAGTATGTACATAAGTGTTAGACATGAGGCTAACTAAAACGATAAACATGGGGACTCAAAACATTTAAAAATAAAATATAGTAATCAGGCTTGCGCATCGTGTCTAAGCATATGTTTGTAGCTAGGCTTGCGTCCTTTCAAATTGGAGAAGTATGCGCTGAATAAACGTTATGGAGGGTAAAAGAAACCACGAGGTAGGCATCTGATTGTAAAAAAAAAGACAACAAACTTATAGGCAAAATAAAGCAAAACCTAATGAGGCCTTACAAGTGCTTGAAGGTTAGGTCAGAGTGGTGACTACAGATTCAGAATCCAGGATTCAGCCGATGGAGCGCGGAGGAGACTGTTGGGAGCTGATGCTGTGCTCATGTAGGCAACGTTGAACGGTGCTGCAATCTCGCTTGGGCCACACATAAAGGGCATCCAGATTGATAATGCTGGTTTGGCAGCATTCCTGCTCCATCTCTCCGCAAGCCCAGGCCACCTTAGGAGCCGGTGCCCCTTGTGCCACTAGGCCCTCCATCTTCTGAGGCAGAGCCACTTGCCTGCAGGACCACACTCCCACTAACAGTCCCACAGGGCCATGGGGGGCAGGCGGACATGTCCACCATCAGGACTCTCGACCCAGAAACAAAGCTGTGATCCGGTATTCTGTTGTAGGGTGCTATTGGAGCAGGCTGAGTATGTGGTAGTAGCGGTCTTCAGGCTTGGATCCGGGCCCAAAAGGTTGTACAGAGAGCATCAAACGCCACTTGAGTCAATATATAAATTTTTATAGAAATAGTTTTTTGTTTTTCAGTAGAGAATGTACAAACACTAAAAAAAGACAATTACTAAAAGGCAGGTCGGCAACAAACACAAAGCATGGTCATCGTACATTATTTTTTAAGAGCACCAACAAATTGCGCTATACAATAGACGAGTCTCCAACTTCTCCAACACAGAAGAGCATCAGGTGCAAAGGGTGGATATGATGGCAATGAGACCCAGTGTGGTCTTTGGCCCATGAGCAGGGGGGCAAAGTGAGGGACAGGGGGGAATATACACAGAGATGTTTGTACCAAGTCCAGAGATCCCATATTTTTTTTTTATCATTATCAAGAGATCCCGACATTCTATGTGACATGTCTTCCTTTATACACGTGTTAGACAAGACATGGACCACCTTATGAATATCAGGGCGTTCACTTCATTCCCAAGCAGTAGCTATGCTTAATTTAGATGTAATTAAAATATATATAGTCATATTCCTTGCGGGCCTCTGGAGTATGTCTGGGAACATGGCCAATAGATTAAAACCAAACCAGTCCATCATCAAGTCACACTCCACTCATTTAATTTAATTTAATAATGAATGTTTTATAATACTACTGAAAGGACAAGAAAACAGTCATAGTAAAAGAATACAGTTATGTAATATATTTTAGTATTGTGTGTTTATGCAAGAGTCCACAAACCTCTCTAATCTAGTGGATGATTAGTGTTCCCTTAATTGATCATTGTATTTATTATTTATTTTAGGGGTAAATGAATCATTAAATTTTTGTTGGCATATTAATAGATCATTATGTGTCTTCAATTTGTTCCCGGATGCTCCTATTTGCATAATTATTTTTTTTTAAGACTTATTCATTTCAACACAGTCACTCGAAGTATTTCAGAACGATTATCTTTTTATAGCAATACTCTTTTGTTTTTTGGGTGGGGGGGGGGGGGGGGGGGGAGAAGGGGACAAGGGCACTTTAAACTTCTCCACCATTCAGTGGCTGAAAAACATGTATAAATTATTCGGTAATATCTGTAATATTATATATGAAACAATAAAACTGACGGTTGACATTTATAAAGAGGTTTATAACCAGAATGAACAGATGTGTACAATTTACATATATATTATATTGCGGCTGAAATAAATGTAACGAATGGATAGTGGAGCTCAGCATGACTAAAACGAATACTCAGTAAAAATCAATACTTTACGCCATGTTTTGGGTGAGCAGTGTCTGAAAGGGAACTAAGAGTAAAATTAGTCCAATCTGAATGTAATGGTTACAGGGAAGACAGAATGTGATTAAAGTCCTGAAAAAGGGAATATTTAAAGAGATACTATAGTGCCAGGAATACAAAGCTGTATTCCTGGCACTACCGCTCCCCCTGCCTCATCCTCCGAGCCCCCAGCCCCCTCCGCGGTAAGTAAAGGGTTAAAAACTCTTTATTTACTTACCTTTTTCCCAGCGCCAATGTCCCTCGGCAATGGGTCAACACTCCACCCCCTCCTCCGCCCCACGATGAGCAAGGTCTAATGCGCATGTGCGGCAAATGCTGCTCGCATTAGACCTCGCTATAAGAGAGCCTTAAATCAATGTTTTCCTACGGGGAAAAATCTGACGCTGGAGGTCCTAATGCAGAGCGGGAGGACGTCCAGGGTCAGATACCGGACCAAAGGTACGTTTTGATTCAGGAAGCGCCGCCAGTGGCTGCTTGGTAGACAGCCCCTTAGGGCAGACTTAGAGCTGCAATGTAAATATTGCAGTTTCTTTAGAACATTTTACATTGCAGCACTAAGTACAAAAGGGACAAAGCACCCAGACTACTTCAATGAGCTAAAGTGGTCTGGGTGCCTACAGTGTCCCTTTAAAAAATATTTTGCTAAAATCCGCAGTAGCCTTAATGAATTTTTTATTATTATTATTTATATGGCATGTCGGGCAAGACATGTAAATTACACTAACCTCCTCAGTACGTGCAGACACAGCACTACTGAATTTGAAAACAATTATTTAAAGTCACACTATAGCGTTAGCGTTATATCCTTTATCACAACTGTGTTCTGGTGTCTCCCCTCCCTCCGTTTTCAGTAAAAATAAGGGGAGTAAAATGAACTTTATACTACTGCTGATCCTCCTGAAATTTCATCTGGCTTTCCCGCATTGGGTACTAAGCTGTATGTGCGGTGAGCGCCACATTTGCGTTTTACTCAATACTTTCCTATGAGCTGCAATGTCACTTGGCTGAGTTTTACTCAGTTACTGCATAGAAAGCGCCTCTAGTGGCTGTCTTCATAACTGCAATGTTTTTCGTTGCAGAATTAATGCATTGAGTGGTCTGCGTGCTTTAGTGGTTCTTTAAGTGAGTTTTTTTGGTCACTTGCACAATAACTTTACTGGAACTGGACCCCCCCCCTCTTCCTGTAATGTACGGTTTATTCAGACACCGGCAGTTATGCTATTTTCCCCTTCTTTTAGAACTTCCACATAATGTTTTTCTTTGTATAAGTTCCCCAATTCACCTATTTTTGTTTAAAACCTTTTTTTTTTTGTTAAAACAAAAGGCCGGTTTTTCTTCATTGTATTATATTATGTTCCTTTTTACGTTATATTTTGTTTGTTTTTTGTTGGGTTTATTTGGCACATATTAACATTGCTCTACTAAACGGCTTTGCTATGAGTCCTAGTTGTCTGAGACATCATCGTAGTACATTGTGTATGAGATCGGTGGTTATGTCAGTTTTTCTTAACTATTTCTTTGCCGAGGGCTGTTGTAGTCACAGTGAGGGTTGCATATAAACACATTCCAGTGCAGCATTCATTGGATGCCATGATTACACATTGCTTGCTGCACCTGGTATCCTGTTCACAATCATGTAACATACCAGTCAGCGGTTTGACATAAACAGGAAACACATGCAGTTACATCACGAGCCGTGCCTGTATTGGCACCTGCACTGCACTCAATGTTCCCAAAAGGCCTGATACTGCCCAATTAAAGAACCCCATTATTAACCCATTCACTCCTGGGATGTAGTGAGTTTGTTAAAGACAGCACTGATTATAAAAAAATTTAAAAGTGACAGTCATGCTTTTAAGGGACTCTCTAGGCACCCACTTCATCTCCATACAGTGTGGTCTGGGTGCAGTGCCAACACCTCTTCCTGACGGCCACTAGGGGAGCTTCCTTTGTGAGAAGTGAGTCGGACTCTTATCTCACACATAACCTCCTCATAGGTTTCTCATAGAGAGCATTTGATTGGAGGAGAGTGTTATTGGCTGCGCATGCACTTCTCGTCCCAAATCCTTCTGTGTGAGAAGCAGTTGATTGGGCGAGAAGATGAAGGTCGTCAACATTCTTGGTGATGAAGATGGACAGGAGGGTGGACAGAGGTCACTGTAATTGTACAGAATTTGAGTAGAGCACGTAATTAAGGGAGTATTCCCACCGGGGTGCTCCAGGAAGAGAGGTCAAACTCCAAAGCCACACTGGTACATCAAAGAAGCCATGGCAGTCAAGTAGGCAGTCTTTTTTTAGGAACAATATTGAGCAACGTTTGGGCCCTCATTCGAGCCTTTGTCAAGCCTTGATTGAGGGCCAAAACGTTGCTGCATTTAATGCACTCTCGATAACTAATATTATAAATAGATTTCAAGTCAATTATCTAAATCTGATTGTGGTAAAAATGTTTTAAAATAGAAAGTGGCATGACTCTAGACCAATATATCAAACAATGGCTCAATGGCACTTCGGCCTCACTAGCAACTTTATTTTGCTGCTACTAGGCATTCTAAGATATCTCTTTGCAACTCACTATCTATTAACTTGGTGCTACCAGGCAAGTTTAGTTAATGTGGTTGAGAAATTTACAAACGAACAGTATATCTTTACAACGGCTTTTTTTTTAGCCATTTTTTTGATAGATCGGCGGATGTCACTATAATCAATATCTTATATATACAGGCTAATTAGCTACCTTGATCAAATATATGTGAGTGATTTTCTATTGATTATTAATACACTATCCTCTTTAGAATTTTGGAGGGGGCTCTTTGTTTATGACCAGTACAGGGCGAGTTTTTGTTGGTGGTGATAAGGGGTACCCTCGAAGGCACACTAGGGTGAGATTGTTTATACCCTGCATTTATTTCGCCTATCCAGTACCCATTGACTCTCCCTTGTTATCCCCCAACAGGCAGATAGAGTGTATAAATGACACCAACCTGTATTTATCTCCACATAGCTAACAGCGTGTTTAATTGAACAATCTTTGCATCATAATAAGATACCTGCAACATTGTATCTACCGGAACATCGTAGTAGTACTCAGTGATACTATGGTATTCCTGCTAATTGGTGGATAATATTTTACACGTATCCTTGAACACTCTCTAAATCAAGGATAGGGTATATATACCTCACAATATCTTTTTGCGCTAACCTGCTTGTCAACTGTACAATCATTTGGACGATCATTAAGAAAGCAACGGCAGATTTCATTTCACACTGGGAGATATAACACATATCCCATTGATGCTATATCAATAAGATATAATGACATAACTATCCATTCTGGAGAAACATATTCTACCCAATAGAATTATCTATCCAGGCCTCCTTCTCTCTTTTTGTGTTGCTAGTATTGAGGAGTACATTACCATTAGTACCATATTAATATAGACTCGGCACCATACCACTATAGACATAGAGGTCTAACACCTCTTTTCTATTTACTACCTATTTCGTATTTTAACGATAGTGTATTAAGGTGCTAGTCTATATATTACCATATAGGTTATTTTAGCCATTATATGTATATATTTTTCATTAATTATTGTCCGTTTTATTTTTCACTATATATAGTACTGTTTGTATTTCTGTGTGTGGTTTATCTTGTTTCTTTTTGTCCTATTGGACTTTTTAGCTTTAATTAAATATTAAAGGGACACTATAGTCACCTGAACAACTTTAGCTTAATGAAGCAGTTTTGGTGTATAGAACATGCCCCTGCAGCCTCACTGCTCAATCCTCTGCCATTTAGGAGTTAAATCCCTTTGTTTATGAACCCTAGTCACACCTCCCTGCATGTGACTTGCACAGCCTTCCATAAACACTTCCTATAAAGAGAGCCCTATTTAGGTTTTCTTTATTGCAAGTTCTGTTTAATTGCATGATTTTGCTATTACATGACGAAAAGTCATGATTTTATTAAAGACACAGAGGCGAGTATTGCATTTCCCTTTCTTTACTGTCCACCAATAGCAGCAAAGAATACAAACAGAATGAAAAAATAATGAACATACATTAACATAGGCCCCTCCCTGCTCAGGTCCCTGAAGATGCGACCGTAGTAACAATGTCCAACCAAGAACGGTAATACGTCCAAAAGTAGACAACTATAACTGAATAGGATAATCCAACAACAGCAGGGAATCATGACCGGATGAACCGTAGGACCAGAGAGTATCAGCGGGGGGGAGTCCTCTCAAGCTGGATGACGGCATGCCATCTTATCAGATCAGGCTGTGAAAACATAAAGGAACAGGGGCCGACAGGTTAAAATCGATAATTGCAACTAGTGTCAAGTTTCAAACTGAGGAAAAATCCCACATATATACAGTCCCACACTACAGGGTGATTAGCAAAAACCAACATGAACTTACCAGTACGACACGGCCCCACTTACCGTACCAAAATATTCGATGTGAATTTGTGGTAACATTCGACAACCGGGTGGGAAACACATCACCTTAGTAATAGAACATGGGTGGGACAATACTCGGCTCATATTGCAAGTTTAAAGCTGTTCAACTACTGCAGCGAATGTATGTGGGGCCGGGCGAAAGTAAAATTCCCTGAAAGTAGATTCCCTAGACCAGGGGTAGGCAACCTTCGGCTCTACAGATGTTGTGGACTACATCTCCCTTGATGCTTTGCCAGCAATATGGCTGTAAAAGCATTATGGGAGATGTAGTCCAAAACATCTGTAGAGCCGAAGGTTGCCTACCCCTGCCCTAGACCAATCAGCTGTTTTCATAAGGTCCTCCAGACTTGCACCTGCAGTCATCATCAAGGAAGCCGAGGCCCCTCCGACCGAATGGGTATCAATGCCCGCTTGGGTCAATAGCCATTTCACCCAGCGTGATAGTGTAGTGCTAGGGACCGGGCGGAAAGGAGGACGAAAGGATAAGAATAGCTGTGGGGATACAGCTGAGCGGTGAAGTTTGATGCGATTTTCGTATTCGCATAGGCAAGCCACTGGGCACAATGTTGGAGAGGTAGGGAAACTCGGATAGGACACCGATTTGATAGAGGTCTTTGTCCATCGACTGATGTTGAACGTTACCCCGTCCGGGGTGTATGACCTGGCATCAAAGTCCAGGGCTCTGACATCTGAAACCCTCTTGCATGAAACAAGGCAGAGCAGGCAGACCAACTTGGCAGATAGTTGTTTCAAGGAGAGTGCTGGGTTAGCGGACCAGGACGAGATGAAGGATAAAATGACGGAGACGGGGGCGTGGTTTGGCCGTGAACGAAGATGGCCGCGTAAAGGACGAGCTCCGACCCACTTAGCTAATAAAGCAGGCTTACCCATCAGCACGGCACGAAAATGGGGCGCACTAAACGCCCAGACGGCTCCCAAACACCCAGGCACCCAGCAACTGCCGCACACACGGGCCCCATGGATGGCTACCTGGCTCCGGCACCCGCCGAATACCACGAGGCAGCCGGCGCAAGCATGGCCGACTCCCCGGCCTCCTCACCAATACCGGAGACGGCTGCACCCACGCTGGCGGACATCAGTGCGGACATAAAGGCCATTAAAGCCCTGGCAGCAGCAATGGTAACTAAATCAGACATGCAGACCCTATCCGAGAATCTACACTCAGCGATCCGCACTGAGGTAAACTCTATTAAGGCCGAAATCTCCACACAGGCCTCCAGGATACAGGCAGCTGAGGCCTCAGTGCAAGCTGTTGGGGAGAGGGTTGAAGCCTCAAATCTGGCCATACATAGACAAGGCAATATTCTCCTACACCTGAGACGCCAAACCGAAGATCTTGATAACAGGGGCCGCAGATCAAACATTAGGGTCCGTGGCCTACCGGAACCTGAAGGGGCGGAAGCCGTAGAAGCAACACTACAGACGCTGTTCCGCGACATACTGGGCCCAGAAGCGCCAGACTCCACAACGTTTGACAGGGCGCATAGGGCTAACAGAGCACGCACGTCTGATAACACACCGAGAGACATTATATGTTGCCTCCACTCCTATAAGCTGAAGGAGAAAATTATGAACAAAGCCCGCGCAAGGCCCACCTGGCGTTTCAATGGCGCAGAAGTTGCCCTCTTTCAAGACCTATCTCCACTCACGCTTGAGGCTCGTAGGGCCCTGAGACCCATCACAGCACTACTCAGGGATAGAGGGATCCCATACAAATGGGGTTTCCCCTTTATGTTATTAGCCAGACATCATGACGACTGGTTCCCGCTACGCTGGCCGGAAGAGGTGCCCAGGTTCCTTCAGCGCCTCAACCTCCCGCCTACAGAGGTCACCGACTGGATCCTGGGGCCACTGGACCAGAGGCAGGGACTTCACACCCCGAACTTGCAACGACGACGACGACGAGACGTCACACCTAGGCGCCCACAGGCCCGCAGGCAACTGATGCCCACGGACCCGGAGGAATAAAGCTCTGCCCCCCCCTTGTATCCACCAAGCAAGGAAGACCGACCAGGACACACTAACATACCACGGCCCGCTGACAACCACAGATGACATCGCTATCCCGTGTACATCAGATGCCAGATAAGTACTGTTTACGCATACACATGTAAGGGGACTTATCCATGACCGGGTGCTACAACACTCTTCTAACACGCCCTTGGGTGAGGAAAGCTACCCCAAGTTGTTTAGGGAGGGGGGCCTGGAGGGGGGGGGACTCACCGTTTGGCCTACCCGTGGGATGGGGTATTTGCAGGGCATATCCCGCATGTGCACGTAAGACACAACCTATGTCGCTATACGGGACTATTGAACTGCTGTACACACGTGCACATATATGGAGACTTCCTTATGGCCGGGTGTTACCACACATTCTCAACATGCCCCGGGAGAAGGGAGGCTGCTCTAAGTTGCTTGGGAGGGGGGCCTAAGGGGGATGGGATGCACCATTTAGCTTGCCCGTGGGATGGGACTCTTGCAAGACATGCCCCACTTGTGCACGCGGAACACGAACTAGATTGCTTCATGAGACTGTTGGTTAATCACGGGACACTCAAGCATTTGATATATTATGGTTTTACTGAAGCTGTGATGTGAGTTGGTCCGGTCGTAGCTATAACTTACCACTGACTATGGCACCAGAAGGGGGATAGATTGAGGGAGGTGGGGAACGAATGGGGGATTTTTATGTGAATATTGCTCTTATTCCGTTCATATTGATATGCCGGGCCATATTGGGTGGGATAGCTTTATGGGTGGGAGAAGGGCGGAGACGCCGTGGGGCCCTAGGGCTACGAAAGGGATGGGGGTCACGAAGTGAGCTTAACTGGGACTACACCTACGAATGTACCTATAGTACCAGATTTCTGGGGTTGGGGGGGTGTAGGGGCTGGGAGGGGGGGCGGCTGGTTTCTGAATAATGTTAAGATGTGATGTCATGTGTTTATTAGGTGGCATTGTTTGTATCCTGCAATGTATGATAAGACCCACTTGCGATGTTCACTCTTGGCAGACAAACACACGCACACCCATACCGCCTGACTCCTACCCCCCCCCCCCTCCCCCATGGATGGCCAGCCCCGCTTCCTGTCCCCGGAACAGAGGAACGGGGACGGAGCCCGCTATGGGAGACAGGGGGACTAAGATCGAACTCCCTGTGCGGCCAGCCCAGCCAGACACGGCCCAAAATTCGAACTACCTTACGATAGCAATGGGCTATCCGCCCCGACACAGGGTAGGACCAGCAGCCACACGTACCGTCTATCCCTACAGTTGTAGACCCATTCCCCCATACTTCGTGCCCGTAATACTCGATATTTTCACAAGTATTAGCCATTAAATTCAACTTAGGAACACGTGGGACACGGACACTCCTTTGAGAGTACACACACTACTACACCACTGGACACTGTGCATCCATTACTGACTGGACAGTGACACTGGACTTCTTCGGCCACACCGCCACCCCGACATACACCTGTGTAGACCACATTACTGGGGGCCCCAGGACCGTGGCTGCCCTAGCTTGATAGGGAACGGTACGGTCTTGTTATCCACCCAGCTACACAGGACACCCTCGAGTGGAGGGGATAACTTTAATTCTTATTGACATCGTATCACTGAGCACTTACACCAGGGGACTCCTGGGACGGGCTACACTGGGTGTGGGCCGAGCCGCCCCCAACTCGTGGGACTTGTAACTTACGAAGGTTCTACCTTTCCTCTTCTTTAACTGCACTTATATCCTTTTTTTCCCCTCCACCCTCCCCTCTCCCCCCCCCCCCCCCCACACCGGCAGGCAGCGCGCGCGAGGGCCACTAGACCCAGAACACCTGAACACGACTGCGGAGTCACCAGCGACCTCGCCCGCACTATCCCAATGGCGTACATAGCAGCGCCTCTACATGTCCTTACGCAAAACTGCCGAGGCCTTAACTCACCTGAGAAGCGCGCACACCTCCTACGAGAACTTCATCGCAAACGGATCTCGGTAGCAATATTACAAGAAACACATCTCAAATCCTCGGACACCCATAGACTGAAAGACAGAGTTTACCCAATTAACTATCACAGCACTCATCCCGAAGCCCGCAAGGTAGGAGTTGCGATACTGTTGGCCGCTAATCTGGCCTTCACTCTGCTGGATCGACAGACAGACCCCAATGGTAGGTTTCTCTTCATCAAAGGCACGATTACGGGGAAGACATACACCTTTGCCTCTATCTATGCGCCAAACGCAAAACAGGCGATGTTCTTGTGCAAAACATTCCGCCAACTGGCAGCATTCACGGAAGGCTCCCTCATCATAGGGGGGGACTTTAACGCACCACTGGATCCGTTGCTGGACTCCTCGACAGGACACAGTTGTATCCCACAATCCGCGATTAGAGCCATCAAGAAGACCATGCGGGACTCGAGATTGGTGGACGCGTGGCGGACCATCCATCCAACAACCCGTGATTTTACGCACTACTCCGCCATACATAGGAGATACTCTCGCATTGATTATGTTCTTATCCAACAAGAAGGCCTCCAACACCTACAGTCGGCAACAATCGCACCTACACCGTGGTCGGACCACAGTGCAGTGGCCGTGAAGCTCGACTCCCCGCTATTCAGGCCCGCCAGGACGGAGTGGAGACTAAATGAGTCGCTCCTCTCGGACCCGGGTGTGCTGGCTGACCTGACCGAACACCTCACTAATTACTTCAGGGAAAACGACACGGAAGAGGTATCAAAAGTGACGCTATGGGAGGCACATAAGAGTGTACTTCGAGGTCACCTCATTAGAATTGCTTCCCGTAAGAAGAGGGAATCGCAGCGACGTATGTTGGAGCTCACCGACCAAATCTCCCGCTTGGAAACACAACACAAACGATCACAACTTGAAGAACACTATCGCCCACTTTTGGATGCCCGCCGACAACTGGCAGACCTGGTTGCCAGCAAACACCATAGGGTGACACAACGATCCAAGGCCTTCTTCTACATCCATGCGAATAAGGGAGGGAGACTCCTGGCTCGCATGATCCGGCCCCAACAAGCGAGGGCGCAGGTCCACGAACTCCGGAAGACTGATGGCACACTTACTCAATTCCCTGAAGCAATTGCCACTGAATTCTGTAACTACTACAGACAACTATACAATTCCACACCGACACTCCCCGACGCCCACGGAGCGAACCTACAAGACGCTACATGGCGTTACCTACAAGGTTTCCAACCCGACGCTCTAACACCAGAAGAAGCAGAACTGCTGGAGGCCCCGATCACCACGGAAGAGGTACAGGCGGCGATTAAGACAGCAAAGAGAGGGAAAGCTCCGGGACCGGACGGACTCTCGGCGGGATATTACAAATCATTTAGGGACATTCTCGCGCCGCATCTAATGACAGCCCTCAATCGACTCCAACAGGGTGACACGCTACGCCAGGAGACGTTGGCAGCCACCATCACGGTAATCCCTAAACCTGGCAAAAACCCCGAAAACTGCAGCAGCTACCGGCCGATCTCGCTTCTTAACGCGGATGTGAAACTCTTCACTAAGATCATTGCCACCAGATTACAACGGTATGTGCCACGCTTGATACACCCGGACCAAACGGGTTTCGTTCCGGGACGGGAAGCCAGAGATTGCACGCTCCGGGCGTTCTCTGTTCAGGCATTAGCCCTTAGAGAAAAATCAGGCCTACTAATGCTCTCCACAGATGCCGAAAAGGCTTTTGACCGGGTAAACTGGAGCTTCATGATGGCGACACTACGAAAAGTGGGACTAGGAAGAGGGATGATGGCTTGGATAGAGGCGCTCTATACGGACCCCTGCGCTAAAGTACGGGTGAATGGCGCTCTTACGGACGCCTTCACCATCCACAACGGTACGCGTCAGGGTTGCCCATTATCACCACTCTTGTTTGCCATCTCGCTGGAACCGTTCTTGGATAGGGTGAGACATACCCCGGAGATCAGGGGGTTTCGGCATGGGACTCAGGAACATAAGGTAGCTGCATACGCAGACGACATGCTCTTCTTCGTGAGCGACCCAACTGATTCCCTGCCAGCATTGATGCGAGAATTCGAGGCGTATGGCCGGTTATCGGGACTGAAACTCAATCTAACTAAATGCGAAATATTAGATGTCTCGACCCCGATGGACGTAGGAGAGCAAATTCAACGTGAATACCCCTTTCATTGGTGTCGGGACCAGATGCGATACCTGGGAATCTGGATACCCAGGAACCCGAAAGAAGTGTATGCCACGAATTACATCCCCCTTTTGCGCACAATCCTAAACGATCTCAAAAGCTGGAACTACGACCACATCTCCTGGCAGGGACGTATATCGGTAATTAAGATGAACGTTCTCCCGCGGCTACTTTACTACTTTCACACCATCCCCTGGCACATCCCGACGGGATTTTTTGCATCTCTTAAGTCAGCGGTGATACAATACGTCTGGAAGGGAGAAAGGGCTCGGCTCAGCTTTGACAAGTTATGCCTACCCAAGAATTGGGGAGGCCTAGCTTTGCCAGATATTCGCAAATACTATCATGCCACGGTACTGCAGCGGATCAGGGATTGGCATGTGGCACCTGACACCAAACTGTGGGTGGCGCTGAATAGAGAGGGTAGTAACAAAGCCCTCCACAGACTCACGTGGCATACTTCGGTGGACGCAACGTCAATGCTAGGCGCTGAATCACCCGTCGCTCAAACATTGAAGACATGGTCCCACCTGAGACGTAACCAACACATCTCCCCGCAGCCGAGCCCCCTGATACCGATCACCTTCAATTCTGATATAGGTGGAGGACTTCCCCGTTCTTCCTGGCCAGTTGTAGGAAATGAAGACTTTGTCCCGATATCCGAAGTCCTCAGTAACGCGGGTATACAGAACCTTCGGGACTGGAGTGGAATACCACATCCACCACTCATGCATAGATTTCATTATGCGCAACTACGACACTTTTACTATAACCTTCCCAACAGGGTAGCAATACATAGGGAACAAACGTGGTTTGAACGTTTCTGCACGACCGACTCGGATGCCGATGGCAGAGTCTCAGTCATATATCAACGGCTGATAACGGGAGAACGCTCCAGGAACACGGCGTTCAAAAGAAGATGGGAAGAGCTGACGGATAGGACGTTCACTGACACACAATGGGAACAGATATTGATTCTGCAGCACAAGAGCTCCATCAGCACCAACTACCAGGAGGTCAACTTCAAGCTGCTTTCCCACTGGTACAAGACCCCTTCCCTGCTACATAGAATATTCCCGGGATCTTCAGACGCATGTTGGAGATGCGAAACCCACACAGGCACAATAAGACACATTTGGTGGGACTGCGCACGGATTAAGCCGTTTTGGGAGGATATACAACGGGAGATGAGGATCATCCTAGGAGACCTACCTGACTTCACCATAGAAATGGCCCTACTCCATCACACCGAGGGCTCAATAGCCCAATACAAGAGGTCGATAGTTCGACACCTACTAAATGCGGCCAAAGCATCCATTCCCGCTAAATGGAAGCAAACACAACCACCGACTGTGACGGATTGGCTTCAGAGGGTAGAAGACATTCACACGGCTGAGGCGCGATATGCAGAATTGCTAGGAAGGAGCACCAAACATGTAGAGGCCTGGACCCCGTGGTATGTATACCTCTCACGACCAGGAGCAGGGAGACCATGAAACACACCATTTCATACGGTCCTGGAGTGACCGAGCGTGCGCTGATGTCTGGTGCCACATCCAAACCCAACCCCTCCCCCCCTTCCCCCCCCTCATCCACCCCCCCCCCCTCTTCTTCTCCTTCCAACAATATACGAGGTTTCTTACTCATCCCCACGCGACCTATTTCTGGGACTCAGTGGCGGCGGCTCGGACTGCCCCAGGGGGGCCGGACCGGGGGTACCTGACTGTGAGGATGCGTGAGCTATAGGAGAACTTTGCAGTAGATCCCAGAGAGGCGCTCCAGTGCCATCACCCCCCAAAACAAAAAAAAAAAACAAAAAAACTGACTACAGGGACGACTAGGACACTGACCGAACTGAACAACGACTCCACAGTATGACTCAATAGACCGACGAGAGGAAGGGAACATAACATACGCCCTGCGACACTCCAAGGCACCTCATCAGGCGTCTGACTGACGGACTTACGAAGTGGACAGACGCACCTAAACCACTCCTGTAACATGGGTGGCCACTGGAGGTTCTCCCCCAGGGGACCCTAGACTAGGACGAGGATTTGAGGGTTACACCCTTAGTGGTGCACTGTATGTGCTTGACATTCACACTCTCAATTACTACACAATGCACTTAGCTCATCGATAAATACTCACATGTCCTCGACACTGCTCCCACTCGGGATTACGCAGGGGCCCTCAGTCATATATGTCGCATCTCGTTATGACTACAACTATGAATACTACCTACTCTCCCGGCTATTAGACTTAAAAACCGGGCCACCTGAAGGTGCCACGGAATAGGGGCCCTAAGTTATCCCATTATTTAGCTTTAATTGAGAGGTTTTTGATGTTACTGGAATGGTATTAGCTTTTAACGATGCACCTATCTATATTTGTTTGCTTGTTACTTTGCTCGAGTTGCCTACGCTTTATTGGCTGATGAACAGCCATATGACGCTTGTTGCATATCAGATGATCAGAAGATAAAAATGCTTACTTTCGATGTTAATTTACGAACTGACTTGCCGTATATACACTGTTGTGGTGTATGACTGTGTGTTTCTGTACTCACCTGTTCGTCATAATAAAGAATTTACAAAAAAAAAAAATAAAAATGACGGAGACATCCCAGGTCGTGGAATAACGCGGCCTGGGTGGTCGGGGGAATCGGGAGCCCTTGAGGAGTCGGCATACTAAGGGGTGTTGTCCCGCAGGGCATCCATCAAAACCTTGATGAATCGCAGAGATGGCCGACCGATAGAGGTTGATAGTCCTGTAAGCCTTCCCCGCCTCAAAGAGGGAAGTCAGGAATTGCAGGACCATGGTTACAGGGGCTGAAACGGGATCCGCATCCCTAGCCAGGCACCAGCCAGCCCAAGCTCGCCAAGCTGACCCATATGCCCGTCTAGTTCCGGGAGCCCATGCTTCTGCCAACAGGCATCTAGTTGTGTCCGAAACTCCTTGGATCTCTCAGGGTCCCCAGAGATTCGCCACACCAGAAGTGGAAGGGAGCCGTCCAGTCGGAGTGGGTGACCTCGTCCCATCGGGTCCAGTAGTAAGTCGTGGAACGACGGCAGCAGTCGGGGATAGTCCACCGCCATTTCGAGTATTTGAGGGAACCATGACTGTGTTTCCCAGAAGGGGGTCACCATCACCAACTCTGCCCGGTGTCTGCGGGTCTGCCAACTGCGTACCTCCCAGGTGGTTGACATACCTGACCGCTGAGACGGTGTCCATGCGTAGACGGATGCAAGTCAAGGCACGGTCCTTCGCGAAGCTGCGGATGGAAAAGGAACCCGCTAGGAGTACCAGTGCGTTGATGTGTTGCCGGGATTCGGCTGCCGACCCACGTCCGCCCGTTGAAATTCCTTCGCAATGGGCCCCCCAGCCGTGGAGGCTGGCATCGATCGTGAACTCTGGTAGTGAGCTAAAGATTGTTTTGCCGTTACATGCGGACAGGTTGATAATCCACCATCGCAGTTCGTCCTTTGTTTCGCTGTCCAGCGACACCAGGTCTGCGTAGGATGTACCGGCTCTCAGGTGTGCGATCTTCAGGCGTTGTAGTGCTCGGTAGTGGAGCGGGCCCGGGAATACCGCCTGAATCGATGAGGCCAGGAGGCAAGCTGTCGCAAGGTGAGCTGGGGCCGGTTGAGGGCTCTGCGTAGCTCCTTGCAGATGGAACGGATCTTGGATTGTGGCAGGCTCAGAGTCGCCTATCCCGAGTCCACAAGGAATCCTAGGAATTCCATACGAGTGGCGGGGTTTAGGCATGACTTTCCCAGTTGATATGAAACCCAGTCGGGAAAGGAGGCTTATGGACAGTCGGAGGTGGGTAAGGAGAGTGGAGTGATCTTGGGCCATGAGGAGGATGTCGTCTAGTTATACGATTAGACGAACTCCCCGACTGCGTAACCAGGCCATCACTGGACGTAGTAGCTTTGAGAAGCACCACGGAGCCGAGGAGAGGCCGAAAGGTAGGCAGGTAAACCTCCAAGTCTCTTGTTGCCAATGAAAGAGTAAGAGGTCTCGGGAATTTAACGCAATCGGTACCGTCAGGTATGAGTCCTTGAGATCTAGCTTCACTAACCAGTCTCCGTGAAGGAGAAGATCCCGTAACAGGTGGATACCTTCCATCTTGAAATTATGGTATCGGACTATGGCATTGAGGGGGCGCAGATTTATGAATCTCAATTGACCGCCTTTCTTTTCCACCAGGAAAATGTTGCTTATGACCCCTGCGGGGTTGAGGGGTGCCCGTTCTATAGCCCCTTTGGTAAGAAGGGTGGAGAGTTCCTCGTCGATCCGTCTGCGATCCTGAAGTGAAAAGCAGATCGGTCAAGGGCGGGGAATGTGTATAAGGTGTTCTATAAGTTCTATGTGAAAACCCCGAATAGTGGCCAGCACCCATGGGTCTGATGTGATTTGTGACCAGGCTGGGAAAAAATGTCGGAGTCTGCCCCCTACACAAACAGGAGAAGAAACATGTGATATGAGGTAACTCACCGTAGGGCCATCTGGAACTGGAGTGGCCTCGGAAGCCTCTGGATCGCCACGGGTGTCCGCAAGATGGGAAGAAGGAAGGACGGGTGTTAGCCTCCTGGTACTGTGTTCGCTGTTGAAAAGAGCCTCGTCCCGTGCCACGGGATTGGAAATAATTACGTCCGGACAGACGGCTCCTGGATCTGGATCTCTGGTGGAGACCCGTCCCTGGAAATCTCGCCTCATGGAGGCTTGTGCCTTATCCAGGGCAGTAAATGTCCCAACAAAAGGCCCCAAATCTTTAATAAAGGAGTCGCCGAAGAGGAGACCTTGGGCGTCCTTACCGGCTTCTGTGAGGGAGAGATTGGCCAGTTTTGGTTCTATCTTAAATAAGATGGCTCTACGCCGTTCAATCGAGAGGGAGGTGTTAACGCTCCCAGCAATACAGATTGCTCTCTGGACCCAACCACGCAGGTCTTCAGGGTCAACCATGCGCTTCTCCGCTTTGGCGTCTTCAGCCAAATCAAATAATTTTGCCAATGGGCCTAATATATCCAGGTGTTTATCCTGGCATGATTTTAAGGCCGATTCAAGCCCTTTACGGGGGTTCCAGCCTAGTTTCGTAAGAAACTGAGTCATCTTGGGGTCTACCTCGGGAGTGTCGCAAACTTTATTAGGCACCACAGGCCTTGGACACTCCACCCTCAATTTGTTGCGGGCCGCTTTGCTAAGTGGGCGTCGCACCCAATTCTCAAGATACGTGGCAACGTGGTCAGCTGGGAGCCACTCTGCCGATCTCGGATGGTGTAAGTCATCCGAGTCGAAGAGTGGAACGCCTGACGGATCCACGAGGGTGGATCCCGCAGTTGCGGAGTATCCAGTCCCTGGCTCGCCTCCGGACTTCTTTGCCTGAGCAGAGGAAAGAAGGTCAAAGCCTGTATTAGCGGCATCCACCTCAGAGTCGCTGTCCGACTCAATCTTAGCCTCCTCACTTGACCCGATTTCTGAGTTGGAGTTGCTCTCTACCTGTGCTCTGGCACATTTCCATAGCCACGCCCGTTCTGCCTGGCGCGGAAAGGCTCTTTTTGCGTGGGTGTGACACGCTTTCTGGGGCGACCGAAGGTACGCCAGTCATGGTGTTTCTGGAGGCAGAGGGATGTTTAACTTTATGGGTAGCCTTCTTGGGTATTTCTCCCTGTGGGTCCACAGGATGACGCGACCGAGGCGTCGTGGAGCCAGAGTAGTGCTCGTCCAAAGGACGTGGCAGGAGGGCCTGAGAAATGGTGTGGGAGAGGGTAGATGACATGGACCCCATGGCTGCCATAATGGCGTCTGTCACCGAGCGCTGTAGCGCTAAGAATTGTGCCCCATCAGAGTGGGTAGTTCTATCTGAGTGAGCGGGTGAATTACCTGAGGTGACAGGGGCTTCACCCCTACAAAGTGGGGTATCAAACTCCTCAGAGGGAGGGGAACCAGAAGATAGTCTGGGTTTAGGCATGATATAATAAAATAGGGATAACAGTAAGTTAATCCCAGTAAGCTGTCAAGGAATAGTATGGGTTAGTCACCCAAACAGATAGCAATAAGCAAAAAAACTATCTCATCAGGGCCCAGACCAGTGGCACACTGACAGAGGAGTGGGAAGAAGACAGGAAGTCAGAAAATGGCCACCAGTAATCTCGCGAGATTCGCGGCAAAAAATGTGAAGTGATAGAAGAAACCGAACGTTCGGCAGGTAAAAGAGACGAATTGGAAATAATAGGTAAGTATGGGAAAAAATGGAAAAAAAAGGGCGAATAGGCTGTTCGCGAAAATTAAGCGAACGCGGCAAACAGCCGAATAGCCCTATCTGCCGAATGATGAGCTGTATGTGTGCGCTACGAATTAGCCGAATGGGCTTAATTCGTATACGCACACAGCTGAAAACCGGGAAAAAACGTGCGCAAAATGGCGTTGAGGTAATTCAAGGAAAGGAGAAACAGAAGAAACAAGAGGTAAACGGAAGCAAAAAGTCACTAAACATGACAGGGGAGGTCTGGACCCTGGACACAATAAGCAATAGAAAGTATGCAATAAAGGATTCTAATTAAGATAGAATAAGCTAAGAGATAATGAGATATAAATATATATACCAGAAAGTAATAAGAATAAAATAAATTAAAGAAAAAGAAGCTATATAGTGTGGTGGAATTTCGGTGAATGTAAATTTAGTAGGCCAAGATTTCCATGTGGCATATGTGTATGTTGTGAATAGAGTAAGGAGCACAACCAAATCTTTATATATACAAAAAATCTTTATTAATATGGGTATATACTATAGGAATGTCTCTATAGATATTCACAACAAGAATACAAAGTCATATTATTGTAAAGTATATAAATGAAAACAATTATGAGCATATATAAACACGCAATGCGTGGTGTAGATGGTGTAGATGAAAGAAATGACAAGCAAAAAGACCACTGTAATCCTAGTATAAACAAAACCCAAACATATAACAAAATACAAAAAAGCATACCAAGTTCAGTGAGAAGCAGGGACAGAGTCAATCAAAAAACCCTACTTCAATGAGCTGAAGAGGTCTGGGTGCCTATAGTGTTCCTTTAATAAACAGAACTAAATGACGCTGTAATAGAAGAAACTGTTCGGGTTTATGGGATATGCTCAGCGCTACCATAGAAAACAACAGAAATACAACCTTTTAGGGTTATTTACCAAACTGAAAACACAGACAAGAATTCAAAGTGAATTTAAAATTTAAGGCCAAAATAGCCACGCTGAAAACGAAACGGACTTAATTTTGGATTGCCAGTAACTCGAACTTTGGTGAATAGCCCTGTCTGGCATTGGGTATGGCTAACTGAAGAAGCTGCAAATCCTGGGGTTTTCCCTGGATTTTGCCCAGGAATGTAGAGGGTGAGTAAAAACTTTTGTATTAATTTTAAATTATTTATCGCTATATTTATTGATAAGCATCTAAATCTGAGTTAGATATAAAAGCACAATAAATAGATTTTTTTTTTGTAACAAGTATTTTCGTTTTATTAAATAAACCCTGATTAGCTGCCAACTGGACAGCGTATCACCCTGGCGCACATGCGTGCGTGGTCAACATTCCATTTGTGGACGGGGATGTAGTCTGTGTCTGTGACACTAATTGTATCAGTCATGCTCACTCAATGCCACCCCTCTATATCAAACATGGCAAAGTTGGCAGGAATGCAGTAAAAAAATGAGTTTGGGAGTGGTAGAAAGGGTGGGCATAGGAATGAAAACTAAATATTGTGAAAACAAAAATAGTAAAGAAGATTAATAAAAACCTTCAATAGGGGGGGCGTGGCCGGACCGTGCATGAGAGCGGACGTGTAGACACTGAGCTCCATGCCCTCGGCCTACATTATCCGCGTTCAAAGCCTGCAAAAGTGCCCTCAAATGGTTCGAACTAAGAAGCACCTGCTCCCGGGAGCACCCCACACCGGTTCCCCGCGGATCAGCAGAGGTACCTTGGACGATTTTGTGTCCACTCCGTCGGACTCCCGTTCCGCCGTGCCTGCAGCAAAGATGGCGCCGGCTTCCCCTGGAGCTGAAAGCGCGGGAGTCTCTTCCGAGGAAGGAGATCAGAATGAAGCACTGACTCTAATCCGGCAAGAACTTTCCCAGATCTCGGCCAGCATGCTCACGAAGGCGGACTCTACAGGAATGCTGAGGGAGTTCCGAGCAGCTATACGAGAGGAGATTGCTGCTATGCGCACAGAGCTATCAGCAGTTGAGGTGAGAGTAGAGGCCCTGGAGACAGAGGCGCAGGCTAGCCGGTCTCAACACAGGGCGGCAGAGGTTGCCACCACCAGACAGGGGAACCTCCTATTAACACTGAGAAGGCAGGTAGAGGACTTGGAGAACCGCAGCTGCCGCCAGAACATCCGCATATGCGGCATACCGGAGCCGGACTCAGCCCCGCTGTCAGACACGGTACAGGCCCTCTTCAAGCAAATCCTGGGCCGCAATTGCCCTGAAGTTATCCAATTCGATCGGATCCACAGAGCCCTGGGACCCCCGAGGCAAGATGGGAAGCCCAGAGATGTACTATGCTGCCTGCACGCCTATAGCCTGAAGGAAGCATTAATGGCCGCCACCAGAGGCACAGATAGTATCTTGTTCCAGGGCGCGGATGTGGCGCTGTTCCAAGACCTCTCTAGCCTGACATTGGACGCACGGAGAGCACTACGACCCATAACGGCTATCCTGCGGGAGAAAAATGTGTCCTACCGCTGGGGTTTCCCGTTCAGCCTGCAGATACGACATGGCAAAACCTGGCTACACATCCGATGGCCGGATGATGTGGCCCCCACACTGAGAGCGCTACACATCCCCTACGTACGCACCCGTAACTGGTTGCTGGAGACACCGCTGGCGCCCACCCGGAGACGAGACACTGGGAGCCCACCGCCGGACTCACAGAGAGTAAGAGAATCCCCAGCCCGGATGCTAGGTAGTCCAGCGGGCTCCGAGGAGTAATCCCCGGCCGGAGCCTTGACACGGACTCCCACTGAGGTACTGGGGAAGGGCATCGTGGTTGGCCATAACGGGTAATAGTCTGTAGGTTGGGTGGCAGAGATGAACCTCGGACACTGGCCCTCTAGGCCTTTGCTCTCCCCTCTGCCCCCCCCTTTTTTGTCAGCTTCAAACTAGACTTGGGACACTTCCAACGAACAGTGCTCCTTCCCCCCCCTCTAGCCCCCCCTGTTGATTCCTATGGGTTAGCATGTCAGCTAAGCGATAGCTCCCCCACCTGGGATTTGGGAGGGGGATTGGTCTCTGAAAGGCACGGACCCGTGGGGACACGAGGGAACTGGCAGGACTGCCTGGCTCGGATGACGCTTGTGTGGGGGCCTGGGCTGGGGATGGGTGTGGGGGAGGGAGATGGGTCTGGGGGGCACTGGGGGACGTAGCCTGCAGCGGGCAGCAATGCCTGGGGAGCCGAGTTGAGAGAGCCGACCGGATTTGTGGGAGTCAACCCCCTGCCTTGTAACTTTTCAACCGAACCTGCACATGAACTTAGGCCTTAGCTTTGCTCATGATAGACCGGCCAAGGGCCGGACATTGTAGTTAGACACAAACCAATTACCCATACACACTTATCCACACTTATATAGTGAGACCTGGATCCATCTGTATGGATACCGCGTACGACCCCGTGGTCAGACTGAGGGCAACGGACGGGAGGACCGCGGGTGACTGAGTCAACTAAAGGGTTTGGGGACTCAGACCTGACGGACGCCTCCCATACAGTCAAGTCCTACCTTCCCCCCATAGCGGTTGACCTGCTAGTTCTTGACCTCCCCTTTCGGACACACCCTCCCCCCCAACAGCTCCCCCCCCCGACTAAACACCTTCCTTCCCCCCCGTCCTTTAGACCCTGCCCTCCCCTCCCTCCCCTGTCGGATATGGCGGGGGTGTTGGGTGGGGGGTTCGGCCCGGCCCCCTGCGCCTCTGGACCAACAATGTGAGGGGTCTGAATGTCCCGGAAAGGAGGTCACACCTGCTCCGGTCCCTGTGGGCGGCTCGGGCCTCCATAGCATTCCTACAGGAGACCCACTTCAAGGGTGATGCGCCCCCCCCCTTAAAAACTCGAGGTTCCCAGCTGGATACTTTGCTAACCACCAGTCGGCGAAGAAAGCAGGGGTAGCGATACTCTTTGCCCAACATGTGCCATTCTGTTGCCTGGAGTCGAAAGTTGATCCGAATAGGCGCTACTTATTTCTCAAAGGCACGATCACAGATAGGAAATACACGCTGGCTTCAATCTACGCCCCGAACTCGGGTCAGCACCGATTTCTCACCAAGACCCTTAGACTACTGGACCAGTTCCGAGAGGGACTACTCATAGTAGCAGGGGACACCAATGTCCCTCTGGACCCACGACTGGACACCTCCAGAGGTCGCAGCTCCCACTCCGACCTCTGTATCCGGGCTGTAGGGAAGGCACTGCGCGATACAGGCCTGGCCGACGCTTGGAGAGTCCTTCACCCTGAAGATAAGGAATTCTCGTTCTACTCACAGGTACACCACGGCCATAGCCGCCTGGACTATATCTTGATTGCACAGGAATACCTACACCTCCTCTTGACCTGTGACATCCAGACGACACTGTGGTCGGACCATGCCCCGGTTCTAGCCACGCTGCGCTCTCCCTTGTTCAAACCCAGCGACAGACAATGGAGGCTGAATGAACAAGTGCTTGGGGACTCTATCGTCCGAGCCGAAGCGAGGGAGGTCATTCGGCACTACTTTACGGAGAACCCGGCTACAGACACATCTCCCCAAGTAAGATGGGAAGCCCACAAATGTGTCCTTCGCGGCCACTTCATCAAGACCTGCTCGAGACGCAAACGGGAACAAAATCTCGCACTGAAAGACCTGTACGTTCTCACATCACAGCTGGCAAAAACACACAGGGCGGACCAGACAGAGGACAATTTTCGTCCTCTGCTAGAAGCGAGGAGGAACCTCCGGGCCCTCCTATCCCTCCTATTACGAACGCATACGCTTCGTAAGTCCCGGAGATTCTTTTATGAGAACTCTAACAAATGCGGACGTCTATTGGCCCGCATGCTCCACAAGAAAAGGAGACAGTCCCGCATTACTCTCCTGCAAAAGGTTAATGCACCTCCCGAACGGAGACCAGATGCCATCATGGTAGACTTCAGGGAGTTCTACGCGAAGCTGTACAACCTGCCGAAAGATGAGAGTGGAGGCAATTCAGCAAAGACCGGCCGACATTCGGGAATATTTAGAGCAACATCTCACCCAGAAGCTCACGCAGGCCCAAGCCGATGACCTGGACGCCCCCATCACCCTAGAGGAGCTCAAGAGTGCCCTCAAGGCCGCAAAGACGAACAAAGCCCCGGGTCCGGACGGTTTCCCGGTCGGATACCTGCGGACCTTTGAGGAGCTACTCCTACCTGAGCTGCTGTCGAGCCTCAATTCGGTCCTGGAGGGTGGGAGGTTCCCAGGGGATAGCCTGATGGCTACGGTTGCGGTGGTTCCGAAAGAGGGAAAGGATCCCACGTCCTGCGCCAGCTATAGGCCCATCTCCCTCCTCAATGCGGACCTTAAGCTTTTCACAAAGATCCTGGCCCGCCGTGTTGGGGAGGTGGCACCGGATCTGGTGCACTCGGACCAGACCGGGTTCATCCCAGGACGTGAGGCGAAGGATAATACGATCCGGGCCCTCAACCTCATCCATTCCGTTAAAGCCGCCTCCCGTGGAGGCCTCCTGCTCTACACAGACGCCGAAAAGGCTTTTGACAGAGTCGACTGGCAGTTCATGGGTGAAACCCTACAGGCAATGGGTTTTGGCCCTAACATCCGTTCCTGGATAGAGGCCCTGTACACGTCCCCGAAGGCCCGCCTGAGGATAAACGGTGCACTATCCCCAGCCTTCTCCATCAGCAATGGTACACGACAGGGGTGCCCCCTGTCCCCCCTCCTGTTTGCCCTCACGCTAGAGCCTTTTCTGGCGGCGGTCAGACGGGATGGGGGTATTACAGGGATAACGGTCGCAGGGGAAGAACACAAAGTTGCCGCCTATGCGGATGACCTGTTATTTTTTACTGGAAATCCGACAGTGACGCTTCCCAACCTGCTTCGGTCTTTTCACACGTACGGAGCACTCTCCAACCTACGCTTGAATACGGAGAAATCCGAGGCGCTACCCCTGGAGCTTCCCCCGGTCCTGACGGCCCAACTGAAGGCCAACTTTCCTTTTCGATGGTGCAGGCAACGCATTAAATACCTTGGCATCTGGCTGACGAGAGACCTGACCAAGCTGTTTTCTGAAAACTTCCTCCCCCTCCTGCGGACACTAACCGCGGATATGAAGAGATGGGGAGGGTCTTGTATATCCTGGTTCGGGAGGATAAACGCGGTGAAGATGAACCTCTTGCCGCGTCTCCTGTACCTATTTCAGACAATCCCCATCCGTATCCCCAAAACCTACTTCAACGCGGTGTCCACAACTATAAGTCAATTCGTATGGGCAACGGGTGCGGCCAGACTTCGACTCGCGCAGCTGATCAGACCAAAACGCCAAGGAGGGGTGGCTCTACCCTCGATTCAAACCTATTACCAGGCAGCTCACCTCCTACGGGTGGTAGACTGGCACGTGCTAGACGCTGACAAGAAATGGGTCAGACTGGAACGCGCTGCGACCAAGGAGCGGTTACCTTGGATTGCATTGCTACTGAAGCCCGCACAGACGACTCAAACCCGATCACACTGTTACGATTGCCCCCTGTCTAGCAGGAGGGTTGATCGCTTGGATGTCCTGGTTCCCGGCTTGAAGAGTAGAATGGAGCGATACTCGGTAGAGACCTGTAAGTGTAGAATCTCCCCCTAGCTATGGTGCAGCTAGGATATTCTTTTCCCCCACAAAACGAGTCGAGGCTGCGAATTGAGGGTCAAAATGAGAACTGAGGCCTGGGATGCCCAGCCTGCTTTTTATTGGCAATACATACAAAGAGGACACTCCCAAGGGGAGGCATAAAATACCCAATCATATATTGGGTTCAACCCACATGTCCCCTCCCCTCAGATAACCAAGTAACACAATTATATTCCACATACTTTTGTCCACATTCTGGATGTACCCCAAAACCAGGGGGTACACCCATACACCCGGCATCGCTAGATAGATCTTGTTCTGGAGGCCAACATATCCAAAAACTGGTCGGATCGAATGAGCGGTTCGGGAGTTAGGGGCTCCTAAAGTTTAGACCGACCGCACGGACTTCTCAGCCGAAAATAGTTCCATACGTTTAGGCCTTGCGGTCGGTCTTCGTTCGGACGGTAAAAACCCCACAACCCTTTGTCTTCCGTAGTCCTTCCTGGGGTCGCTGTAATCCCCAGGTGCGGGGCAAGTGCTTTACTGAACGGTGAATAGTTCGGTATGTCCAACACTGAGTTCTGTGATCCTGGAGGTCTCAGCGGTGTTCGCCTAGGTGGGTCTCCGTTTTTGGTTCCAGATGATTCTGGGCGACCACCGCTGATTGTAGGTAAGATGGCCGCGACCACGTGCAAAAGTCCCGAAATGGCGGCCACCTCTAGGTGTACATAGCGGGTTCGGGCTGGACCATACGAGGACTGTAAATTCGTCAGAACAGTGTCCAAAGCACCAAAAGTATGGGACCGAATAAATCTTTTATAACAGGGGACAACAGTAATGTAACAGTGCTCCCTCCTTGTGGAACACTCTGGCAGACACCGTCTGACCCCTTTTCGGGGTAGACTAAGGCTGTCCAGACTTCTGGTTAGGCTGGGCTGATATCGGTTTGCCTGGACAATCCATCGGCATTGCCATTCTGTTTCCCGGGTCGATAAGTGATGGTAAAATTGAAGGGTTGTAGAGCCAAGCTCCATCGTAACAACCGGCCATTATCTCCAGAGACCCGGTTTAACCATACCAAGGGATTGTGGTCCGTTACCAGAGTGAATTCTTGCCCGTACAGATAAGGAGTCAGTTTCTTTAGTGCCCACACCAGTGCCAAGCACTCCTTTTCCACGGCGGCATAGCTAACTTCGCGTGGCAGGAGCTTACGACTGATGTAGGCAATAGGGTGTTCCCCTCCGTCTTCGCCTACTTGGCTGAGGACGGCTCCCAGCCCGAACATGGAAGCGTCTGTGTGGACGATAAAACGTTTGTTAGGGGCTGGGGCGGCCAACACGGGAGCATTCACAAGAGCAGTTTTTAAGGTTTGAAACGCTATTTCACAGTGGGGAGACCACAGGACCTGTCGAGGAAGGTTTTTCTTTGTCAAGTCTGTCAGGGGTTTGGCAATGGCACTATAGTCAGGCACAAACTTCCGATAGTATCCTGCGGTACCTAAGAAGGCTAGTACTTGTGTCTTGGTGGTGGGGGTGGGCCAATTGGCAACTGCCTCTACCTTGGCAGGTTCTGGTCGTTGTTTCCCGCATCCCACCCTATGCCCCAGATACTGCACTTCAGCCATGCCAAAATGGCACTTCTCTGGTTTCAGAGTCAAGCCGGCGGCCCGAATCTGATCTAAGACCATCCCTACATGGGTTAGGTGTTCCTCCCAGGACGCGCTATGGATCGCTATGTCGTCCAGGTAAGCACAGGCGAAACCCTGGAAGCCATCAAGGAGTCTATCCACCAAGCGCTGGAACGTGGCCGGGGCATTCTTCATCCCGAATGGCATAACCTTGAAGTGATATAGGCCAAACGGGGTGACGAATGCCGACTTGGGGATAGCCTCCCTGGCCAGGGGAATCTGCCAGTAACCTTTACACAGGTCAATGGTGGTTAGGTAGTTCCCCTGGGCTATGCGATCCAGTAACTCGTCTACCCTGGGCATGGGGTAGGCGTCTGTCACGGTTTTATCATTAAGTTTCCGATAGTCCACACAGAATCTGGTAGTACCGTCCTTTTTGGGTACGAGTACTACCGGGGATGCCCAGGGACTATCGGAGGACTCAATGACTCCTAGGTTCAGCATTTCCGTGATTTCTTGTTTCATACCCGCTCTGACCGCCTCGGGGATGCGGTAGGGGGCCTGTCTCAAGGGTTGCTGTCCAGGGGTATCTACCTGGTGGGTGGTTAGGTTGGTGAACCCTGGCTTTTGGGAGAACATTGCTTGTTTTTCTCGGAGCAATTGCTGCAATTGCTCCCTCTCTACTGGGTTAAGCCGCTCGCCTATCTGTACCTGGCCCACTATATCGGCCGGTTGGTCCTGGGTAAGTAAGTCGGGAATGGGTAAATTATCGGGGTCTTCGGCTGCGGGACTACATATGGCCAGCACATCTTCGGGGCGTTGGAGATATGCTTTCAACATGTTAATATGGAACAGTTTCTTTAAGCTTGGGTCGTGGCAGCTGGCAATCACGTACGTGGTATCTCCTTTCTTTTCTATTATTTGGTAGGGGCCTTGCCAGGCTGCCTGTAATTTGTCTGTTTTAACGGGTTTCAGAACCATTACTTTTTGCCCTATCTCAAAGCTCCTTTTCCGTGCTCCCCTATCATACCAGACCTTTTGTCGCCTTTGGGCCGCCTGGAGGTTAGCCCGGACCGACCTGGCTAGCTGCTCCATGCGGTCCCTAAGCTCTAGGACATATGGTATGATGGGGACTCCGGTGTTCTCCGTCTCCCCCTCCCAATGCTCTCGGATCAGGTCTAGGGGGCCCCGGACCTTGCGCCCATACAGCAGTTCGAACGGGGAGAATCCGGTAGTTTCCTGCGGCACCTCCCGATAAGCGAATAGGAGGTGTGGCAAGAAACGTTCCCAGTCCCTATATTCCTGGGTAAACGTCTTTAACATTTGCTTAAGGGTCCCGTTAAACCTTTCGCATAGTCCGTTGGTTTGGGGGTGATATGGGGAACTGAGTAGGGATTTTATTTTACAGACCTGCCATAGTTGTTGCGTTAGTTCCGCCGTGAACTGGGTGCCCCGGTCGGACAGGATTTCTCGGGGAAATCCTACACGAGAGAAGACTTGGACCAGCGCATTGGCTACCGTGTCTGCTTGGATATTAGATAGTGCCACCGCCTCCGGGTAGCGGGTAGCGTAATCCACAATAGTGAGGATATACCGTTTCCCGGAGGGGCTGGGAGTGGCGAGGGGTCCTATCAGGTCAATGGCCACTCTACTGAACGGTTCTTCGATGAGGGGCATGTTTATGAGGTGTACCTTGGGGTGGTCTCCTCTTTTGCCGACCCTCTGGCACACTTCGCACGTATTACAGTACGTACGCACATCGGTATGTACCCCTGGCCAAAAGAAGGTATGGGTGATACGTTTAAGGGTCCGGGTTACGGCCAAATGTCCGGCTAGGGGGATGTCGTGGCCTATCCGGAGGATATCTCGTCGATATTTGTGAGGGATTACTAACTGCCTCCTACGGTTCCCTTTCTTTTCCGTCTGTCGGTACAGTCTCCCCTGTTCCCATACAAATATCTCTTGGTCGGATCCCCCCGTCCCAGTGTCGGCCCGCTCTCTGTATTTCTGGAGAGTGGGGTCAGTTTTAGTCTCAGTCTCGAAGGCGGTAGGGGTATCCCAGGGTAATGGGTCGGGGAAGGTAGGTACAGTCGGGATCGGTCTTACCTGAGTCTCCCGCACCGGTGAAGCCTCTCGAGCCCGTCCTGCCTGGGACCGGGTGGTAACCGGATATGCCTCTGAGTTATAGGAGGGGGCAAATGCCGAAGTCATAGGGCCCAGGTCGTTGCCCAGTAAGACCTCAGCGGGTAAACTGTCCATGATCCCCACCCTCACAAGTCCTTTTCCCGCACCCCAATCAAGATGTACTTTTGCTGTGGGTAATTTGTATATGTCCCCTCCAGCCACTCGGACTGCCACCGTGTCTGTGGAGCGTTTATGTGGTGGTACGAGCTTCCCCTGGACTAGGGTGATGGTGGCCCCTGTGTCTCTCAATCCTTGTGCCGGGCGGCCTTCCAACAGTACCTCCTGTCGATGGTGCTGTCGGTTGTCGGTTGCGGCATACACAGGGTTAGCTTCATGTAATGGTCCCAGATACTCTTCCATAGTATTTGCTTGGTCTACACAAAAAGCACGGGCGGGGCGGTTGTTACCCGGGAGGTTGTTGTTTAGGGGGCAGTTGGAAATGAAGTGCCCCGGCTGCTTGCATTTGTGGCAAGTGGGGCGTGTACGCTCTTGGGGGTACTGGCTGGGTGGCCCGGCATATCGAGTAGGTCCGGCCGGCACTGGGGTACGAAACTCGGGTCGGGGGTTTGGTCTAGGGTTTTCTCGGAGTTCGGGCCGGGTGGCTATTCGAGAGTGGGAGTATTCGTGAACTTGAGCGTCCCGATGTTCGTCAGCTAGTCGGGCTGCCGCATTGAGATCGCTCGGACGCCGATCCTTTACCCACTCTCTGTCCTTTGGGGCCAACCCGTCATAAAAATGCTCTAGTAAAAACAGTTCCAACACTTCGGTTGCGGTAACGGCACGGCACCCATTCATCCAGTGGGTAGCCGCCCTCCGCATGCGGTGAGCCCATTCAGCATGGGTGTCATTTACTTTCTTACTGGTGTTGCGGAATTGTCTGCGATAAGTGTCGGGGGTTACGGCATATCTCTTAAGTAGGGTGTCTTTTACCGTCTGATATTGTTCCGCTTCCTCGGGGCTGAGAGTCCGAAAAGCTTCCATAGCTCGACCCGCCAGTTTCCCGGCTAGTATCTTGGGCCAAGCTGTTGTGGGGATTTGGTGCAGTGCACATTGCCGTTCAAAATCGGCCAAGAACTCGTCAACCCCCATTTCACTCTCCACAAACGGCTTAAATGCTGCAAAAGGAATTTTTGGGATTTCCGTTGTCTCCGGGGGGGTTCGGCCGGCGAGTTTCATTTTGTGTTCGTGGGCTCTGGCCTTTTCGACATCTGCCTCAGCCTCGGCCATCAATTGCCGTATGAGTTCCAGGGAGGGGTTTGGCCCATACAGGGGCAGCCTCTCCCGGACCAACCGGGTTTTCTCATCGGTGCAAGTGGCAGTGGCTTCGGCCATGGTAAGGCTCTGGTCCATTTCTGTTAGTTCCGCGATTAGCTCTCTCCTTGGGCGGCTGTTCGCGTGTCCCCCTCGGCTCTCCAGTAAGTCCTTTAACGTGGTGCGTTTCAATTTGTCGTAGTTCCTCTCCATCCGTTCTGTACTTCTTCTAGGAATTCCAGGATGATCCCGCCGCTGCCACCAATTGTTACGATTGCCCCCTGTCTAGCAGGAGGGTTGATCGCTTGGATGTCCTGGTTCCCGGCTTGAAGAGTAGAATGGAGCGATACTCGGTAGAGACCTGTAAGTGTAGAATCTCCCCCTAGCTATGGTGCAGCTAGGATATTCTTTTCCCCCACAAAACGAGTCGAGGCTGCGAATTGAGGGTCAAAATGAGAACTGAGGCCTGGGATGCCCAGCCTGCTTTTTATTGGCAATACATACAAAGAGGACACTCCCAAGGGGAGGCATAAAATACCCAATCATATATTGGGTTCAACCCACATGTCCCCTCCCCTCAGATAACCAAGTAACACAATTATATTCCACATACTTTTGTCCACATTCTGGATGTACCCCAAAACCAGGGGGTACACCCATACACCCGGCATCGCTAGATAGATCTTGTTCTGGAGGCCAACATATCCAAAAACTGGTCGGATCGAATGAGCGGTTCGGGAGTTAGGGGCTCCTAAAGTTTAGACCGACCGCACGGACTTCTCAGCCGAAAATAGTTCCATACGTTTAGGCCTTGCGGTCGGTCTTCGTTCGGACGGTAAAAACCCCACAACCCTTTGTCTTCCGTAGTCCTTCCTGGGGTCGCTGTAATCCCCAGGTGCGGGGCAAGTGCTTTACTGAACGGTGAATAGTTCGGTATGTCCAACACTGAGTTCTGTGATCCTGGAGGTCTCAGCGGTGTTCGCCTAGGTGGGTCTCCGTTTTTGGTTCCAGATGATTCTGGGCGACCACCGCTGATTGTAGGTAAGATGGCCGCGACCACGTGCAAAAGTCCCGAAATGGCGGCCACCTCTAGGTGTACATAGCGGGTTCGGGCTGGACCATACGAGGACTGTAAATTCGTCAGAACAGTGTCCAAAGCACCAAAAGTATGGGACCGAATAAATCTTTTATAACAGGGGACAACAGTAATGTAACACACACCCACTCATAGGGGCTACCCTCCAGATCTGGTCCACTTTACGCTACAAACTCGATCTCACTACTAACCCGACCCCGCTAACACCCGTGATCTATAATCCTGAGATTGCAGGGGGACTGGCCCCCAGAGACGTATCTGGCCTGGGGAACCCGAGCAAACCATATCTGGGTGACTGGTGCGCGGGCACACAGATTAAACCCCTCGAGACATTAACCTCCTTAGCGCCTCTAACGGGGCTAGCCCGATTCCGATACCATCAGATCCGGCACTACTACAGGTCCCTTCCGGGAAAGCAGTTGATATTCAGGGAGAAGACTGGCTTTGAGTCCCTTTGAACTGAGAGACGACACCTATCACGGGGAATCTCCACGCTGTACACCATGATACTGCCAGCTACTAGACTCCCCCCGGCGACATACCAATCTAAGTGGGAACAAGCCACGGGCACAGTCCTTTCGGACTCAGAGTGGGAGAAGATACACGTCCTCACACATCAGGGTACGACCAGTGCGAAGCTCCAGGAGACGAATTACAAGCTCATGACAGGATGGTATCGGACCCCCCACAGGCTTTTCCGGATGGGTCTGCTGCCATCGGCCAGATGCTGGAGATGCGGGGCGAACGACGGTACAGACCTACACATCTGGTGGTCATGCCCGCCCATCGAGGCCTTCTGGCAACAAGTACACGAGAAACTCCGGGAGATCCTGGACTCAGATATACCAATGCAACCCCTGCCGATGCTACTCCACCACACCACGATGCCCCTAGGTGCGTACAAGAGATCACTCACGCGACACTTCCTAAACGCAGCCAAGAGTTTGATCCCAACTCGCTGGAAATGCACGGCAGTACCGACTATGGCTAATTGGATGGAAACAGTTGAAGAGATATACAGTATGGAGCGCCTCACAGCTGAATTGAGGGGGACGGCGGAAAAGTGCACCCGGCTCTGGGCCCCCTGGATCGAATACATGGCTCGTGGGCCGGCAGGGCTTCGGGAGCGGGAGACCGAATAGAAGGAAGCTCGAGAAGGCACGAGTTGCTGGGCGGTGGGTGGGGGTGGTGCGGTCCGGTTCCCCTCCCGGCCCCTCCCAGCTGTTTCCGACACTCTTCCCCCCCCCTGCTCCCCTCCTCCTTTTATCCCCCTGCACTTCCCCCGTTCATAAGACAGCTCTTTCACACCACCGCCCACTGAACGAGCTACTGACACAGACATACTATACAGGGACAGGACCGCGAACTTACACGCCCGCACTTGGGCCGATCACGATAGAGGTCTTACTCTAACTATAGTTCAACCACTAGACTCAGACATGCTTTGACGTGGGGCTTCGGCTACTCAGACCCACCCCCTCAACCTGTAACCTCTAGGGACTGGTTATAAATGTTCTAAGTGCGCAGTTGCGCCTGTTCCGTTCATTTCACGTACCGGGGCTAGAAATGTGACTTTAACTACACAGAAGTGAGTGGGTATGGCAACCTAGGAAACATATACCCTGGGTCATGGGAGATTATAGGTTAACAAAGCTTCGACCACAGGCTCCTAGGGCCTGACTGGCACCCACTGTTGCTAATAGCTAGCATGCCATCATGATAGGATGCCTGACCCGCGCATCCCGCCGTATCCACTTAGCCAAAGTTCAGTTTCCCCCTACTACGACGAGGCTAATACACTCAGCTAGGGCTCCAGCTCTCACAGCGCAAGGAAGACTCCTAAGCTTTCACTTCTTCACATGTACTATCCTCTACTGTTCATTCCGTAAAAATTGTAACAGCATCATTGTACGGTATTATGTATTGTGTTTTCTCTCGTTTTAACCTAAATAAAAACACAGAATGTAAAAAAAAAACAAAAAAAACCTTCTATAACTAATGTAAATATCACTCTTAACATGTGGGTGTTTTAAGGTCCCTTCTGCCTATAGCACTGGGGGCAGTTTTTAGAAAGTCTGTTTAACCCCTAAAGGACACATGAAATGTGTGACATGTCATGATTCCCTTTTATTCCAGAAGGTTGGTCCTTAAGGGGTTAAACTACTGTAGGAATAATTCTTTAACTCCCACAAATGAAATACCTGTTACCCAGTTCCACCTAACTCCCTGCGAAAATGTTTCAAAATCCTTTTGAAGGCCCAACCATCAAAACGTTCCTGTGTCTAATCCTATTTGGGGCTTTTTCGTTCCCCCTGCCCTGCACATACTCAGCTGTTTGTGCACCTGTTCTCTGCTCCCGGGGCAAATAGTGCATGGGTGCCAGTGACCTGCTAATTATAGCCTACTCCTCGAAATTGGATTTTTAGGCAGGTAGAACAAATGTCACCATATTCTGTAGCTTTAGCTATGGTGGCGAGTTTGAAAAGAAAAAAAAAAAAACGGAGAAAATTATCTGGATATTTGCTCCATTAAGTAGTTAATTACTTATTATTTCATGAAAAATCTTCCCCACCCAGTGTTTGAAAGTGCTAATTAGCTTGGAATGCTGCAGAACTAGAAGTCTGGCTCAGTAGAACAATCTCACAAATCTCATAGAGCGTAGGCTGTATGCACAACAAAGTCTACACATTGATGTAAAGTTTGTATGTACGCACACAGGTGGCTACTTGTGTGTCAATTAGAATTCTGCATAGGTTTAACTGCATTTTCTCATCTCTCATGTATACCTTTGTTCTTTATGTATACCTTAACCTTCTGTTAACAAAAAACTGAAAGAAAATGTAACAAAACAAACCAATCTGTTTTCGCATTTTTCCCCCGACAAATAATGCAGCCTTTATTAATATACACATTATTTTTGGTCTTGCACTCGCCTGGCATTTATTCTGGATGTCAGCTGCTCTAACATGCAAAAATGCATGTCTCGTAGAAGGATTGCACTCCAGGGACTTCCTTTTGCAGGGTAAAAATTCAGTCTTATTGTTCCACATTTAAGTTGGGGAAAAATAAATATATATTTATTTATTTTTAAACTGAAATGTTGAACAATAATATATAACAAGTACAGGTTGCGCCAAAATATAAGAAAAAGGGATACATTCCAAAATTTTCACAGTCCTGCCAAATGGTGTTGCTTCTTGCTTTGGTATTTCATGGACACATGTGCAGAGAAAAAAGAAACAATGGTGTAGTATGTTCTAAATATGGGTAGAACACAAAACAGAAACATATACCGTATATACTCGAGTATAAGCCGACCCGAATATAAGCCGAGGCCCCTAATTTTACCTCAAAAACTGGGAAAACGTATTGACTCGAGTATAAGACTAGGGTGGGAAATGCAGCAGCTACTGGTAAATTTCTAAATAAAATTAGATCCTAAAAAAATTATATTAATTGAATATTTATTTACAGTGTGTGTATATAATGAATGCAGTGTGTGTGTGAGTGCATCAATGCAGTGTGTGTATATAATGAATGCAGTGTGTGTGTATGAATGCAGTGTGTGTGTGTGTGTGTGTGTATCTATGCAGTGTGTGTATGAGTGCAGTGTGTGTATGAATGCAGTGTGTGTGTGTATGAGTGCAGTGTGTGTGTATGAATGCAGTGTGTGTGTATGAATGCAGTGTGTGTGTATGAGTGCAGTGTGTGTATGTGTGCAGTGTGTGTATGAGTGCAGTGTGTGTATGAGTGCAGTGTGTGTGTGTATGAGTGCAGTGTGTGAATGTGTGCAAAAAAAGAACATGGATGGGGGATTAAGAAGAACGGGGGGATTAAGAAGAACAGGGGAGGATTAAGAACAGGGGGGAGTAAGAAGAACACGGGGGTAAGAAGAATACAGAGAGGAGGGGGGAGAGTAAGAAGAACACGGGGGTAAGAAGAATACAGAGAGGAGGGGGGAGAGTAAGAAGAACACAGGGATAAGGGGGAGAAGGGGAGATGAGGAGAACACAGGGAGGGGGGAGATGAGATGAACACAGGGAGGGTGGGGGAGTGAGAAGGATACAGGGAGGGTGGGGGGAGGGATTAGAACAGGGGGGGGGGGTGAAAAGATCATCGGAGGTTTGGGTCGGGGGGAGAAAAGAACACGGGAGGTTTGGGGCAGGGGATGAGAAGAGCACAGGGAGGGTGGGTGGGTGTGAGAAGTGACTGCTGGGGGGAGGGGGGAGGAGAGACCACTAAGGGGCAGGGTAGAGCTCTATAAAAAAAACAACAAAAAACTGTGCTGTTATTCTAGTATGCCATGACAATAATCGTTTCTCCTGTGCTTGCTACTGCTGTTGTGGCACTGCAAGATTTATGTTATCTGTATTCTCGTGTACAGCAAAAAATAAAGAATTATATATATATATATATATATATATATATATATATATATATATATATATATATATATATATATATATATATATATATATATTCTACCAGGAAGAATATTGAGATTTCTCTTGTTTTCAAGTATGTCCTTGTTTACTTACAAAAATCTGTATTCCGATGATGTCAAATAAACGTTTCAGTTCCCAACTGGAACTTTCATCAGGGTAATTAGATATTTAACATTAGTCTAATTTGCTGAAGAAGACCATGTGTGTTGTTACAACCTTTCATATGATATACATCTCGGGTGGTACGGGAGCTTCATGGTGGGGACCGGGATCGCCCCCGCCAGTCCAGAGGGGGGGAGGTTACAGGGCACTAGCTTCGTTCTGACGAGCCCTGCCTGTGCCGGATCAGGAGAGTGTCCGCCTCTCCCTTTCTCAGCGCCACCTAGACCTCAATCATGGAACAGCTGCCGGACCAATTTTATAGACCGCGGGGAGCACTCCCAGAACAGTCTGTCATTGCAGTAATCAGGTCAAACGCTGTCAGCTGCAGAAGTGCAGTTAAGTCAGCCAAAATGCGGGATCCGTGGGGTTTCTCCCCAGGAGCTCTTTGGAAACACGTCTAGGCACCATTACAGTCACTGCCTCCCCAACCCCCCTCCTTCCAAGTGCTGGTAGAACTTTTTGTTTAATATATATTACAAATATACACATATATTATGACGTATACATGTATATTATAAGAGAGAATGCATGCAGTAATCAAATTGAGAGGTACTGGAGAGTAAATAACAAAATTCAGAAATGATGTGTTTTTATAAAGCACTAACATTATGTAGATGTTTACAATGGCTGGAACATGACACATATAAGGAACAGAGGTGGTGAAGGCCCTGCTCAAAAGCGCTTACAGCCCATACGATGAAATTATTGTGGGGTTCCTTAGGAAATTTGTAGATGCTGGTGACAGGTGTGATTCAGTCTCTAGAACCTTGGTGTATGCCCAAAACATTGCAGCTCATAACTACATGCTTTACTACAAAATGCATTAGGTGTGGTACTGCACCTCTGCTAGGCAATACAGATGCACAGACTTATCACCCTGCATGGAAGCTAGTAGTCATTTTTTACTATTTAAAGTTCCTGTTATTTGTACTTTGTTTTTGTTTTTTTTACTTGAATCAATAAATTAAGTTTTTAAACGTCTGACTATTTCCTAAAAGACTGCAACACAGTGATATTATGAAAACTACAACCTATGTAAAAATGTTGAATTGATTATTCTTTCCAAATTGGTTATCTTGGACAAAAAATAAAACATATCCCCTGTCTATTCTTCATAAAAACAAGTTTAGTGAATAGAGGCCAGTACGATCAGCGCTTGATCATTCCTATGTAATACATTGCTCTTCACTTTAGTATCTCAGTTGGTTAAAAAATGATATGAAACAACTTTATTTTTATTTTTAATTAAAATTACAAGATTGCATTCTGAATGTAGCCAGAATGGGTAAATGTGCAGACATGGCAAGTAATATCATTTTGCTGCAAAATACATAGCCACTCATACCAAGGCTAGCTAGGCACTTTAATTATTAGGATCTCACTACCAAGGACATTGATCGGCTCCACAGTAATGTTCTGTCTCAAAAAGGTTCCATGTCTTGCATGATAGCATGGTCATATTCCTGGGAAACGCACATACAATGGTTTATCCTGTAGTTATTAATTTTCAAGTGGGTAAAACTTTTCATCTCAATTTTAGGATAAATATTAACTTGTCCCTTTTTTCCCCCTGAGTTTTCAAAGCTTCTTTAAAACCACGAAAATTAAGTTAACTGAAGCCCCCTAGTGGTGATTATGGGTAAGAATACATTGCATCTTCTGGTTTTAAAAAGGGACACTGAACACAGTCACAATTTTGTATAATTCAGGGTTTGTCCCCATTACACCGACCACACCAGTGGAGGGCCATTCAGAGGGGACACCAAAGCCAATGCCATTGGTTCCTGTTCACTCTTCAGAGGAAATAAATTAGGCCCAAAATGTTGCTGGACCGTGGTAATCAGGTGCCGGCTTCCTTTCAGGCCTGTTTATGGTATGGCAGTATCCTCGTACTTTTGAGAGATCCTCATTATATTACCTAGGGTGGGATAGACTGACTGTGCAGCTTCCTAAGAATTATGTAGCAATATCAAACCTTCTTTTTCTGATCACAGTTCTACGCCCCATGTTTTCTGTATTTTTGTTTTATACTCGCAATAAGTGTGGCTTTCGTATTCTTATGTGATTCATTCTGTTCCGAGCTAGCTTTCTTTATATCACTTGTAAAAACACTCTCAGATTGCGTGATCATATTGGTTTTTGTTCTACTTGTTTTTTTTTTTTGCTAATGTGATGCATTGCATGTTACTTGCTCACTCTACCAACCGTTGTGGATTAATGGGTTACACCAAGCACCATGACCACTTCAGTGTTTAGAGGTCATAGTGATTGGATTCTTTGTGTGCATTATTTCAGTAAGAAAAGCTGGATTTACTGAGATATTTCATGTTGTTGCCGGAGGTATAACCCCACCCCCAGCAGCGTCATCAACCAGCCCAGAATGTAATTTCTGGGCTGACTAATGTCAATACTGCACAGAGGGCCATTCATTGGCTGAGAGTGATCAGCTAAAGGTGCTCAGCCAATGAACGGCCAGCGGGATCTGAATCCGGCTTCTGCAGAACTGTCACCTGGAATCAGAGGAGGCTTGGCAACTGGCAGAACCCAAGTAAGAAGTAAACCATTGACCAAAGGTTTGCCCCATTACCAGGGAATTGTATAAGGGCTGTAGTGGTTATGGTGCTTGTAGTAACCCTTTAAGCACAGGATTGTACTAGGACTTCTTCAAGGCCACTGTAAATAGTATTATTATTGATCATAAAAACTTACTTTACCATATAAATAATCCAGGCCAATCAGGCAAAAAAAATAATAAAAAAAAATACATACCGTATATTTTTTGGCAGGATGTAATCTGCTGAATTAAATGTATTTTATCATTATTACATGCTTGTGTTTTGCATGCTGCTTATTTCCACTTTGAACATATGATCATTTAACAACTAGGTTCTGCCTTAAATGGACATTATAGTCACTAAAACAACTTTAGCTTAATGAAGCAGTTTTGTTGTATATATCCTGCCCCTGCAGTCTCACTGCTGAATCCTATGCCATGTAGGTGCTAGATCACGTTTGTTTCTGTTCATGCAGCCCTAGCCACACCTCCCCTGGCTGTGACAGGCACAGCGTGCATGAAAACAAAATGGTTACATTTTCAATCAGGTGTTAACTTGCTTTAGAAGTTTTAATCTCCTGCTCTGTAAATAGAACTTTAATCACACACAGGAGGCTCCTGCAGGGTCTATAAGGCTATTAGTAAAGTGATTTAACTCCTAAATGGCAGATAATTGAACAGTGAGACTGCAGGGGCATGATCTGTTTACAAAAACAGCTTCTTTAAGCTAAAGTTGTTTTGGTGACTATAGTGTCCCTTTATTACTCTTCTTACTTTGCACAAAGGAACAAGACAGCGGAATTGGAATCCAAAACCAGGACTATTCTTCTGAATCTGGGCCTATTGGAAGGTATGTGCGTTGTGTACCTTGAATAATCTGCCTGTTAACATGGATAGACCTAACTCACATCACACAGTTCCCACACATTCCTTAACCCCTTAACGACGCGTGACGAACGAGGTCCGTCACTCAGGGGAATGCGTTAACGCCGAGTGACGGACCTTGTCCGTCACCCGTTAAAATTAACCCCAGATCGACGCAATTGCGGCGATCGTGGGGTTAATGGTGCTCCGGTCTGCCTCTGCATTAGAGGCAGACCGGGAGCACCGGATCCCGCTGCCCCAGTACATGTGCCCGCTCTGACAGCATGTCTGAGCGGGCACATGTGCTCTCTATACTCACCTCCGCCTCCCTGCACTTCCGGGTTCAGTGTGAAGTGCAGGGAGACTGATCAGTGTTGATCCTGCCCCCTGGTGACAAAAAAATTCAATTTATTTAAAATGATGGAGGGTACGCATATGCCTTTGCTTGGTGATGTATTTGCTAGTCTGTTTGTTTTAAATTGTTTTTTTTATTTAGAAATGCCATTTGGGGCCATACATTCCACTAACTGGGAAAATAGGTTTTTGGTTGCCTACGCAGAGGTATAGCAAGTCGACATTAGACAATACTGTTTTGAGGGGCCTTCGCAGAGGCTCAGGACAACAATAATAGGAGACAAATCATAAAAGTAATTGACTGCCCCTTATAAAATCTTGTGGCACATACATTCAGGTGACCATGTCAGTATATAAGCGAACCAGCAACATAAGACTGTGTTCAAAAACAGAAGCGAGAAAATAAAATCTTGCAGGTGAGACTATGTTGTAGTGTAGCGGAACAGTGGCTAGAGCAAGTGTCATTGCTAGGTATGTGACTTGTATGGTATATGGGTCCCAAATTAACGAAAACGTGTCGTAAAATTAAGCAGCAAAATAATTATCCTTACAGTTAAAAGTAGTAATAGCAGTAGTGATATTAATGAAACCATATTTGCTAGAGCACGTTCCGCCAGACATTATGGGAATATAAAAAATATATTTATTATTTATATAATATAAATATAAAAGAATCTAAAAAATTAATAAATATAAAAATCACAAAACAACAACAAGAAATATACTTTTCATTGCAACTCCGACCAAGGATCTTCCCCTGAGAAAACAAAACATCAGAACGATATCGGACATGTACACAAGTGCATCAGGGCCATCCACATTGTTAAAGCCCCCCCAGGCCCTCAAGCCAATCTTTGCCCCCCTACTGGGGCAGTCCACGGCACAGTGGGCACTCGGCGTCTGACACAGTCCACTGGACCCCCCCCACCTAGAATCTGTAGACTGCTCTTCCCCTGCACTTTCTCTGTGCCACTTCAACTCCAGTCAGGTGTGTATCACTTCAAGTCTCTCCCAACTCCGGCCACACGCTTGGTGCAGGAGTACATCACCTCCAGCCACCGGTACACCAAAGGCCCATGCAAACCGGCCCCACAGGGCTTGCAAAATCAGGGACAGGTCCCAGGTCCTTAAGCCAGAGAGTGGGGCCTTCACAGCTCCAGAGGTCAGGGCCCAGTGGATCCACGGCAGGATGATACCTCTCAAGGGTACCAGTATTGTAAGCTGTGGCCCTTTACTGCAAATAGGCATCTCTATGCCCTCCATGCAAATTGGTAAATCCATGTGCTGAATCCAAGGAGGAAGGGAGGGAACCCCAACGAGGAGGGGATAATACCATTAGTGGTGTCTCGGGTCTCAACCACATTTCCAAACAGGACAGTCGAGCGACAGAGGTAAGTAAAAGGTGTCCATCTTGTGTAAGGAACTCATAACCGGTAACATGTAACTTTGGACTGGGATAACCCCTCCATCCAAGGGGGGGAGCGAGGCTGCCACAGCCATTTCCATACCTATTGGTGCTGAGCAGTCCTTGATTTAACGGGGTGAGACATCCGTTCCATGTGCTGACTTAATGTATACTGTGTGCGATCAACTTAGTTACAAGGGCCGCCGCATGTCAGGCTCACATTTTGGGTTAGGCCTCAGGCGGTAGTAACACAATAACCCCGGTAGTACAATGTCCAATTAAGCATCGCTGTTCCCCTTCATGAATTTACTCAGCTTAAAGGCAGGTAAGCATTTAATTTGTTGCATTTCAGCTCTGTTTCCACTTCAAGGTCGGAGCTGTGTAAGATGGCTGCTTGTCAACTCGACGGCAGGACCCTGCCTCCTTGCTAGGCTGTTTGCAGCAGGCCCAATTATTGGTGTCCTTTCCTCTGAGACCTTCGTTAGATTCTAATTCGATTAATAAATTGTAAAGAAGTGAAAGGTTTGAGTCACTTGACCTTTCAATTCTCAGCTCCATAAAATGTTTTAAATGCTAGTCCTTATTAATTTTAAAAACATTTACAATGAGAGATTTTTTTATATTTTCCCTTGATGTCACCAGTCTGGTGTATCTTATATTAATACAACTGTTGAAGAAAATAAAGCAATTAAAATTTTTATAGAGCTTGAGATTGAAAGCATGAGCATTGCTGCATTTTTACTAGTTTTGATATCTCAAAGTCTGAACTTTCCCGAAAGCCATAACTCCGGGTGTAATTCAGTTTTGGTAACTCAGACATTTTTGCAAAGATCCTGGAATATCCAAGGCTTCAAAACAAACTGCGATAATCCGGAGAGACTAAGGAAGAGCAGCAGGCAACAAATGTCTATTAGTCTGTGGTCTGATCTCCTGAGTATTTTTGTGACCATCCTGGGTCAGAACCAGGGTTAAACTCTTGGCGGATTGCCTGGAGATAACTGCAGCTCCAGCACTGGAGAGTAAGGGAGTAAACACTGTTCTGAGTTATAAATATCACTGTCATTGTGGCTCTGCTTCTAGAATTGCTGTATAAACCGGACACCAATGTGCATTCTGGTATGATACCCCTGTGCTCAAAAATATATTTCAGCTGGTGATAATTTTTATTTTTTCTGGATACATTTTGCAGATGTAATCACTAAAAGTTTGAGTGTCACTGCATTTTCATTTCTTCATTTGATGTGTCAGGATTTTGCAACCTCAAGGTAGCCAACACTGATACTGTGGCTGCTATTAAACTATACACAATCCAGATTAACAGTTTGGTGAACCAGACCATCTACAGTTGGGCAGAAGAAAATTCCTGCTGCGTGATAGACAGACCTGGGAGGCTGGCTTATAGATTTTTCCAAATCCCTGTAGATATGGGTCACTGAGTGCAGAGTGTTTACAGGGTACACACAGCAGTTTCACATGCATATGCACTGGCAGTGCGCTTGGATATCCCCCCACAAACGTTGACATATACAGATACTGCACACACAGACACTCTGCCAAACACATGGGGAAAATCATAGTTGACATGTACCATAACACAGCACAGTCTTGTGGAACTGTTAAATAAAATGATAACGTGTGTGTGTATTTTTATGTCTGCGAGTCCTTATTGATTTTAAAAACATTTACAATGAAAGATTTTTTTCATATTTTCCCTTGATGTCACCAGTCTGGTGTATCTTTTATTAATACAACTGTTGAAGAAAATAAAGCAATTAAAAGAACCTAAACACACACTCTCTATGCTGCAGACACCTTTTTTGTTAATACCTGTCTTAATATATCTACTAGTGTGTTTCTACAGATGCATGAGTGTATACACTGTATCTGTGTATATTTGATCATGTGTATATGTGTGTATGTGTTCTAGATTGTTATTGTGTGTGCATCTATGTATCCATGTATGTTTGTTAGTGTATGTGTGCTAGTGCGTGTCAATGGATGTGTGCATGTGTTTTGGTTAGGTTTGTGTGTTCGGAGAGTTACGTGTGCATGCGAGAGGCTAGCAATGTATGTGAGGCTAATTATACATGTGATAGTTAGTGTTATAGGCTTACGAAGTTTAGGTCTGTTTCTGTGTCTATTAGAAGGTCCAAAAGGATAGCCTCTGCCTCCTCCCTGCAGAAGAATTATTACCAGTGGTATCATGCTCTTTTTATAATCGGTTACCAATGTACCTTCAAGCCACTCTCATTACGGACCACTTTTGTCCCTGCACTGCTGCCTTTCCACCACTAGAGGGATCACTAACATTTGTTCATATATATAGAATCAGGAAATTTGAACCCGTAACAGTCTTGTCAGTGTTACTAAATTAACCATTTCCATGTATAATTAAAAAAGGTCCCGACCTGCATGTTTAATAAACAATGTGGCCATGTACATGGGCTTTATCGACTCCTGGATTTAATCCTCAAAGCTGTAACTGGGAAATGTGCTTTTATGGCCAACCCCCACGAAACACCTAGTCCTATGGTATTCCCTTCCTTTTTTTTCTTCAATCTTTATTTTTCATTAATATTTTAGTACATGTTTTAAAGTATAATTTATGTCCAGTGAAGTTTATACAGTAATCAATTGGGCTGTACATTTTTCGTTTACATATATTAGTATGCGTTCGGTCTCGAAGGAGCAAGGGGTACAGTATGCGAATACAATATTTAGATAGTAAAACAAATAGAGTATCTCATGCCATTGCTGGTTATCAATCTATATATCAAGAACAAAAACAGTGTCTTATCTGGGTATTCCCTTCCTGAGCTCAGGTGAAGCTATTGGAACAGTCCTACTTAGATTCACATATATTATATTATTCAGACGCACACCTGCTCTTCCTATTTCGTTTGTGTAAAAATTGCAAGGTGCCAGCATATTCTAACAAAGCAATACATTCTAAATGTATGAAAAATGTAATAAGTATAGATATTCATATTGAGCAGGGTCCTCAACCTATTTTTCCTTTACCATTTTGTAATTGTCTCAATTACTGTAAAATTTCCCCCTTTATAATATTGTAATGCGCTACGGAAAAAGGTGGCCCTATATAAATGCCAATAATAACAATAATAATTCCCAACAATTCTCACTTTAGTGGAGAACCCTCTCTATGTTTAGGAAGGCACGCGAAGAGGACACCGTTTCACCATAACCTATATTTATTTGGAGTGTTTGTCTCCCTTGCAGTAGGAGACCCAGCAAGCTGACAGTTTTTATAGACAAAAGGAACGTATGATTCTACCGTAAAGGGTGTAGCTGAGCAGTTGTGGCTGGTTAGCTGTTAGGCCCGATCTCTGCATCACCATAAAAGTCCTTGTGAATCACTCTACAATGTCACGTTTGAGTCGACCATAGCTTCATTCCTAAATAAGAGCATGTGGCGTCCTTGTACAGGGATTTATATTGTGCCTTATAATGTTTTACTTATTTACCCAAGGCGCTTACGGGGTTAAACTATTGCTGGCGGCCTGCCTGGTGGTAAATGCAGCTCCAGAGCTGGAGAGTAAGGGAGTAAACACAGCTCAGCCCAGTTATAAATATCACTGTCATTGTGGCTGTGCTCCTAGAAGTGCCGTATAAACCTGACACCCATGTGCATTGTGGTAAGTGTAGTGCCTTGAAATAGAGCAATTAATGTGCGTGTGAGGCACACTCTGCCCGTACAGCTGCCATGGCATCAGTCTTGGTTACATCAGGCTAATAATAATACTTAAAACTTTATAAATGTTTCTCTAACAACAAAGTTCTAACAGAGGAACTATCACCGTGGATATTGGTGGAGTGAGCAGAGGACACACTATTGGTTTCCACAGCGATAGCTCCACTTTTTAAATTGCAACTTTTAGAAATCTATGATCGTTTCAATGAATACTCTCCTTTTATGTACAGGTCACAAAAAAAACTCTAAAACATCTAAAAATCGAATTTAAAATGTTATATTTAACTTGCAAGCTGTAAGTCCGCTTATTTTAACTTCTTCGTTATTCTGGCCTAAAATTTACATTACTGCTATATATCGTGCACAGAACTGCCATGTATCTGGTTCTAGAGATTGTTCATGGTTCAGCGACCACTAGGCCATAGCTCAGAGACTGCTCGACCACAACAACTGCTAGAATTCCAGGAACAAAGTGAGCAGTAACTGTATACTGGTTACTCCAATGTCTCACAGATTCCAAACTGTATCCATAGCTGAACTCATGAGAGGTTCAATTACAATTATTTATATAGCACCAACATATTCTGCAGCACTGTACAATAGGTGCAGAAGACAAACCTTTAATTACGACATACGCGAACCGTAGGTTCAAATTTTTCTGTTGTATCGTTGGCATATATAAGTTCCACCTGCCTCTCTTGCTATATTCCTGTCCTGCCAGAATCCCTGTTAATATGTTGAAAATATCTCCATGCTCCAATATCTACTGCATCCAGTTTTTTTTAATTGTTCAGATAGTACAGTATCCCCCCGACACTCTGTAGATTCAAAGGCAAAATCTCAGCAAACAAATACAGGGATTCAGTTACACCATATGGCCATGTTGTGTTAAGCCCACCACCATGTCACAGTACTCCAATATCGGTGGTTCCTACACTAATTTTAACATGGGAGATTTACATGCGAACTGCAATACATACTGCTTAAACAGACAGATGCTCTTATAGAGATATAGAGATCAACCTTCTTATAGAGAAAGTAAGTCCTACAGACCTGGACGTGAATAGTCCAGAAACGCTAATTGGCGTACCAGACAATCTGGTAAGGCTTCCAGAGGTAAGAATCCAACTTCTTCCTTTCGTCCCCAAAAACAGTTCTGAAGGTGTCAATTCCCAGGAACTGGCAGGTGCCAGATTGATGTGGTTCCAAGATGCCTGGGAAGTAATTCTGGATATGTGTGTAAGGACTGTAGTCTCTTCAGGCTACACCCTAACTGGAAGCCAATGCAGGGACTGACAGGTTGTCACAGGTTGCACTCTTGGCTTGGCTCTTGAGAGGCAGTCGCTAATTTCGCAAGGAATTTCCGAAAATGTGGTATCCACACTTTTATGTTCTAGGAAGATTTCAACCTCTAGTACTTACCACAAGATATGGCATTCATTTGCAGATTGGTTGAAATCTGATGTTCAGTCTTTGAGTTCCATTTCCTTTTACAATCAGGTCTGGATAGGGGACTCGGACTCAATACTCTCAGAGTGCACTGTTCTGCCATATCTGCCTTGCCAGGCATTAGATTGGCTGAAGATTCCGTGGTTATCAAGTTTTTTAAGGTGGTTATTCGGATTAGACCTCCTATCAGACCATACACTGCTGCTTGGGACCTTCAATTGGTTCTACATACATTGTCCGAAGCACCCTTTGAGCCCCTAGAGGATATTTCTATCACATTGCTCACTCAAAAACTCTGCTGCTGTTGGCCTTTGTCTCTGCTAGACGCATGGCGGACATTAAGGCCCTCTCTGTGGAAGAACCATACACCACCTTCTTTCACAATAGAGTGGTTCTTCGTCCCAGACTGGAGTTCCTTCCTAAGGTTCTGTCAACTTATCACATCAACCATGAAATTGTGCTGCCAGACTTTTTTTCTACCCACTCTTCTCCTATGGAGGAAAATGCCAGAAGTTGGATCTCAAGTGATGTCTTCGGGTATATTTCCAAAGAACAGCTCTGTGGAGGAAATCAGAGCAATTGTTCATTATCCCTTGGGGGTCTCGTAAAGGTGAAGCAGTCTCAGTTGCCACTCTTTGTTCCTGGGTTACTTCAGCTTTTTCCAAAGCCTATAAAACTCAAGGGCTTCCAGTACCTAAAGGGTATCCGTGCAGGTCCATTTCAACTTCTTGGGCTGCAGAGGCTGGTGTACCAGTTGAGAGCATATGCAAAGCGGATAATTGGTCCTCTGTCAAGACGTTTGTCCGCCATTATCAGGTGGATGTTGCTGGCCCCTCTGACTCACAGTTTGGCTTATCAGTTTTGAGGTCTTGTTCCTCTTAAGTTAATAAATTATTTTTTGGCATGTATTCTCGCCCTGTGTGAATTTCGTACTGCTTGGGTATTCCTATTAGTTAAATGCTGCCATGATTAGCCGGGAATATGTAAAATGTATTCATACTTACCGTAATTTTCTTTTCCTGGCTATTATTCATGGCAGCATTTGGACCCCCCCCCCCCCATTTTTCTTGTTATATTATCTTGTTACTGGACTGAGGTGCATGGGATGATGGGAGTACTGTTATACCTGCCTGCCTAATTATTTAATTGTTTTTCCTGTCCCATTGGCTGGAGTCAGGAGCTAACCCATTTGTTAAATGCTGCCATGAATAATAGCCAGGAAAAGAAAATTACAGTAAGCATGAATACAGTTTCCATAATCGTTTATACCACCCCGGGATCTTCGTCAAGCCTCAGGCTTTGTTTAAGCCCGATAACGATACATAAGTGAGTGGAAATAGATCTGTTTAAATTATTTGATGGAATAAACGTTCTATACAATCCTACTGAATGTCTGGGCGATATTATTGCAACTCATAGTGTCCCGGAATATATTACAAGGAGGGGAAGGGGGAGGGGAGTACCAAGCCATGAAAGTAACAGCTGATAGTAAGTGATTGTAGCCATGCAGTACTGGACACTGCAGGTCTTCTTTAGAAGTAGATCAGTCCTATTGTGAATGGAAAAACCACCCCCTCTCCATTTTTTAAAATTTTATTTTGTATTAATATTTTATTTTTTCTTTATTCCGCAACACTCCACTTGTTGATGTTTCTAGCATTAAAAGTTCAATAAATATATTAAAAGAGAAATGTGTCAGAGTTTTAGCTATTTGATGCAGTAAGTAAAGATGCGTACACTGTATTCTTGTCTATATACAGGCAGAGGTTTATTTACTAAACAAGCAGTCATGCAGAACTGCAAGTATAAAAAACAAAAGAAAATCCCCTTACCCCCAAAAAAGAAAACATCCGCAACAACAACAACAACAACAAAATGAAAAACAACAAACAATTACAAAATCTGGATAATTTTCCTAGTTTTGCCTAAAAGTTACAATTCCCTTGTCAGTTCTCGATTTCTGATGAAGTAAATACCCCCAGTTGAGCATGCTGTTCTGGGAACAATAGAGCAATGTTTTTTTTCAACCAGCTGGACACATTCACTTTGCCGAAATAACCATCTAACCTCAGAAATATGCCTACAACAGGCTTCCCCCCAGATCCGAGAGAACAAAAGGTGACCAAAGCTTAAATTAGAAGCCACCCTCCCCCGTTGACAACAAGCAGAAAAACCAAAATACAAAAAAAAAAAAAAAGAGAAACCCACAACCTACATTAAATCGTTCAGTCATCTCATACATTCCGGGAAAACAATGTAAACTGGAGACTGATAGAATAATTTGATTTCTGTAAGTTACTACGTTCTCTGTTTTATTGTTTGTTTGTTTCATTTTAGCAAAACTTAAAATACCAAAATCAAAGTGAGTGCATAGAGTTGCTTGAAAGTCAACACAATATTACTAATATTATTTATTTTATTATTTATATAGCGCCATCAGATTCTGTAGCGCCGTACAATGGGACTATAACTATTCTGTCTTATAACTCAGCCACAAAAATACCCTACATTTGCCTGAACTGGTGAGACCTCGCCTACCCTTTGGTTGGTTTGACCCATAATGCCAAATGTTCTGTTCATTTCCAGACAATTCCAGTTTTAATGAGTAACCCTCTTGGTGTGCTTATTTTAGTAACATGGGTGTGCTCAGTGCGTTATATTTGACATTACAGTACAGATACAGTATGATCCCTATACCAGATGTGTACCTAGGGTATTTGGGTCTAGGGTGGATTTGTGCATTGACACCCTCCCCACACACCCCAAGCACCATAGCCACCATGTAAATAGGAAATAACAATGCAGCAATTAAATCATTCAGCAGGACGCACTGCTTAGTGAAAACCACTAGGCTTATAGAAGCTTAAACCTTAAATTCCTAACATGACTAAGTGCGGATCTTTATATGAAACCTAAATGATGATCCAGACACTCAAGGTAAATCCGAAGTGAGTAGGTTTATTGGAGCAGAGGTAAGCAATGTTTCAGCCCACAACAGGGCCTTTGTCAAGCTTGACAAAGGCCCTGTTGTGGGCTGAAACTTTGCTTTCCTTTGCTCCAATAAACCTGCTCACTTTGGCTTTACCTTGAGTGTCTGGATCATCATTTATTTTCTGCAAATTGCATTGTAAGCACTGGCTATTCTCAGGCCCGGTTGCACCCGGGGATCCAGGAGAGTGCATTATCCTTTACGATAATTCCATTCATTTGAAACATGTCAGTTGGTGGTGGTCTAGACACATTAATTATGGCCTTTTTGCCTAAAATTGTTTTTTTGCTGGAATAAAGTAATTTATCTCCGACTATACCTTTTTGATTGTTTGCTTTAAAGGGACACTATAGTCACCCAACTTTAGCTTAATGAAGCAGTTTTTGTATATAGAACATGCCTCTGCAGTCTCACTGCTCAATTATCTGCCCTTTAGGAGTTAAATCACTTTGTTTATGCAGCCCTAGCCACACCTCCCTGCATGTGACTTACAAGGCCTTCCCAAACACTTCCTGTAAATAATTATCTATTCCACTTGCTTTATTGCTAATTCTGTTTAATTTAGAATGTCTTATATCCTTCTCTGTTAACAGCTTACTAGACCCTGTAGAAGCCTTGTTTGGTCCCTAAGGGGTTAATACAAGACTTTACCATAGCCTCCATGTACACCATGTGTATTTTCACCCCCCACTAGCTGTATGTCCACCTACCATTCTCAGTATGTTTACCGCTCATTCTGTTTGTCCAATACCCATTTTCAGTTTATCTAACCCCCACTCTCACTGCCCACCCCCTGTTTTCTGTATGTCCACTGCCCCCTCCCCTTCTATGCCTTGTGATTCTCTCCTGCCTTAAAGGACCACTAAGAAACCAAGATCTCTTCAGCTCAAATAGTGGTCTGGGAGCAGAGGCCCTTCAATTTTACCCCTCGCAGCCTCTAGAGGCATTACTGCGTGACAATCAATTTAGATGATTGTACGCCTGAGGCTGCTGGTCAGCATCCCCTTTACCCGAGATGGGAAAAACATACTAAAAGGTCAAAGAGACAGATGAACAGATACAGGCATGTATTTCAGGGGCAAATGGGTATCTGAACAACTGGCAGCCTAAATTAGTAGCTTCCTTGTGCACCCCATATGTCTTTCGTCATCACCAGTGGGAGAAAGCTTAAAACAGACCCCTGACATGGTGGGATACGTAAAAAGAGTCATACTTAGGTTCACCTTATGCAAGTGCTTTTTACTGGGTCTTCAGGGAAGGAGGCTTAGCCCCAACTTGGCCTCATGTATTCAGTGGACTGCTGTCATCCACCCAGGGAGAGAGTAAGGTCAGACCCCTGGTCACTAAAGTGAGTACCCAGGGAGTCAACTTTTGTATATGAGCGATCTGTTGGGGCTTCATGAGTCTAAAACCTAATAATAAAAACAATTCGACACAAATATTTTTTGTATGTTTACATATGTTAAGCGTACATACAGCATATACAAACTTTTACTGCGTCATCGCCTACGCAGAGGCTCTGCTTGTATAACAAAGGTAGTCGAAAATGCGCCTACGCAGAGGCTAACTTTTAGTGTGTCCTCCCAGCTCGGAGCCTGGGTCCCGCTGGAACGCGGTTAGGGAAGTGCAGTGGTGTGTCTGGGTTATAGTGGGTGGTCGTGGTCATTGTCCTGTATTTAGTGCGTCCCTCCGGGTAGGGGGGAAGGGTCCTGTGGGTCGGGGGGGGGGGGGTTACATCCCCCGTCGCCGCTACAGGTCCGCCGTCTCCCGGTGCCTCACTCTGATACCCTCTGGGTCCGCCTGTGTCTCCCTTCTCGTTCCTGCTTATGGTTCGGTAATGTGTTGCAGGAAGTCGTCCGAGTTAAGGTGACGTAACCAGTAGAACCAGCGTTTTGTGTAGTTATCTCTTTGTTTTGGGGGTGGTCGCTTTCATGTCTTCGTATCTTCTTATGTCCTCTACTTACTCCACCCAACGTCTCATGGGTGGTGTCCTTGTCTGTTTCCAAAACATGGGGACCGTTGCCTTGGCCGCGTTAAGGAGTCTCGGGATGACGGATCTGGTGTACGCCGGCGTTGGCATGGTGGTGTGATGAGGAGGAAGGCGGCTGGCGTCCGTGGTAGTGTCTCGTCCGTTACATCTTGTATAACTTTTCGGATCATCTCCCAGAAGGGTCGGATACGGGCGCATTCCCACCAGATATGTTTAAAAGGTGCCTGCTGCTGTTTCACATCGCCAGCACGTATCTGGGATCTGAGGGTCTCTGGCGTGGAGGCTCGATGGGGTTATGTACCACCTGGTAAGGATTTTGTATGAATTTTCTTGTAGTCTTGCCGAGCCCGGCATTTTCTGTACGTGGGTGATGATCTTGTCCCAGTCTGCGTCCGTTAGGGACTCGATGAGGTCCTCCTCCCAGCGTCTGATGCATGGTGGTGCCAGGATGTATCTGTTTACTATGATGGCTGAGTAGATCTGCGATATGGCCCGGGCTGGTTCCTGGTCCTGCATGCACAGCTGTTCGAACTGTGTCAGTTCTCGTAGTAGGCATGGCTTTTGGGGAATTGATCGGGTGTATTGCACGATCTGCGCTCTTGCTAGGGTGTGTGTGAATGTGTGTGGCTGGTCCGGAAAGAGTTCGGTCGTCGGGCGGACGGCAAATGGCCGTCGGAGTACAAAAAATATTTGGCCTTTGGAGCATTACATAGAACCTCTAGACCAACATACGCAAACTCCATCCAAAATGCTATTAAGGACAGTAAAAAAGACTGCCTGATGGGGTGGGGATGGATCTATTCATACCAATTTCAGTGAGGGGAGTATCGAACCCATTAATAAATGCTGCCATGTTCAATTAGTAAAGAGCACCCATGCTTATCTGGCTGGCATCACATTTTAGAGCACAGAGGGTAGTGGATAGTGGTCATGATACGACTTCAAGTTATTGCCCCTCCATTCTCTGATGACTGTGTTTAGGAAGCAACAGATAGACCAGGCAGAGGAGCGTAAATGTACTCACAGTGCCATGATCAGTGGCGTACATACCAGGGTCGCAGGGGTCGCGGCTGCGACCGGGCCCGGCCCACCAGGGGGCCCGGCCGCCCCTGCGACCCGGTATGTACCCACAGGGCCAGCCTCTTCTGCTGGGGGGCCCAGGAGCCGGCCACCTCCGGGCCCCCCGAGGCTGGCCCTGCTGTCACCCGGCTGGCGGGCGCGCGAGGGAGCACTGTCCCCTGGGTGCTCCCTCTTCAGCTCCCTCGCGCACCACACTGAAACCGGAGCCGGAAGATGACGTCATCTTCCGGCTCCGGTATCAGTACGCGGCGCGCGAGGGAGCTGAAGAGGGAGCACCCAGGGGACAGTGCTCCCTCGCGCGCCCGCCAGCCGGGTGACCAGCAACACCACTGGACCCCAGGGAATCCCCCCAGCTCTCACACAGGTAAGGAGGCTGGGGGGATTAAATTAAAAAAAAAAACCAGAAAAAACGTGTGTGTGTGTTTAGTGAGTGTGTTAGTGAGTGTGTGTGAGTGTGTGTTAGTGTTAGTGAGTGTGTTAGTGAGTGTGTGTGTGTGTTAGTGTTAGTGAGTGTGTTAGTGAGAGTGTTAGTGAGAGTGTTAGTGAGAGTGTTAGTGAGTGTTAGTGAGTGTGTTAATGTTAGTGTTAGTGAGTGTGTTAGTGTTAGTGAGTGTGTTAGTGAGTGTGTTAGTGAGAGTGTGAGTGAGTGTGTTAGTGAGTGTGTTAGTGAGTGTGTTAGTGTGAGTGTGTTAGTGTTAGTGAGTGTGATAGTTTTAGTGAGTGTGTTAGTGAGTGTGTTAGTGTTAGTTTGTGTTAGTGTGTGTGTGTGTTAGTGAGAGAGTGTGTTAGTGAGTGTGTTAGTGTTAATGTGAGTGTGTTAGTGTTAGTGTTAGTGAGTGTGTTAATGTGAGTGTGTTAGTGTTAGTGAGTGTGTTAGTGAGTGTGTTAGTGTTAGTGAGTGTGTTAGTGAGAGTGTGAGTGAGTGTGTTAGTGAGTGTGTGTGTGTTAGTGTTAGTGAGTGTGTTAGTGAGAGTGGTAGTGAGTGAGTGTGTTAGTGAGTGTGTTAGTGAGAGTGTTAGTGAGTGTTAGTGAGTGTGTTAATGTGAGTGTGTTAGTGTTAGTGAGTGTGTTAGTGTTAGTGAGTGTGTTAGTGAGTGTGTTAGTGAGTGTGTTAGTGAGTGTGTGAGTGAGTGTGTTAGTGAGTGTGTTAGTGAGTGTGTTAGTGTGAGTGTGTTAGTGTTAGTGAGTGTGATAGTTTTAGTGAGTGTGTTAGTGTTAGTTTGTGTTAGTGTGTGTGTGTGTTAGTGAGAGAGTGTGTTAGTGAGTGTGTTAGTGTTAATGTGAGTGTGTTAGTGTTAGTGTTAGTGAGTGTGTTAATGTGAGTGTGTTAGTGTTAGTGAGTGTGTTAGTGAGTGTGTTAGTGTTAGTGAGTGTGTTAGTGAGAGTGTGAGTGAGTGTGTTAGTGAGTGTGTGTGTGTGTTAGTGTTAGTGAGTGTGTTAGTGAGAGTGGTAGTGAGTGAGTGTGTTAGTGAGTGTGTTAGTGAGAGTGTTAGTGAGTGTTAGTGAGTGTGTTAATGTGAGTGTGTTAGTGTTAGTGAGTGTGTTAGTGTTAGTGAGTGTGTTAGTGAGTGTGTTAGTGAGAGTGTGAGTGAGAGTGTGAGTGAGTGTGTTAGTGTTAGTGAGTGTGTTAGTGTTAGTGAGTGTGTGAATGTTAGTGAGTGAGTGAGTGTGTGTGTTAGTGAGTGTGTTAATGTGAGTGTGTTAGTGTTAGTGAGTGTGATAGTTTTAGTGAGTGTGTTAGTTTGTGTTAGTGTGTGTGTGTGTTAGTGAGAGAGTGTGTTAGTGAGTGTGTTAGTGTTAATGTGAGTGTGTTAGTGTTAGTGTTAGTGAGTGTGTTAGTGAGTGTGTTAATGTGAGTGTGTTAGTGTTAGTGAGTGTGTTAGTGTTAGTGAGTGTGTTAGTGAGTGTGTTAATGTGAGTGTGTTAATGTGAGTGTGTGAGTGTTAGTGAGTGAGTGAGAGAGTGTGTTAGTGAGTGTGTTAGTGTGAGTGTGTTAGTGTGAGTGTGTTAGTGTGAGTGTGTTAGTGTTAGTGTGAGTGTGTTAGTGTTAGTGTGAGTGTGTTAGTGTGAGTGTGTTAGTGTGAGTGTGTTAGTGAGTGTGTTAGTGAGTGTGTTAGTGAGTGTGTTAGTGTGAGTGATTGTGTTAGTGAGTGTGTTAGTGAGTGTGTTAGTGAGTGTGTTAGTGTTAGTGAGTGTGTTAGTGTTAGTGAGTGTGTTAGTGTGTGTTAGTGAGTGTGTTAGTGTTAGTTTGTGTTAGTTTGTGTGTGTGTTAGTGAGTGAGTGTGTTAGTGAGTGAGTGTGTGTTAGTGAGTGTGTGTTAGTGAGTGTGTGTTAGTGAGTGTGTGTTAGCGAGTGTGTGTTAGTGAGTGTGTTAGTGTGAGTGATTGTGTTAGTGAGTGTGTTAGTTTTAGAGTGTGTTAGTGTGTGTGTCTGTTACTGAGTATGTTTGTGTGCGTCTGTCACTGAGTGTGTGTCTGTCAGTAAATGTGTGCGTCTGTTCATGAGAGTGTGTGTGTGTCTAAAGCACTTACCTTTCTCCAGCGCCGGGCTCCCTTGGCGCTGGGGATCTCTCTGTCCCGATCCGCCTCTCAGCTCCGAATGCACATGCGTGGCAAGAGCCACGCGCGCATTCAAACCGCCCATATAGGAAAGCATTACTCAATGCTTTCCTATGGACGTTCAGCGTCTTCTCACTGTGATTTTCACAGTGAGAATCGCAGAAAATCCTCTAGCGGCTGTCAATGAGACAGCCACTAGAGATGGATTAACCCTCAGTGAAACATAGTAGTTTCTCTGAAACTGCTGTTTTCAGCTGCAGGGTTAAAACTAGAGAGACCTGGCACCCAGACCACTTCATTGAGCTGATTTGGTCTGGGTGTCTGTAGTGGTCCTTTAAGAGTATGTGTTTATGCATGCACTGGCGTACATACCGCGGTCGCACGGGTCGCAGCCCTGCGACCAGGTGCCCGCCCGCCATGTGTTGCGGCCCCAGCCCGCGCAGAGTAAGCGGGGGGGGGGGGGGGGGGCGGGGGCCCACAGATCAGTTTTCGCACCGGGGCCCCATGGGTTGTGTGTACGCCCATGTACGCCATGATCCCAATTGGCTGTGTTACATTTGTAGCAGTGCAGAGCCGGGAAATGGGTACTGTGTGCACCCTCCTCCTGGCTATCACTCAGGGCGTTTTGCTGAAACGCCCCTCCCTAAGAACATTACTGATCCGTACAGATATTGAATGTCACTGTTCCCATGGTGCTTGCTGCCTAAATGTCATTTAATGTTATGGGTTGTGTTTTCTGAAAACAAGCCGGGTTATTCACTTGCTCCTGAAACCTCAATTCCTGCTGTACTTAAACCTATCAAAGAATATTGTTTTTATTCTAATTGTAAAGAAATTTACCTAAGACCAAATCTATATTATTTGGTTTAACATCTGTCCAGAAAGATAACATACAGCCTGATTTTCATTTTAATTAGAGCAAAGATGGGATAGCATATTTGGGTATAAGTTTAATGTTTGATTTAGATCAATTACTCTTAAATAACTACACTGTTTTTGTGGAAGAACTTAATAATTGGATTCATAAGATGAAAGACATAGAGATAGTATTGGCAGGATCAACATGATTAAAGCTTACTTGGTCCCTATGATAACTTATATAATTAGAAGGATTCCTTTACGTGGTTCAAGTAAGATCATGGATGATTTAATGAGATTGTTACTCTCCTTTGCTTGGAAAAAAAAAACAAGAATTATTTAAAATATAATTAAAAGAGAGCAATATCCAATAGGTCTTGGTTTTTGCAAATCTGAATATGTCACATGATGTGAAGATGTTTACACACATCCTTGCTTGGCATGTTAAAAAGGATACAAATTTGGGCTGGTATAATTACCAGAGTCTTCTCAAAATGGGGATTTATATTAATTTTGTTTATTTTGGGTTGAGCCTTCTTTAAGCAATTCTTTAAGGAGGAAAAATAAATTCTTGAAAAGTCCAGTTAAGACCAGAGTAAAGATCAGAGCAAGATTGGTAACCAACAATTATTTTACATCTGCTACCCCTAATACAACCCTTAAATATTATTTACAAGATATTGATTTATTTGGCTGGACTAGCAAAGGAATTTCTACTTTAGCAGATATTAAAGGGACACTATAGTCACATGAACAACTTTAGCTTAATGAAGCAGTTTTGGTGTATAGAACATACCCCTGCAGCCTCACTGCTCAATCCTCTGCCATTTAGGAGGTAAATCCCTTTGTTTATGAACCCTAGTCACACCTCCCTGCATGTGACTTGCACAGCCTTCCATAAACACTTCCTGTAAAGAGAGCCATATTTAGGCTTTCTTTATTGCAAGTTCTGTTTTAATTAAGATTTTCTTATCCCCTGCTATGTTAATAGCTTGCTAGACCCTGCAAGAGCCTCCTGTATGTGATTAAAGTTCAATTTAGAGATTGAGATACAATTATTTAAGCTAAATTACATCTGTTTGAAAGTGAAACCAGTTTGTTTTTTTCATGCAAGCTCTGTCAATCATAGCCAGGGGAGGTGTGGCTAGGGCTGCATAAACAGAAACAAAGTGATTTAACTCCTAAATGACAGTGAATTGAGCAGTGAAATTGCAGGGGAATGATCTATACACTAAAACTGCTTTATTTAGCTAAAGTAATTTAGGTGACTATAGTGTTCCTTTAAGTTAAAAGGAAATAGTCTACCATTTAATGAAATACAAGCTAAATTTTCCTTCTCAAATCGAGAAATATTTCCATATTTTAGGATTAAATAAATTCTATAAATTTAATCTTATTGATGATCTAACACCACAAGATGATATTATTGCCAAAAGATCTAGTACTAAATTGAGCTCTGTAAGTTATAAACGTAATATGTAATAATCAAAGTAAGAGAACAATTTATTCTATATTAAAATGGGAAAGGGATTTAAAGACTCATTTTTTGGTGGATAGATAGTTTGAAGCCCGAGTGATAATCAAGAAAAGTGTTCATTCCATTAACTTGCAAGAAAAGTATTATAAACAATTGCATAGGTGGTGCCTTTTATCTTCTCATATTTCAAAGTTTGATAAAACTATCTCTTAAATGTGTTATAATTGTAATCAAAATAAGGGCACTTCGCCCCACATATAGTGTGATTGTTATAAGCTGCAACATATTAAAGGGACACTATAGTCACCAAAAAAACTGTAGCTTAAAGGGAAACTCCAGTGCCAGAAAAACGATCCGTTTTCATGGCACTGGAGGGTCCCTCTCCCTCCCACCCCCCAATCCCCGGTTACTGAAGGGGTGAAAACCCCTTCAGTCACTTACCTGGGACAGCGGCGATGTCCCTCGCCACTGTCTCCACCTCCGCGACGCTCCTCCTTGTGATTACGTCGGCCGGTGGGCGAGACTGATCTCGCCCACCGGCCAAGGAGACCTAATGCGCATGCGCGGAAATGCAGCGCATGCGCATTACGTCTCCCCATAGGAAAGCATTGAAAAATCATTTCAATGCTTTCCTATGGGGTTTTGAGCGACGCTGGAGGTCCTCACACAGCGTGAGGACGTCCAGCGACGCTCTAGCACAGGAAACCTGTGCTAGAAACTAGGAAGTGACCTCTAGTGGCTGTCTAGTAGACAGCCACTAGAGGTAGAGTTAACCCTGCAATGTAATTATTGCAGTTTATGAAAAACTGCAATAATTACACTTGCAGGGTTAAGGGTAGTGGGAGTTGGCACCCAGACCACTCCAATGAGCAGAAGTGGTCTGGGTGCCTGGAGTGTCCCTTTAACCCCTTAAGGACCAAACTTCTGGAATAAAAGGGAATCATGACATGTCACACATGTCATGTGTCCTTAAGGGGTTAATGAAGTAGTGTTTGTGTATAGATAATGCCTCTGAAGTCCACTGCTGAATTCACTGTCATTTAGGAGTTAAATCACCTTTATTTCTGTTTATGCAGCCCTAGCCACACCTCCTCTGGCTGTGACTGATACAGCCTGCATGAAAACAAGATGGTTTCATTTTCAGTCACATGTAACTTACTTTAACCCCTTAAGGACCAAACTTCTGGAATAAAAGGGAATCATGACATGTCACACATGTCATGTGTCCTTAAGGGGTTAAAAGTTTTTCATCTCCTGCTCTGTAAATTGAACTTGAATTACATACAGGAGGTTCCTGCTGGGTCTAGCAAGCTATTAACCAAGCAGGAGATAAGGAATTCTAAATTAAATCGAATTTGCAATAAAGGAAGTGTAAATATTAGATGACATTTTACAGGAAGTGTTTAGGAAGGCAGTGTAAGTCACATGCAGGAAGTTGTGCCTAGGGCTGTATAAACAAAGTGAGAGTGCAGTTATTTTAATGACTATAGTGTCACTTTATAGTCTAAATAGCTGAATTTGCAATGTTTTTAATTTGGCTACTCTGGCCTTAAATTTGAAATTCACTTTGATTTCTCACTTTAATAAATAACCTTGTATGTGTCTCTTTATAGGTAGGTTAACGTCGAAGATGTACGATTTGTCTTGTCATAAACCACAAGCATTGTGTACAGTTTAATCTCTCCTGGGGAACAGAATGCTTACACAGAGAGACACATCAATCACAGACTGCCATATCAGCAGTTTATATCACAGAGCCACTGTCTCCATGTGTTAAACATTGTTTTGCAGTAGCTGAGTGATATCCCTTGTCACTCTGCACTCAAGGACAGTGTAAACTAATGCAGCAATACACCAATGGGCTGCAGTCCATGCATTTCAAATAATTATAGTACAGTGTGTGCACAGTTCATAACAAGGGAAAGTAACGCTGAAATACAAGCAGGGCCTAACCAGTGTCTCTAGATACTCCTTCATTGTGGTGGTTATGGTGATGAGGTGGGCTACTAACAATTAAAAATAATTGTAAAAAATCAATGTTTCTCGTTTGCTTTTTAATTACTAAATATTAAAATAGTACATAATTGCAAAACCATAAGAAACGCTGAATAAAAAGGCACAACATGCAGGAAATAGCAGTTTAAAAACATATTTTTTGTGATGATGATATCAGACCCAGGTGGGTAAGTGGATCAGTGGTTGTAATACAGTATTGGAGCGAGGCAGCTTATCTGCAGAAATCGTTTTGAACATTCTATATGGAGTTTTTCCCATCTTGTGTATAAGGACACACGACGTCCATATCAATACTGTTAATCGTAACCAAACATATTGGTTGAAGAGCCGAGGACTACAAATCATTGTGAGTCTCCGTGACCATAAAAGGATATCATAAGAAAGCTAAAATACTTTAGGTGTTTGGAGTGCCCCTTTAAGTTATTTGAAATAAAATAAATAACTCTACGTTTTTCATGCTGCTTTGTGTATATTTTATGAGCAATACATAAAGCTACTCATAGGGGTGTGCCCAGGCACATCCTAATAAAAAGTATTATTAAAGTGACATTGCTATCCAAAACCTCCTCAATTTATACTTTCATGTGGTCACCTCTATCTGAAGCTTCAGTGAAGATTTTGGATAGTAAGGTTACTTTACTTATAATTTTCATTTGGTATAGAGCAGATATATGATATGCACTGTGCGTATTTACATCAAAGCACTTTCACTTTAATTTTTTAGATCTGGCACTGCATTTTTTGTATTGTATTTTTTATCACATTATGCATTATATATGTATATATATTCACAATGCCCTTACAACAGATTTTTAAAATACACTGTAGCTTATCAAGCACTAGCACTACTTAATTTGTCTCCCATGTTGGAATTAGTGTAAGACCACTGATATTGGAGTACTGTAGCGTAGTGGTGGGCTTAACACGATATGGCCATATGGTGTAACTAAATCCCCATATTTGATTGCTGAGATAGATGATTTTAAGTAGCCTTATAAAATGTAAGACTGTATTTGTATGTATGCACCGTTCTTTAATCGGTTTTATGTGTTTGCAGTGACTGTCATCCTCCAAGCAATTCTGGCTTGCATAGCCTCAGAAGTCCCCGGAAGGCCAGATAGGGTGTGTTTAAGTGGTAACACTTAAGGCCCCCTACTTTCTTCTCTACTATTGTCACACGGCCTCCAAACTTTTGTAATTCTTCACGTACCTTCCTCACCTCAATCGCTAATAGTTGCCTCAGCTCCCTAAGACGAGCCTTAATGTCTATATCTTCCTTATCTCAGAAAGAGTGGTATTGATCTAAAAAAGTACAAAAACAAGTTTAAAAAAGGCGCTAAAACGTCTACAAAAGATAAAATTATAATGTATCAAAGTGTGAAGCTGCACCTAAAAATGGAATAGCCCAAAAATACACATGAAATGTTCAATCCAAAATTTTGGATTGAAAGAGTGGTATAGGCCTGATGACGAGAAGTCGTCGGGTGCCTCCAACAGCTGCTCCTCTGAGGGCGAAGAGTCTTCCGAAGGGGCAACCGCCATCTTAAAAGCATGCCTGATTAGGCCTCGGGCCAGATAGTCCCCAATATCATAAAAACCCACACTTGTAGGGGCCTGCAACTTTTTAGAATGGCTTCCCTTGATGGTAAGTATCCGGTTTTATAAATAATGGGGCTGGTACTTCAATAAGAAAAGGCTTTTGGAAAGCTGTAACCACCAGAGCTCATTCGTTTCACACCCTGACGGCTTCAATGCTCCCTCGCCCACCATCAGCAGGTGGTTTTAATGTTGTGGCAGATCAGAGTATTTGCATACCAGCAATCACATTGTATGCACAAAACCAGTGTATCACACACTGTGAATTGATTCAGACTGCTGCTTTTAGACAGGCTGCAATCTGTATTCTGAGAGCTCGGTACAATGAATCTGCACGCGACATATAGAGTAATATTGCAACAGAGAACATGTTTTTGTTTGTACAACGTGACTGCTTCTTATGTAGGCCAAATCACAAGAAGTGGTAACCAATATATCTTTTCCACATAAACGCCATTGTTTTTCATTTCTTTATGTTGTTTGTTCTTGTAATAAATAAAGTATGCATGGTCTTATTATAAATGGTCTTCTCCTTCAGGGGTTTAGGGCACATGTTTCGTTATTTAGTGTTATTTAGCAGGAGGGCTATTTCCCTTACCAAGGATTTAGATACCCACTTTCGGGTAGCGCAGCACATGTTTTGCTTTTATCTACTCAATAATAAGACTGCTAATGAGGAAGTATTATCGTGAGCAGCAATAGGCTGCTGTGATTGGCTGAAAGTGTCAGCTAAGTGCTTTCAGCCTATCACAGAACATATTTTGTTGGTATGAATTGGTATGGCTAGAAAGAAGTGTATAATCTCTGTCTTAGCCATAACTCCAGTGAGGGCGGGTGTTTTGGGTGGCCAAAGATCCTTATTTAGTCTGAAAACTTCTCAAAAATAGATTTAATGGAGGGACAGCACCAGGGACTCCAAGCACCATAAGCAATTCCATGTGATTAAATACCTCTAGTGCCTAAAGTGCCTTTACTGTGACATTTTGGAGGTTTATATATATATAAAAAAAAAGCAAAAATATTTTTTTAAATCTGAAATCATTTGAAAAAGGTATTCAATTTTTTTTTTTTATTAATTTGAGGCCAACGTGACTAAATGCTAAATTTTGTCTATAAAGCTTTTCAATAACGTGTGCCGATTCCATTGCACATTTCGGCACAAATAACTAATTAATATGTGGTTATAGTGTATTTTAACGTAGTAATAGGGGCTGAAAAAAAAAAAGTTCATCAAAAAATGAAAGTTCATCAAGTTCAACCTTTTACACATCCACGTACCTGCCGTTGATCAGAAAGCCTGTCTTGACATTTGTCTAATTCTATCATTTCCCATTTGAAAACATAATTATAATAACCACGGCATATTTGTTTCAGCTAGAATAAAGCAAACCATTTCTAATATCCCGCATTCTGTGTATTCTGTACCTAATTACATTTGTTGCCAAATATATAGATTCCTCTCCTTACATTATCTATTTTTACTGTTTTGCTTGATAAGTTGAATCTTGTGTGTTTTGGAGGAAAAACGATTTAAACTTGTTTCAATATCTAGACCTTGGGTTAATGATTTAAACCATCCTTCCAGGTATATTTCCTTGAACTACACATTTGTCAGGCGATTTCTTCCGTTTCTTTGCTTTGCTTTATAGACCCTACCGCTCTATAAGTCCAAAGTCCTATCTAATGCACTAAATCCTAACCAGTTCGCAATCGAAACAATATTTGATTTAATGCAGGTCAATTATCTAAGCACCAACGTGAAATTCTTCCCTACTTATATCCACCCAATTTTTTGAAAATTTTTTTTTGCACATGCCAGAGTTTTATTCTATATATTTTCGTGGTAATCACAAAAAAAACCTGATGGTGAGGTTAATTTTCAAATTGTTGTCAGCTGCCAGTTTTCATAAGAAAACACATCATTCTGTAAACTCTGTTTGCAATAGATGAGTTGGGAACAAAACTGACTCTACTGGATTGTTCTAATTGTTTGACACTTTATTGTATGTTTAAAAGAAGACTTTCTCAGCTGGCTATCTGCTGATTCACAGAATAAAGCCAAAGCAACTGGTTATTTTAAAATAACAAAATCTGTTTAAAAAATTTTTTTATTTTTTTTAAATCAGCAGAATAAGTTTAACCATTTCAGAACCAGGCGCGATCATGTTCTTAGTCACCATTTTATAAAATCATTTAAAAAATCCATTGCACAAAACTGCACTTCCCAAAATGCACAACTGTAGCGCTATATATTAAAGGAGCACTATAGTGCCAGGAAAACATACTCGTTTTCCTGGCACTATAGGCTCTTCCCTCCCTCATGCCCACCTCCCGCTGGGCTGAAGGGGTTAAAACCCCTTCAGCCACTTGCCTTAATCTAGCGCCGGTGACCTCTCCTCCCCCTGCCGACGTCAGCTCCCGAGTGGAGCCGAATGTGCATGCGCGGCCAGAGCCGTGTGCGCATTCAAACCGCCTATAGGAAAGCATTACTCAATGCTTTCCTAGGGACATCTAGCGTGAGTTCAATGCGATTTTCGCATTGAGGATCACGGAAGCGCTTCTAGTGGCTGTCAGGGAGACAGCTACTAGAGGCTTGATTAACCCTGCAGTGTAAACATAGCTGAAGTGGTCTGGGTGCCTATGGTGGCCCTTTAACCCATTTTCTTTTTAAAACAGCTGAATATTTATTATTACTATCATGTTTTTAATTTCAAGTGTGTTCGTAGGATCCAATTATATAGCAAAATATTCTTCTTTGGGATTGGTTTTTTGATTGTTTAGCTGTTGTTCTGGGTTTTCGATAAGACTTAAACTGTCCCTTTAACTATCATGTCAGGGGTTTTAATTATCTGTGCTGCTATCTTGGTCATGTACTATAGTCAGTACCTCATGTACCTTCAGTTACATTTTGTGCACCATGTTTTATAAAGCAGACTTTTCGGGAATTCTTGTAACAAACGAAAAAAAGGATTAAATGAACTTTCACTTCCCAGGACTTTTAATATTATGTTCACGTATCCCCTACTATTAACCAATGAATGTGAGGTCTTAAAAAATAAAATTATATGAAGAAATCCACACTGCTCTATACCGGAACATATCGCCTCCATCTTAGCTACCCGTCAGTCATTGTTATAAGCTCTGTCCTTTGCACCTCGCGGTCATTATAGAAAAAAAAACCTCACCGATGAGGCCTAACAAGGCTGAAATGATCATTTGGGGTTGCTATATCTTTTGTGCAGAGAGAGCTGGCGTTTCGGATCTGGACTGCCCTTTTTGGATTGGATCAGTCTGATATGCAGTCTGATTCTTTTTGTAATGGCACAAGATGAGTTAAAACCAGCTTGAGATCTCAGCAGGGACCCACCAAAGGGCAGGCTAGTTGAGCTATTGTCCGTTCTCAGTACTCTCTTGCACCTTGTTTTTTTACTACATCTACAAGTTGTTTTTTGTTTTTTTGTTTTATTTTTTTTATAAAACTGCTACTTTCCAAAGCAGTGATGGTTCCCCTTTAAGTCTGGCTGGTGGAAGATCCCCATGTGCAGGTGAAGTCCAGAACCATTTGGTTTGCATGGGACAAACATTGGCCATCTGACCAATCATCCTTCCAAGTCTACAGTTACGAAGGAAACTGACGGGAAAAAAAAAAGGCTTGAAGTAGCCATTATCTCCTTCCTTAAACGGTTACTTCTTCAACCCTTTTTTTCCCAACGTCAGACTCCTTCGGTAAATGCTCTATTGTGCGCTAATCACTAGGTCCCCGCCCCCCTTATATTTGCAGTAAAAAAAGCAGAAAAAAGATCCAGCTCAGGGTGAAACTCCCAGCACTGTGTTCCAGTCCTCCACACAACGTCAACAAGGGCCTCGCAAGGACCAATCTTTTTTGCACAGTTTCGCCAGCTCAGAGGGCTAAGCGCTCTTAGTTGGCGAGGGGAGGGAGTGAGATAGGGTGATAATTATAATTTGAAAAACACAAGCTCTGGTATAGGAGGGCTGTACATAATGAAGGACCCAGGCAGAGAGACAAATGCTTCCCATTGCAGCCTTTGCAATATGTGTGACGACAGACGTACATTTTGCACAGAATTAACAGCAGGCAGCACAATTTGTATGAACTGCTGGGGATTCTAGTTTAGCACAAAAACATTTAAAACAGTTTGCCATTGAATGCAAGTACAGCACCAGGGGACCCCAGGCACTATAACCACTTCAGTTATCTGAAGCAGTTACATTGCCTATAGTTCCCTTTAACCCCTTAAGGACCAGACTTCTGGAATAAAAGGGAATCATGACGTGTCAGGCACGTCATGTGTCCTTAAGGGGTTAAATGCCCTCTTGATTAGCTCAACAACCTCAGTTTGTATGTTCATCAAGGCAGCAGTTCCGTCTGTTATTTTGGAATGGGATTTTTATTAACAGAGTGGCTACGAATGAACATCATTAGGTTTAAAAGGCTATCTTTATTGTACTGTAGCTGTACCCTAGGATACATTGCAAAATTCACTAACAGTTTGATTTGTACCAGACATCTTACACACCAATCTAAAACACTACCGAGTGCTTCAGCAGTATCAGGACTCTGTCCGTCCAAGCCTGCCACTTCTGCACTTTAATGAAAATACTAAAGTTACTACCTTTGTTCCACAATATGTTTAATTTGGTAAAAGTAACTTCCTACTTGACACAGCTGTCTTTAGGTGTTGGTAGAAAATTATAAATAAAATCCTGTTCCTTACCCCATTTTTCCATTTACGATTTGCTGCCATATCAAATTTGTTCTCTTAGCCCAGAGGACACCCTTTAAAATCTAGTAGAGAATATCTCCTCTAAAAAGAAAATTGGTTGTGGCTAATTTCCAGTGAGCCATTTGGCAAGCTAGATCAGTAGAGGTGAGTTACAGAGTTACATAGCTAAAAAAGAGACTTGCGCCCATCAAGTTTAGCCTTCCTCACAGTTGCTATTGTCCATGATAAACAAGTATCTTACCTTTATTTTGTACATCAAGCTGTCCATTAATTCTCTGCACAGAGTACATCTGCAATGGTTTACAGACTTACTAAACTGCGAATTGTCAGGAATTCAGATTTGAGACCTAAATAGTCAAACTGGGAGCATAGCTGGCTTGGAGAATTTTCCAGTCCAGCTACTCTGGCCTTAAATTTTTATATTCACTTTGAATTCCCCCAAATTCTCATTTTACTAAATAACCAGGTGTGTGAATTTCATATCCAGGCCAAACTAGAGGCATAAATGTCACAGTTAAGTTGATAGCTGTCAGGAATTCAAATTGACTTCCTAATCTTAGGCCAAATTGAAGATTTTTCCCCCCCCACTTCAGCCATTTTGTTCTTTAATGTGATACGTTCTGATACTTTTTTTTTAGTACGAGTTGAATCCTCATCAATTTACACTTTATTGAATAACCCTGACACTTTGAGATGTTTTGCGATTAGAAATTTACTTTCAGTTCCAGACCATCACACTAAATCTGAAATTGTTAGGCCTTCAAATGAGAGCATATACTTTGGCCTAAACATTTTAAATCCACTTTAAATGCATGTCAATTCACACTTGAATGAACAACCCTGTATCTAAAATTGATTGCAGCATCATTGCCTAAATGGTCACACCTTCAGAGGGGGAGGGGGGGAATCCTTTGAGCCACAAATTTATATCAACTTTCAATTTGCCTCTATTTAGCCCCAATTGGAGGCCCCAAAATGGAAGCACCTGAATAGCTTCAGGAATAGATTTATTGGCACAATTAACCAACTGAACAAATTTATATATTTATTACTGGCATTTATAAAGCACCCACATATTCCGCAGCGCTGTTAACCATGCGTGATAACAACAAGATATTATTACTAAATAAATTAATTAGAAAGTACCCAGGATTAGGTGGGACCATTCTAATATCGCACCCCTTATCAAGACCCCAAATATGTTTCTATTTTCTCCCCTGACACATGGTGAGCTCCCCCAGATTGCCTTCTCCCTTAAATTAAAATGTAATCAGGAGTAGGTGGGGCCATTCTTATATCTCACCCCCTTTATCAAGCTCCCCCAGATTTATTAATTTTTTGGGGTTCCCCTGACACATGGTGAGCTCCCCCAGATTGCCTTCTCCCTTAAATTAAAATGTACCCAGGAGTAGGTGGGGCCATTCTTGTATCTCACCCCTTTTATCAAGCTCCCCCAGATTGTCTTTATTTTTTGGGGTTCCCCTGACAAATGGTGAGCTCCCCCATATTGCCCCCCCTCCTCCCATGCTGCCTCCCCAGTCTGCCCTGTCTCTGCGCACAGCCCTTAGTGACAGCACGCAGCACAACACAGTGCAGGCCTGGACAATGCGGCCGCGGAGCATGCCGGGATGTGTAGTCCCATCAGGCACTCCGTAGCATTAACTTCCTGCGTGCTCTGCCTACACGTCCCGGCGTACCCCGCGCCGATGTCCCGGATGTCTATCGCGCCGGAAGAGAAGACGGCCTCTTTCCCAGCCATCTTTGGGTTTACTAGCAGCGAGCTTAGCGCTCCGGCCTCGCACAATCCGAGGAACATCCACCGCTGGAGGGGCCATCATGCCCGGGCACCTGCAGGAAGGCTTCGGCTGCGTGGTCACCAACCGGTTCGACCAGCTATTTGACGATGAATCCGACCCGTTCGAGGTCCTGAAGGCGGCCGAGAACAAGAAGAAGGAGGGCCCCGCGGGCCCCGGCCAGGGATCAGGCAAGACCGCGGCTCAGGCCGCCAAGCAGCTCCGCAAGGAGTCCCAGAAGGAGCGCAAGAACCCGCTGCCCGAGAAGAAGGAGGACACCCCACCGCCGGTGGCGCTCAAGAAGGAGGGTGAGCCGGGGGAGGGCTGGCTGGGAGCGGGGGGCCCGGCTTGCTTGGAGCGGGGGGCCCGGGGAAGGAGGACAGCCGGGGGTACAGACAGAGAGCGCGGGACACGGGGCTCCCCCGCACCCCGATACACACGGTCCCCGGGTCTGACAGGGGCCCCCGGGAGCGGGGCAGCCAGGGGCCCATACCGAGAGCCGGCCGTGCTGGGCCCGGGATAGTGGGCGAGGGGGGTGTGTGTTCCCGGGCTGCCCTGTCGGGTGAGGTGACCGCTGACAGGGAGGTTCGCCCTCGCACGTGGTCCTGTCACCGGGGAGAGGCTGTGGCGGGAGATCGGCCGCCGACCACGTGCTGACAGGAGGGGGAGGGGCCGGGGCTGTCACAACACGCGCACACGGCCCTCGCCCCTAAACCGGGCACTGGGGGTCCCCTAATCGGTATATAGGGGTAACGGGGGTCCTCACCCCTAAACCGGGCACTGGGGGCCCCCTAACCGGTATATAGGGGTAACGGGGGGTCCTCACCCCTAAACCGGGCACTGGGGCCCCCCTAACCGGTATATAGGGGTGGGGGATTTAAATACCAGGAGAACGCTGGGGGTTTCTAGGTATCTCCGCGAATAGCTCGCTCTAGGCCCCAGCCTCTCAGTAAGCTCTGCTTTCTGTTTAGACTATTTTGGCCCCAATCACTGTGCCTGGTCTCCCCACTTCACAGGATAGTAAATACCTTCCCAAGCTGGTCACTGACCTCACTGAGGGTGGGATTGTATAGAATCATTTTAGGATTCTAAGATGGTTATTTACTAATGTTAGAATTCAAAGGGAGTTTAGTTTTAAGGCCAAAATAGCCAAACTAACTATGCTCTCAATTCGGCTTCTCTAGCCTTGAATGTAAAATTCCCTATGAATTGTCACTCCGTGCTTTATAGAACCCGTAACAGGGCAGGCTATACACAGTCAAGGTGCATTGTCCTGATATTACTTACAGGGTTTTTATTTGGGGGGGAGGGGGTTCTTTGAGTATATACCCTTTGATTGTAGTAGGGTCCTCCTGTCACCTTGTTGTTCATTATATTGTGTGTCCAAAGAGATCACTACTCTCATGGCACAATGTAGGCTGTCCTAAGTGATCCTTATGGGTATGCTGGAGTTTATCACGATATTAACTTTGTTGCCAACATGTATGACAGATTAGGTGAATGTCGGTTGTGTAGTGTAATCCTTATATGAAGTGTCTCTGCGTTTTCTAGTTTTTAATAGAATCTTGCCATTTTGGGGTCCTCTTAGAGTAGATAAAATCGACTAGCATCTAGTCCAGGCACAGGCAACCCTTTTCACTGCAGATGTTTTGGACTACGCCTCCCATGATGCTTTGCCAGCACTATGTGTGTAAGCATTATGGGGGATGTAGTCCACAACTATCTGGAGTGAAAAGGGTTGCCTATCCCTTATCTAGTTGGTCATTGCATGCTGGTGATCTGTGTGACTAGTGCTGCAGGTCAGATCCAAAAACAAGATTTTATACGCTCTCAAACAGACCTGTCGCTGTTTTCCAGGCCCTTTCGCTAGTCAGGGTGACAAAAAGTTTTAACAAGTGTGTTTTTTATTTTTTTTTGGTGTGTAAAATAAAAATCAGAAATAAGGATTTTTCAGATGCCAGTAGTCGGCCAGTTCATGTCTTACATTCAATAGCACCCATAGTTAATTAACCCCTTAAGGACCAAACTTCTGGAATAAAAGGGAATCATGACATGTCATGTGTCCTTAAGGGGTTAAGTAGACTTGGACCACGTGACAGAATGGTAAAAGTATGTTACTGAACCCTGCATAACAAAAATATTAGAAGTTCTGAATCCTCAACCTCGCTCATCAAATATCCTACCGGTAATTTGTAGAATAACACCACGTTTCTCGGTGTGAGTTGGTGCTTTGCAACAAGTGGGGAATCTCTTATGCAGTAGGGAAGTCTGTAATGGTCTGTGACGGAACCCCTAGAAAACACACTTTGCCCTTTAAGTAGATATAAATAGAGCAGATAGTGAGTTCTCATGTGAACACGTGCACAAGACTTTTTAGGGTTTAAATGGCACAAGAGCACTTAATCGTTCCTGAGATAATTGAAATTGCTTTAATACATACATAGACGTAAAACCTGGCTTTACTGGAAAAGCTCCAATAAGCTTACAAACGAATTAACTTCACAGTCCAAACCTCCATTGTTGTAAATCTTTACTTTAAAACATTTCTTTACATTCAGAGCGTTTAGTGTCCCTCGATCGTGGCCGCTGGCCTGTGTTCACTTGTTACCAGTGTGTTGGTGATTGCTGGGGGCGGGTTCTATTGCTCATTCTACAGTTGTGTGTTTTTTTTCCCAGAGTCAGCTTCTTTTTGTGACCACACCCAGGCATCGTTTTTAAGCAAATAATTGTATGCTGGGGGTGTGATACAGTTATTAGGTTGAGCTGCTGTTTGAGTTTTGGTGTGTGTACGTGTTTAAATTTCTTTTCTACTCTCCTTCAAATCTCTGCATAAAGTGGCTGCAAGCATTGATTGGCATGGGTAGCAGTAGTTAATCCCCCTTATACTGCACTTTCAGCAGGTGTTGTCAGCTTGTTCAGCAGCAGTAGTAGTACAGAGCCTGCATCTTCTGCTGCTACGCTTAGAGAGGGGGCCAGGATGTGCTGTCACTCAGAACGCCCTGCTAGTCAGTGAAAGTGAGGCAGTGCCAATATCTCTTCATGTTAGAATGCCATCTATAATGTGATTGGCTGCTGGGCAGAAATTCAGAGATCCCACGTGCTAACTATGTGATAGACAGTCTAACTTGGAAGTTTTTACCTCTTAGGGTTTGACTGGTTATAGTAAAGAAAAAAGGTCCTATTTTCTTTTTCAAATCTATAAGTGTCAGTTGGTTACTGTTACACTTGTTATCTAACTTAAAGGAACACTATAGTCACCTAAATTACTTTAGCTAAATAAAGCAGTTTTAGTGTATAGATCATTCCCCTGCAATTGCACTGCTCAATTCACTGTCATTTAGGAGTTAAATCACTTTGTTGCTGTTTATGCAGCCCTAGGCTAGCCACACCTCCCCTGGCTATGATTGACAGAGCCTGCATGAAAAAAAAAAAACTGATTTCACTTTCAAACAGATGTAATTTACCTTAAATAATTGTATCTCAATCTCTAAATTGAACTTTAATCGCATACAGGAGGCTCTTGTAGGGTATAGCAAGCTATTAAGATAGCAGGGGATAAAAAAAAAATCTTAATTAAGCCTAAATAGGGCTCTCTTCACAGGAAGTGTTTATGGAAGGCTGTGCAAGTCACATGCAGGGAGGTGTGACTAGGGTTCATAAACAAAGGGATTTAACTCCTAAATGGCAGAGGATTGAGCAGTGAGGCTGCAGGGGCATGTTCTATACAGTAAAACTGCTTCATTAAGCTAAAGTTGTTCAGGTGACTAGTGTCCCTTTAATAGTACTACTAAATTATAGCATCAAACACCTGTATCTGCTGCCCCACACAGTGTCTATAGTTAAATTTACCTTTTGAAGTAATTTTTTTTTAATAGTGTAATTTGTTGTAAATGGTCACATTGTGTATTTATTAAAAAAAAAAAGGTTTATTATGGAATTGGTTAAAACATATTGTGAATGTGCATTTAGATTTTTCGGAACAGAGGTTTTAAAAGCAGAATTGCGCACCAATATAAAGAATCGTATGTTTTTACAATTGTGTGGAGTACATTAGAATTGGATTACACACTTGCAATACACCCTTTCCCCCCTAGGAGTCAGTCATGCTCCTTGCCCTGCATGTTTATATGTTTCTCTTCAATATCTGCTCAGGTATCAGGAGGGTTGGCAGAAGGCCTGACCAGCAACAACCACAACAGCAGGCACCTCAGCAGCAGGCTCCACAAGCCCCACAGGGCGAAGGGAAGCCCATCGACAGGAGACAGACAGACAGACGGCCTCCCCGTGAACGCCGCTTTGAAAAGCCAGTTGAAGAGAAGGGTGAAGCTGGAGAATTCTCTGTGGATAGGCAAGTCTTATTGCAATTGCTTAATGTTGGTAGCATGCTTTTACATTTTCATATTATTAAATTAACTGGGCATAGTCCACTCCTTATGTTTTAGGAAGGAAAGTCTCTTTGCAACTCAATTACTACATTTAAAGGTATACTAGTGGCACTTGGACCACGTCATCTCATTGAAGTGGTCTGGGTGCAGTGTCCCTGTCGCACTTAATCCTGCAATGTAAAACCACTACTGGAGGCACTTACTAGAACGGAGTCCAGCGTCAGAAAAAAACACACAGAAAAGCCGAGGCAATGCTTTCCTATGGGAAGGGCTTAATGCGCCAGTGGTATACCCGAAAACTATAATGTTGTATAGGTGGGGGAATTAATGAGACTGTTTACACCTGCTGGTCTTAAAACCACACATGCATAAAACAGCAGTTCAATGATTTCAAGGGCTGTCTAGACTGTCGGCTTGTGGATACACTGCAGTGTTGGAGCAAAACCAAGCTAATTTTGTCTAAGTAAAACTTTTAATGCATAAAACTACTGCAATGATAATTTATAAAGGTCTCCCTAGTTTTAACCTTGCAGCTGAAAACATAGCTGTTTCAAAGGAACTGCTAAGTTTACACTGCAGGGTTAATGCAGTCTCTAGTGGCTTTCTCCTTGACAGCCACTAGAGGCCGCTTTTGCGATTTACACGGAGTCCAGCATCAAGATCCCCATAGGAAAGCATTGAGTAATGCTTTCCTATGGGCGGGTTTGAATGCATGCGCACCCCTCTGGTTTAACTCAAGAGCTGACGGGGGAGGAGAGGTCACCAGTGCCGAGGTAGCCCGGTGCAGGATTAAGGTAAGTAGCTTCAGTGCTGAGGGAGAGGGCTCTCCAAGAGCCTATAGTGCCAGGAAAATGGGTTTGTTTTTCTGGCACTATAGGATCCCTTTAACTTTTCTTTTTATATAACTTTTGAAGTAAGGTTATGTGACTACTTGCTGGTTCTAGCGATTATTTTAATTTTTTTTCTTCATCTTTTAGCTGTCTCTTTTTACAGAACCTGGCGGGAGTGGTCCTCTAAATAACACATCAGAAAAACTAATCTGCATGTGTTTGGCGTGGCTCTTTAAAAAGACACGCTAGGCACTATTACTAATTTAGCTAATTGAAATGGTTATGGCACAGTGGTTCTGGGTGTGGTCCTGTATTGTGTGTGTTTTTTTTCTGTCAATTTTTAAGATGTTTAACAATGAGGTTCTGTTCAGCACCCAAACACAGTCCTTCACCTGCTATTCTGATCATGTTGGATTTTTGGTCCAAAGAGTGTGTGGGGTGCAGTTTTCCTTGCACTTGGAGACCATCGCTGCTCTCCCTGTTAAGACAGATAAGGCTGAAGTTTCATTTAATTTTTCTGAGAAGGTAAAGATCTTGGCTTTAGGTGCTATGCACTGTTCTCTGTTCAAAAGATTTGACAGAAACATGGGGTTGGGAGAAACGTTCCACAAACCCTACAGTGAGCTGTAATGGTCATGTTGCTTGGTTTTCCCCATTTATTATTGATGTAGTGGAACAAATTGTGTCTTATTAAATAACAAATTGTTTATCTGGTTTCATGTATCTATATTTTCCCATCAATTTTAGACCCATCATTGAACGACCTGTTCGTGGACGTGGCGGCCCTGGAGGAAGAGGACGTGGTGGACGCGGACGTGGGTTGGGCAGAGGAGATGGCTTTGACTCCCGTGGCAAACGTGAATTTGACAGACATAGTGGCAGTGACAGAGCGTAAGTTTATGCTCTTCTGTTGTTTTTTTTGTTCTGTTTTCCCCAAAACTTCCACACACTGACCATATAACTCATTTTGGTTAGTTCTTCACATTTTAGTGGCCCGAAGCATGAGGATAAGCGTGGTGGCAGTGGACAACACAACTGGGGAAATGTTAAGGATGAGATGAGGTTGGTGTAAATAAAATTTTTATTTTATATATATATATATATATATATATTATTTTTTTTTAATTTTTTTTTTTTTTAAAATCCTATCATTTTGTGAATGAGATTATTCTGTCTTTATCATTTGCACGAGTATAATTGTGACTTTGAAGCGTTTCTATTGCTTGTTATGCTGAGGTCTTATAGGGAAATCGTGACACTTAATTAAAATCTGCCACAGTTTCTGTTCTTCTGCAGTTTAAATTATTTAAAGGGACATCTTCATGAAGTCGTTTTTATTTTTGCAGTCCATGGATGTAGTCTTACATCAAAGTGTAAAAAACATTTTTGAATGGTTTCATACTTTGGGTACTCCTTTTGGATGCCTGTCAGCATATCCTGTCTCTTCTGTTGAGCCATTATACTAAGCAGAGAAGGGAATCATTGATCAGCATCTTTCTCTCCAATCGTTTAACATCTTAAAGGGATTCTATAGTGGCAGGAAAACAGCCGTTTTCCTGGCCCTTTAGAATCCTACAATGCCACCCTCCCTCGCACACCTTCAGTGACTTATCTGAATCCAGCGCCGATGTCACGTTTTCTGATGTCGACGAGGGAGACCTAATTTGCATGCGTGGCAATGTGACGCTGGAGGTCCTCGTGCAGCGCGTGAGGATGCCCAGCGTCAGAACGGACCAAAGGTCCATTTCAAACCAGGATGCCCTCTAGTGGCTGTCTGATAGACAGCCACTAGAGATGGCGTTAACCCTTGATTGTAATTGGCAATAATTACTATTGCAGGGTAAAGAGAGGTGGGACAGGTCTGGGTGCTTAGTGTCCCTTTAAGCTAAGCCTCATCCAGGTACGCCAGCCCGCATTGAAATAAAGTATTTTTTATGGAAGAGTCCTTTTAAAGCAGCTCTATTACCTTCTGGTGTCTGGATATTATGCATAGACCCCACATAGTGACTCCTTTACTCCTAATGGTGCAGGATAAGGTAGTTGTTACCTGAACCTGTCCCACAAAGCCACTGTCATTTTCTATTGCAAAATCCTTTTCAATCGAGGTGATTCATCTGCCAGGAGCTGATGTCAGCGCTGCGCGAGAGTACAAAACTGTCTGAGGAGGAGACTGGGCTCGTCGGCTCTCACATGTAGGGTTTTCGTTTTTTGGACAGGTGTTGGAAAAAATACATACTACAAAGTAATAGTAATTCTTACTTTTGTATTTTATATTTTAGCTGCATAAAGGTAACCTCAGTACCTGTAATAGCTGTGTAAAAAAATAATTCACTCTGTGCTGTATGCACCTCTAACTGCTTAGCTTACCCTGCCTGAGCTACAGTCAGTAAGAAAAATGAGGGCAACACAACCAAATGCAGGGTGCACCAACAGTGCTACAACCATTTATTTGAAGGACAAAATACAGCTACGGTTTTAGGTTGCTCCTTTGTCAATGTATAATTTCAAACCGTCTTTAGTATTTGATAAAGATTTTATATTGCGCCAACATATACCTGATGGGTAGACAAGGCAGCAAAGTGAGGGTATAAAGTGATCTGAATGTACCAGAGGATGGGAGGGTGCTTTGGAGCAAGAAGCACAGTTGATGGGAGACTGCAGAGGAAGACTGATTCCTGGCTCAACACTCCAACCTTGCAATTCAAATTATAGGCTTTGTTTTGTATAATTCAGTAAAATGCCAATGTAATCTGAATCTTTCATAATGAGTTGATATTCATGTAAACATGAAGTTACGGTGTTGCTTTAAAGTGGTGTCTTGCCCCTTATTCTAAACAAAGTAATACTCTATTACTTACCATCCTTTTGTCTCCATTTTTAGTGAATTGGACCAAAGCACCGTCACTGAGGAAGCCCCTGAAGCAGAGGAACAACCAGTTGTCGACTCTGAAAACAAGTAAGTATTAACTCCGGTCTCATTTTGTAAAGATGGTAAAATAAATCTTGTTACTTGTCTATTAACTCTCAATCTGTTTAGTTATCGTCTGTCACAAACCCTATCCCCACCCACTTGTTATATGTAAAAACCATCATTTAAAAAAAAAAAAAAAAAATTTCTCCTCCATTATTTGGAAATTGGGAAAACTGTATGTTAATCGGGTTACTGTTGTAGCAAAAAACATAAGGTGGATCTGTGAGCAGCATTCCTGCTTGTATATCTTCTACTAAAAAAGATAAACATATCATCGCCAAGTGAACCAGGTAATGGCAGTTATTACTGATGCACACATTTGCATGTACCTTATAACATTTTGCTAGTGTTCATGAAATCATGGGAGAATTAGTGAATCAGAATTCATGGTTCATTAATTCTTCTCACACCAGAATGCTTAATGGGGCACTATAGTGTCAGGAACACAAACCTGTATTCCTGACACTAGTTCTAAAACCACCGTTTAGGTGGTCGACCCTGCCCCCCCTTACCTCAAGTAAGAAAGGTTATTTACTCGCCATTTTTTTAATTTATTTTTTTAAGCTCCCTATGCAGCGCTTCACGTCTGGTCCCACCCCCGATATGCCTTCTTGGTTGACATCAACAAAATTGATAATCTCAGCCAATCACCTTGGAAAGGATTGGTTGAGATTGTAGATTCTGATGATATCCGCTAAGAAGGTGGGGGAAGGACGCAGCCAAATGCAGCCCTGGCCAATCAGCATCTCTTTAAAAGAGGTGTATTGAATCAATGAGCATGGAGATGTTGAACGTCAGTGCTGCACACTTTGCAGCACTGCCCCAGAAAGAGTCTCTATTGACTAGTGGAATTTCTTTAGCTCTTTAACCCCTTAAGGACACATGACGTGTGACATGTCATGATTCCCTTTTATTCCAGAAGTTTGGTCCTTAAGGGGTTAAGGATAGAAGCAATTGTCCAATTGACCCTGAATGGCAGAGCTGCCTACTGTGCAGCACTGAGCCAGGAAGCACCTCCAGTGGCCATCTGAAGAGTGGCCACTTTGAGATGTCCCTATGGGCAATGTAAACACTGTCTTTTCTCTGAAAAGTGTTTGCATTAAAATGCCTGCATATAATGATTATACTCACCAGAACAACTACATTAAGATGTAGTTGTCCATGTGACTATAGTGTCCTTTTAAATATAATTAATTTTTTTTAAAGGACAGAAATGGCTTTCTTCGAATATTGATAATTCTATATGTATACCTGACACATGAAGTATGAAAAATGTTTTAAAAATGGTCTGCTAAATGGAACAAACCTTGCAAACCTTTCTACATATATAGAAATGTATTATGCTTTTTTTTTTTTGCTTCTAGGGAAAACGAGGCAGGCGAAGGGCCCAAGGAAGAGGGTCCTAAGGAAATGACTTTGGATGAATGGAAGGCGATGCAAGATAAGGAACGCGCAAAAGTTGAATTTAACATCCGGAAACCAAATGAAGGCGCTGACGGCCAATGGAAAAAGGGATTTGTCCTTCACAAGTCAAAGAGTGAAGAGGTAACTTTAATTCTGCTGTTTTGACTTTTTAACACCATGTTTGGTTGGTAAAATTAAACTTTTGTTTTAATCAAATGGCAGTAATAGTTACTTGTTTAACAAATTAGAAAGGTGTGACTAGTCTGTAAATGGTTGTGTATTTTTTTTAAGGGGACACTAACATGATTGAATTTGATTTTATTTATTTTTTATATTCATTTCTTAAATACAATCCTGTTATAAAATATTTTTCAGATCAATGTAGATGACAGCTTGCAAACAATTGTAAGTTTATGACCGTCTTCTTAAAAATTTGCTTGTGTTTAGATTTCTACTTTTCTTGGCTAAGAATACCTATTCAAAACTTACTGCTTTGCTGTGACCAGTGGAATGCCTTGATCTAATAGAATTTATCCCTAAGACATGCACTATTGGTTCCCCGTGGGCATCTCTAAGCTTTGTCAATGAGGCTTCATTAAAGGGGCATTGGACACCAATTCAACTCTAGCTTAATGAAGCAGTTGTGGTGTGTAGGTCAAGCCCCTGCAGTCCCTCTGGACAGTTCTGTCATTTAGGAGGTATATAGTTTTTGTTTCTGTTTATGCAGCCCTAGCCACACCACCTCCGGCAGAGACAGATTGCACGAAGAAATGTTTTCAATTTCAGATGTAAGCTTGCTTTAGATGTTTTTCCTCTTGCTCTGTAAATTGAACTTCAATCACACACAGGAGTCTCCTGCAGAATCTAGATGGCTATTAACAGAGCAGGAGTTTAAAAAAAAATGTTTCTAAACTAAACAGATTGAGCAATAAACCATAGATCTCTCTAAGATCCAAGTCTCTGTGTATGGAGACTTCAAGTCACATGCAGAGAGGTTTGATTAGGGCTGTATAAACAAAGTGATTTAGGTCAGAGAATTGTGCAGTGAGACTATGTGGACATGGTCTATACATAAAAACTGCTTCATTAAGTTAAAGTTGTTGTGGTGCCTATAGTGTCCCTTTAAGAGTAACTATCTCTCACAATGTTAAAATATTCATGATAGTGTCCCTTTTCACAGAATTTGAAAAACTTGTAGTTATATGGTGGTTGGTGTATTGGCCCACAGATGACCCCGGTGTCTGTTTGAACAGGCTCAGTATTCTATCTACTCCCACCCCCATTTAAACAGGAGCTGTCACTTCTTAACGTTTTTAATATTGTGTACTTATCCCTTTTATTTAATAGACCTGTATTTGTGAGGTGAAATAAGCATAGAACTCCAAACCTCTTTCATCTAAGTCACTCATTCTTCCGTCCGCGTATAGAAAACATACAGAGAAGAAATATAGATTCATATTTTTCCATGGACTCACAGCCATGGCTACAGTATACATTAGCCCAAATGCATAGAAAGAAGTCTAAATAACGGGAGGTATTTACTACCACTCCAATGGCAATTAATGTAAAGGCTCACCTGCCCTGTCAAGGCACACCTCTTGGATGTGTTCTACACAAACAAAAATCACCTTGTTGCATTCTGCTAAAAGGCAAAATCTGCCTAGAGTCTGAAAGTCAGGCAGAGGAGAAAGAGACAAAGTGCTCACTACTTTCTCTGTCTCTTAACTGAGTTAGAATTTCACTGAAATTCCAACTCTGTCATCAGTATTTCATAAAGGTTCTATCGTTATATTACTACATTTTCAGGTGGGGGGTGACTGTGCCGATTAAAGAAAAATAAATAAAAATAAAATATGCATGGGGTTGTCATCAGCACTGTCTTGTATTGCACAGCCATGTTACAAATACACAAATGATGCCCTTTGTTATAACTCCTACTACTGGGGAGCAGCAATAACTAGAGTACACATAAGCCCAAATGCATCTATATATTATTCCAAATATGCAATGCCCCCCCCCCCCCCCTGTCTGAAATGGATTGTTTAGTTTGGTCAATCTTTAATTGTAAATTCTTCAAAGAAGTGACAGTTCCCCTTTAACTCTTGGAGGGCTGATAGGTAATGCTGGTTGTTATAGACAGCTGAAGAGCAAACAAATAGAGCACCGAAACGTCCAACTACAAGCATGGTTCAGTTTGTCCTCGTTGGTTTTGTACCTTGAAAGCAATTTGTTTTGCATCATGTGACTCGAGAGCTTGAGACCTTTACAATTTCCCTAACCATGTGTTTGATTCAGAAGATTATAGAATGAAGTCTTATTTGATTTATTTTTGCCCTCACTCTGTCAAGATTAATATGCGTAAATGTATTTGTGAGAACAGTTCTGTTGCAGTTAATAGTAACATGTCTGAGAAAGATGCAGAAACATCTGGATGTCTAGTGCTGTCAAACCTATTGTAGGAGGTGCACTCCAAGGCTCATTTGAATCTTTTAACAAAAGGGGTCTCTCTGCAGCCATCGTTGTAATCTATTACACTAATCTTTAGACTGTAATGATTTGCTGAGACTCATGTGCTCACTCTATCCCAGTCTCCTATCCAAGGTTTGCTGAAAACCAAAGGACAGTACACATAGATTTAAAACCATATCCACTAAATAAGCTGTAGTAGTAATATGAGTGCCCTCTGTAAATTGGTCTATTTCCTCTTCCCTCATACTTCACATCCTGTGCCGTTCCTTCTTTTCCTGTCAACACTATTCTGCAGTTGCTCAGTTCTACTTAATACCTGGTGCTGTGTTTGGTTTTTCCTGCTTTTGCCCACCACCCTTGCATAATATTGCACCTTTGCTTATTTGTATTCTGTAGATATTTGAGGACAGCCCATGAGCATATCAAGCCCATCTGCTTGCAATGACACCTATTGCATTGTGTGCTCATATGTGTAACCCAAGGCTGAACAAATTACTAGAGCATTCTAACTTTGGCTTGTAATTAACCCCTCCCCCCCCCCCCCCCCCCCTTAAATAATGCACAATTTTTGTTCGTCTCTGTGCCTGCATCAGAAAATGTACACTTAAAGTTTAATTCTTTTTAAAAACTCTACTTTGGTTGCAGAATAAATCATTTGGTTTCCGCTTAATCAGTTAGTGTGCAATTATCTTCCTTTTAGAAATGTTTTTCTGAAATTACCTTTTCCCTAAGTGCGAACCTGCAGTTCTCTGGCTTTGTGTGCTGTCTTTTTGTGTTCATTGCATCGGCACAAAAAACGTTCTCATATTTTGGTTCCAGGTTCACGCGGAGTCTGATGCTTTTGACCATCACTTCCGTAAGCCTGCAAATGATATCACTTCACAACTTGAGATCAACTTTGGCGATCTTGGCCGGCCTGGCCGAGGTGGCCGAGGCGGCCGGGGTGGTCGTGGCCGCGGTGCAAGGCCAAGCCGTGGAGGGAAAATTGACAAGGTAACGCCTTTAGAAAACAACTTCACTGAGCCAAGGCGCGTCGGGAAGACTTACCAGGTAAACTTGATAAAACTGCCTAAAACTAACCCTCAGTATAAGTTGGCATGTACATTCTTTTGTTTCCAGTGTTTTCTCCTGCATATTGTCCATTCATGTGCGGTAACATATTGGCACATGTTGCACTGTGAAGAACCGTGATCTCCGACTAATGAGTGTTTATCTTTTTTTTATTTTTTTTTTATTTTTTTTCAGTCAAGCGATTCTTCTGCTCCTGACGTAGATGACCCAGAAGCTTTCCCAGCTCTGGCGTAAACTGGCTGAGTCCAACCCTGGTGCCCTTGAGGCCCCTTCTACGAGGCTTGCATGCTTAAGGATCCTGAAACAACTCCTCCAAATTAAGGAAAAAAAAAAATAACCCAAGACTGTCAGTCATACCTTTCACACCTATGGACTGAATTTTATCTGTTTTGAAAATGGACTTCTCTTGCTACGCAGAAGCAAACTCATATGGTAGTCCAGTTTTGTATTAGAGATGTAATGGTAGCAGGGACATTTTCATAATTTTTTCAGAGATTATGCATTCTTCATGAATACTTTTTTGTATTGCTGCTTGAAAATATGCGTTTCCAAACTTGAAATATAGGTGTGAACAGTGTGTACCAGTTAAAGTTTTCATTTTCATCCGTGTTTTTATTCTCCACAAACAGGAGGGGTTTTTGTTTTATTTGCAAACTGTAAATCTTGCTTTAACATTTTTAGAATTCCTCTTTACAGCTGCATATTTGGGAAAGGCTAGCTTTAATTGGCAGAGTTGAATCAGCTTAAAAAAAAAAAAAATTGTTGGCCGTCTAATCTTTTGTTTGGGAGAAGATAAATTTCGCCTTGGTTGTGGAGATTTTTAAACACTCAACCCTTTAAATGCCAGCCAGGGGAGGAGCGCAATTGCTCAATCCTTGGGCATTCATCGGGTGTCACGAATTCCAGGTACACTGCTAATTTGGGAAGCAATTCTCCACCCTCACCTGCCAATGCTTGTGTGTGTTTGCAAACCTACCCTGAGTTACTGTCAGAACCTTCTGTGCCACCTGAACTAGACTTGTGCTGCGTATTTCTTCAGCACCCAAACCTGCGTTCTCCGTCGGCACAATGTCACAGAAACAAAACCTCAAAGTGGGTTAAACTTCACGTAAGATCAACTTTCCCTGGAATGTTGCTGCAGTTTATCACACGTAGTACATCCATCACAATGTTCCTTTCTTTTTATGGCCCTTTCTGGAAAATTGAGATACCAAACAAGATCATAATATTCTGTTCCATATGCTGCAATCCTTGTATGAAGAGACATATTATATATAAATATTTTGTTTTTTAAGAGCACTAGGGAAGGGTTAATGGTCACGGTGGATAACCTACATCATTATAGGAGGTTACCAGTTTTCTTGGAAAGTAAAAACAAACCCCTTTTTGCTTTGAAATTTGTCTACTATCTCAGCTTTTGGGCTTCGATGGCTGGTTGACAGATGAATGTTTTCTCACCTAAAGGGTGGTAATACAAATCCCACTTCCCTTTGGGCTTTTTAGCTTATTTAAATTGTTCCTATGATGTAAACATTACCACTTAAACAAAAACAACAAAAAAAAAACTACAAGACACAATAGGATAACTAAGAGAAAAAAAAAAATAACAAAACATCAAAAAAGAAAAAAAAACAGTTGTCTACAGTGTTAGAAGATACTGCTTTTATTTAATATTCTTTTTACATTTTTTAGCAGGCTTTAAATTTGTAGGTTCTTATCTGCATAGGTTAATTGAAAAAAATAAATATTATTGCCCTATTTTTATAAAAGTTGTACAGAAGAGGCAACAAAGTATTTGAAACATGCAAAAACCACAATTGCCACCTTGCGTTCTGCGGAATGTCAGAATCTGGTGTGATTGGTGGTTTGTTTTGGTTTTTTTTTCCCCCCCTCAACAGGCTAGTTTATTTTATGGTTTGTTTTTTTGATCGATTTTTATTCCAAATAATTTACTTTAGGACTACAAGCCGGGGCATCGGTGACCACATTGGTGCATTAACCTATAAATGAAGTAAGCCTTCACAAAATACATTTTTTTCAGCATCTGACTCAAATTTAGTTGCCTGTGTCTGTGGGGATTGTTTGTGCTCGGTTTGGGACAATCACAAATACACTTGATAAGTATTTTAGGAAATTGCATTTTCCACCTGACCGTAAACAAGCATTTGAATTTCGCAGTGGGAATTTGAACCTTGATGTGCAATTGATTCATTTTAAATCAATATTGAAATAGATGATCCTTGCTGGCTCTGCGGACTTGTGTCTGGTTTATGTTTGAGATTTTTGGAACCTGTATTAAAATCTCATGGTACTAGCCTATTAGGAATGTTTAAGTTTTCCAAACTCTCCTCCCTTTGGCTAAGTTCCCATACAGGTTTAAGATTGATTAGAAGTGTTTATGCACATGTGACTGTGCAGGGTACAAACATAAAAATAAAATAAATCTATCAACAGTCCTAGCTCTTGGCAACAGGCAATTTGAGATATTGGTCAATATCCATCAGTAAACTGCTGCTGTTTCTCTTGTGTTTGTAAATTTGCCTCTTCAATCCATTTCTTTGTGAACTAAAACTGTGACCTTATCTGTCTGGTGGATGCTTATTGAATTAAAGGTTAATTTTCATGCTTTTGTTAGTTTCGTGGAAGGTTAATATGATGGCAGCTTTTTTTTTTTTCCTTTATATTTTTTTGGGGTGTATTTCTTATTAATATGTGCTTGCATGCCGAAAACAAGATGTTGATTGTTAAAATATATATTCCCCCCCTCATTTATCTGGGCTAATTATCTAGGCTAAATTTATATTTTTTGAGTCAAAATTCAATGTAAAAGACTTAAACCCAAGCATGAAAGTTCACCTTTTGAATTGGGCACCCTGTATTTGTTTAGAGCAGAGGTGTACAGTCTTGGCATATCAGGCACTGTTGGGCTACATGTCCTATTATGCTCTGCTAGCAGTCAGAGAATAGGGAAAACTGTAGCCTCACTGAAGCCTGAGGGTTAAGATTTTACACCAGTGTTGGAGAATAATTAACCATTCCCAGACAGTGTATAGAAGTCCAGGTAAGGTATTTATAAGAAGTCCGTGTATGGATTTTTACATATTCATATGTTCAATGCTTAAATAAGACTACTGTGTAATCATTTCATATAATCTCATTCCCACTGACATTAGAGAACCCTTGACTTAATAAATGCTGGTCCGAGGCCTAAAGCTGAAACCTGAGATGTCCAAATTTATGTGCTTTGCATTACATTTTTAGTTTTCCATTCTCTGCTCACAGTTCTAATGGCTAATCCAGGTTTCTCATTGTTACATATTAAATGTTTTTAGGGTGCATGTTTTTGTAATTTCTGGAATTATGAACATAATGTAAGTGGATTCGGTACAATTAAATTGTGCTAAATCTAGGATTTATGAACAGAGACACTCTGAGAACTCTTGGAAATGAATTGCACCACAAATGTGTTTTCAAAACGTAGTACAGGGTTATTAAACAAACTTCAAATTCTAGGGAACTACATTCATATGGAATAATGGAGGCAGACGTGACTGATTTGGGAAAATTCTTAAACTCTTCTATAGTTGCCGCCTTGTCTGTTTTTAGCCTCAGTGTTGCCATTCCCACCTTACTTTCTAAAATCAAGAATTTAGTTAACATCCCTGACTATAATTAAAGTGGATCTGTCTTCTAGAGAATGACAATTCCTTATCTCCCCCTCCAGTAAATCCCATTGCAGGGTCCACTGTAGTGTGTTGATGGTGGTTTTTATTTAAAAAAAAAAAAAGGGCTTCCTCCACTTCTGGGTTGGTTGTGACTTTGCCTTTTTCTGGCAGAGCATGTAACTGAAAAGAAAATAATGTAAACATTTTGGGGGTTAAGTTGTGGACAGAGCCCTTTATCAAAGAATTTAAAGGGGCAAGCCGGTAGTAACAATAACCGCAAGAAACTGCTTTCTGTTGTTCCTGTCTTTATTGACTTATTGTAGACTTTTATAGGGGGTATTTGAGTTTGCTTTGATTAAGTAGCAGGGACAGACCATGCCCTCAATGTTTCTTACATTATCACAGGCACTCTCCAGATCCATAAATCAATTCAGCTTGCCAAAGTGCTTTTATAATGAATTTGTTTTTTGGTTTGGTTTTTTCTTTCAATTTCTGCTCTTCTCTCCGAAGTGGAGACCTAATAGAAAATCGCGCACTTATACATTTACACCCCCATGGCTGTCAGATAACCGATCCTGTTACTTCCTGCTAGTTTAACTTGTTGAAGATCAACCCATGAGGCTGGCAATTACTCACATACCTGCATTCCAAAGGCTGCATTGGGAAGTCTGGGCTGGGATAGAAAGTGGGTTCCTTTTTTTTTTTTTTTTTTTTTTTAAATTATTATTATTCAAGGTTTAGCTCCTCCAGATATTAGGCTTTAATAGGAAATCTAGGATTCCCCCCTTTTTTTTTTTAATAATTTGTTCACATCAAAGGTGGTTTACATTTACAGGGTCAAACCAGGAAGCAAAAGGAACAAATTCATGAATTTGGCTAAAATAAACGTTACCTGGGCACAGCTCACTACATGTGTGACATGGAGATGTAATTTCCACCTTGGGGGGTGTAAGTGAGAATTTGGTGAAGACTCTAGGATTATTCTGTAATAAAATGTATAAATTAGCCAACACAATCCATACTAGTTATGTTTGTAGGTATAATACCTTTCTGCTTGATGTGTATATACGTCTACATGTAGCCCTGGGGAAATAAATGTACACTCATGGTTTCACATCTCAACAATCAGCTGTTCTTTAGCAGGTCTTAAAGTTAAGTAAATGCAACATCAGCTGAACAACACATGACATATTACACAGTGTCATGATTGATTTAACAAAAATAAAACCAATATGGGGAAGCCATGTCTGTAAAACTTAAGTACACTTGTACTGCTTCCATGGCAATTAAGAGGCGAAGTAGCACAGAGATGCTGCTAGGCGAATGCCCTTGATTAATGTATCATCAGCAAGTGTAGCCACCTCTGTAAAAGCTAAATATTTAGTCTGCTGCATTGTTAACACAATGCCAAAGAGGAAAGCTGTCTGTAATGGTTGTAGAGAAGCAGTTGCTTCACATAAAACTGGGAAGGGTTGTAAGGCCATTTCCAAGCTATTTAAAGTCCATAATTCTACAGTGAGAAAGATTATCTAAAAGTGGAAAACATTCAAGACCTTTGACAACCTTCCCATAAGTGGACGTCCTAGCAAATTCATCCCAAAATCAGACTGTGCAATGCTCAGAGAAATTGCAACAAACAGAAAAAACTAGTTACATTGCAGACTCTACATGCCACAGCATTAAATGTTAAAGTTCATGACAGTACAGTTAAAAATAGGTTGAACAAGTATGGTTTGTTTAGAATGGTTGCCAGGAAAAAGCCTCTTCTCTCTAAGAAGAACGTGACAGTACGGCTTAGATTTCTAAAGTTGCCTCTGAACACGTCACACGACTAGTGGAACAATGTCCTTTGGACAGATGAGACCAAATTGGAGATGTTTGGCCATAATTCACAGCACCATGTTTGGCAAAAACCAAATACTGCATATCAGCACAACCACCTCATACCAGCTGTCAAGCATGGTAGTGGAGGGGTGATTAATTTTGGCTTGTTTTGCAGCCACAGTACCTGGGAACATTGCAGTCATTGAGTCGATTCATGAACTCTGTATACCAAAGTATTCTAGAGTCACATGCCTGGTCATCTGTCAGACCACTCAAACTTGGCTGAAATTGGGTCATGAAACCGGGCAATGATCTCAAACACCAACAAATCTATAACAGAATGGCTGAAAAAGAAAGCAAGGTGTTGAAATAGCCCAGTCAAAGTCCAGACCTTGACTCGATTTGAAATTTTGTGACAGGACTTCAAGAGAGCTGTGCACAAACAAATACCAGAAAACCTCGATGAACTGAAGCAATCTGTCTAAAGAGTGGGCCAAAATTCCTCCACAGCAACGGGAGAGACTGATAAAGTACAGGAAACGATTACTTCAGGTTATTGCTGCTAAAGGTGGTTCTACTAGCTATTGAATCATAAGGTGTACATAGCTTTTCACACATAGCTTCTCTATCTTATATTTATTTTTGTTAAATCATGACATGGTATAATCTGTCATATATTGTTCATCTACGGTTGTATTTGCCTAATTTTAAGACCGATTGTTTTCTCCTGGTAATGCGAAACCATAGAATTTCGTTTCATAGAACACGTTTCTTTTTCCAACGCGTGTATAGCAAACTTTGTTTTGAGAGGTTACATTAACCAACAGCTGAAAATCCTGAATTAAAATGTGTTTTGGACACCAGAACCTCTCACTTGCCACGGTCCTCTTAACTTCTAGTCCATGTTCCAGTTGCCTATCCTGTAACATTAGGTCTCTTTGAATATACCTTTATATCCAACTACATTTGAAAAACTTAGACTTAAACTATCACACAAAAGGTATGCTAGCTTTGTTATTAAGAAAATAAAAAGTCAAAATTGCTAAATCTATTATTAAATTGGAAAGAATCCATGTTCTGTCCTATATTTCACTACAGTCTGCTGCTTAATGTACTCTCCCCATGCTACTAACCTTTCAGGCACTATTATTTTGTGTAAAAACATAGAATGTAACGGCAAATAAGAACCATTCGGCCCATCTAGTCTGCCCAATTTTCTAAATACTTGCATTAGTCCCTGACCTTATCTTGTTGCTAAGATAGCCTAAAAGGGACACTCCAGGCACCCAGACCACTTCTGCCCATTGGAGTGGTCTGGGTGCCAACTCCCACTACTCTTAACCCTGCAAGTGTAATTATTGCAGTTTTTTTTTTATAAACTGCAATAATTACCTTGCAGGGTTAACTCCACCTCTAGTGGTTGTCTACTAGACAGCCACTAGAGGTCACTTCCTGCTCTATAGCACCTGTGCTAGAGCGTCGCTGGACGTCCTCACGCTGTGTGAGGACCTCCAGCGTCGCTCAAATCCCCATAGGAAAGCATTGAAATTAGTTTTTAATGCTTTCCTATGGGGAGACCTAATGCGCATGAGCGGCATTGCCGCGCATGCGCATTAGGTCTGCTTGGCCAGTGGGCGGGATCAGTCTCGCCCACCGGCCGACGGAATGGAGAGGAGGAGCGTCGCGGAGGAGGAGACAGCGGCGAGGGACGTCGCCGCTGCCTCAGGTAAGTGAGTGAAGGGGTTTTCACCCCTTCAGTACCTGGGGATTGGTGGGTGGGAGGGAGAGGGACCCTCCAGTGCCAGGAAAACTGATCGTTTTCCTGGCACTGGAGATTCCCTTTAAGCCTATCCCACGTATGCTTAAACAACATCACTACCACTTCAGCTGGAAGGTTATTCCATGCATCCACTACCCTCAGTAAAGAAATACCACCTAATATTATTTTTAAACCTTTGCCCCTCTAAGACTGTGTCCTCTTATGGAATTTCAATTTTCTTTTAAATATACTCGCCTCCTTTACTGTGTTGATTCTCTTTATGTATTTCCTCCAAGCTATACATGTTAAGATACTTTAACCTTTCCTGGTAAGTTTTATCCGGCAATCCATTAAACAGTTTAGTAGCTCTTCTCTGAACTCTCTCCAAACTATTAATATCCTTTTTTTAGTACCAACTGTTAAAATACAAAGTTCTTAACATCCTTAAAAAAAAACAACTAAAAAACCTTTTATTATTAAAAATGCAATTTCTCAATTTACAACTAATCCTTGATGTGTCATGTCAATGCTGATCGTCAAATAATCCTACTCGGTACTTGCTCCCAAATAAATACTTTATAAAATATTTTCAGATAGTATGGTTAATGCCAGATTATATGTAGTTATTCCCAGTCTTTACTCGACAAAAGAATGGCAGTTGATCCTCACGGTGTCCAAGCGTAGTTTTCCTTCTGCCACAAACTGGGTAGGGATGACAAATTGAGTTGGGAAATGTTCATCGTCACTCATGTCCTCTGTGTTGTCAAGCATGTGCGTTGGTAAATAATCAATAGTAATGTCCTGATTGACCAAGTAATCCGATGTGTCACACTGGACAGGCTCTTCAGATCTTAGAGTCTTGTACAAGTCTTGGTCGTGAGGTTGCAACAAAATTTTGGGCTGTATGAGCAAGTCATCCTCTGTAGGTGGTGGAATGGAATCATCTGTGCTTGATAACGTTGTTTGTTCATCTTCAACACTATCAACAGACAATTGAGACGTCAAAGGCAGAGTTTCTTCTTCGCTATCAATCTCTTTTATTTCCAGGGTCTCTGTTTCATCATAATTGGAGGTTTCCAACAAGTTTTTATGCATGAAATCCATTATCTCCTATAATAATGATTTTGAGAGAGTGTGTTAATAGTTACAGAAAACCAAATCTAGACTTTTTTGTTGTGTGTGTGTGTGGTATTTTTGTCTATGCCACCTGCATGCCAATGGCATTGCAGTAAAGCCTAGGAAGCCCAATCAATATATAATGGCTAACTTTCAGAGGTTTTCCAGTGATATACACGGGGCTATTAAGTAAAGGGAGAATTCACAGGGAATAACCCAAGCCTGTCATGTTAAGCATTAGAGAGGTGCACTTTAAATAGTGGAGTCTCTACCCGAAGGAGCATGTGTAGGTTACCAACTTACTCACCTGAGGGTTTGTGGGTTTTTCGAGATTCCACTGAAAGAAAACTGGGTCAGATTTCTATAAGTCTAGCAATTGCCATGGGTACATCTAAAATACACTATCTAGTTACATTTGTTTCAATGGTGTTTTTTTTCTTGGTTTTCTGTCTGTAAATCTTGGGCATCTGACAACTTCTAGCAGGGATCTGAAACTCTGGCCCTCCTAGAATTCTATCAACGCCATTGATGGCCACAGCATCATAGGAGTTGGAGTTCTGTGTGACATGTCTAATGTGTAGGATCTGCACCTGGGTAACTTCTAAAGAGAAAGAGGTAGAGCTTTGAGTGTCTGTTATTATAATTCTATCCACTAGGGGGCAAAAGAGCACTACAGTAGATATAATAATGGTTAAGAATTAATTTTGTGTGAAGTTAAATTAAGAGATATAAGGTGTAGGACAATGTTTTTTACTTTGCAGATTTATGGTATTTTTTTTTTTATAATATGGGAAAGTATAATATACTACCTAATGGCCTAAAGTACTCTGGGTATTTACTGTGAATGTGTGCTATTTTTTCCAGGTTGTTTAGCGCATGAAATGTCCAGAATTTTCCAGCACAAATCCAGAACAGATCTATTGTTTTTTGTTTTTTTTTATATGGTGGGGGTGTATTGAATCACTAAGCCAGGCTGAAGGAGCACCTGCTGAAAGAATACCTGCTCTGGGGTGACCCTGTGAGTAGAAGTGCAAAATTCTATTCTCTGATGAAGGTTTGACAACCAACACATTACTGTTAAACTCTGTGTGTGCTACCACTGTTTCCTATTAGATGGTATTGCTGCAGTCATTGCTGGATTGTAATCTTGCTCATACTGACCAGGGACCTATCCTACCACCCTACTGCTGACATTGGAACATCTACATGCAAAAAGACTTCAGTGTCCATAGAATGGCAAAAGCGGAGTCTAGCATTTTTTCCTCTTTTAATGAGAGCAGCTCTAGCTGTGATGACAATTGCAAGTTATATAAGTAAGTAATGTAAGTATATACAAGTATAAGTAAGTAATCTGTAGTATACAGATATACAAAATGAAATCCTGCGCTCAAACTCCCACTACTCCTGGGCGGCAGCAATGACTATAGTACACATTTGCCACGACATACAATAAACATAGAATGTGACGGTCAGGGCCGGACTGGGGATACAAAGCAGCCCTGGAAAAAAAATGTCTTGCCACCCCAGATGATTGAGTAATATACATATATATATTGCTTTTTCTAATATAAAATATTGGTTCTTTCAGAGTAAAACATTTAATTATACAGTAAGCATACTCACATGTAGACACAGACAATCTCACTGACACACACAAGCTCATTGATACACAGCCTGACAGACAAACAATCTCACTGAAATACATAAGCTCACTCACTAGCAGACGCACACATGCAAGCAAGCAAGCTCACACACACATAGCTTAATGTAGTGGTTCTGGTGTCTATAGCCTGTCCCTGCAGGCTTTTCAATATAAACACTGACATTTCAGAGAAAAGGCAGTGTTTACATTGCTTTCTAGTGACACCTCTAGTGACAGACACTCAGACGGTCACCAGAGGTGCTTCCTGTGTCAGTGCGGATTGGCTGAGATCATCAAACTTGATGATCTCAGCCATGGAGGGGAGACCAGCATGATGTGGGGAAAAAAAAAGGTGAGTAAAAACACTATTTTTAAAAACAGACACACACATACCATGACAGACATACACACACCATGACACAGACAGACCATGACACAGATACACACACACACCATGACAGACAGACACACACATCATGACACAGACACACACACATACACCATGACAGACAGACACCATGACACAGACAAACAGACACACACACACACACACCATGACACAGACACACACACACACACATACATACACTTCCACTGACAGACTGACACACATAATTGTTGCTACCTGTGGGCAGACAGATGGGTGTGCTGGCGGCCGCAGGGGTAGCTGGCTGTTCTGTCTCTGCTCCCCAGCGCGCAGCTTAATGAGACCGTGGCCGGAATATGACGTCATATTCCGGCCCCGGTCTCATTAAGAAGTGCGCGAGGGCAGGGGAGCAGAGACAGAACAGCCAGCTACCCCTGCGGCCGCCAGTACACCTATTTGCCCAGCCCCAGGTGCTGACGCCCCACCGGGAAATTTCCTGGTATCCCGGTGGGCCAGTCCAGCCCTTGTGACCATTGAGCAGAACCATTCGGCCCATCTAGTCTGCCCAATTTTCTAAATACTTTCATTGGTCCCTGGCCTTATCTTATAGTTGGGATAGCCTTATGCCTATCCCACTCATGCTTAAACTCCTTTACTGTGTTAACCTCTACCGCTTCAGCTGGAAGGCTATTCCATGTATCCACTAACCTCTCTGTAAAGTAATAATTCTTGATATTATTTTTAAACCTTTGCCCCTCTAATTTAAGAGAGTGTCCTCTTGTTGTATTAGTTTTTCTTCTTTTAAATATAGTCTCCTCCTTTACTGTGTTGATTCCCTTTATGTATTTAAATGTTTCTATCATATCCCCCCTGTCTCGTCTTTCCTCCAAGCTATACATGTTAAGATCCTTTAACCTTTCCTGGTAAGTTTTATCCTGCAATCCATGAACCAGTTTAGTAGCCCTTCTCTGAACTCTCTCTAAAGTATCAATATCCTTCTGAAGATACGGTCTCCAGTACTGCGTACAGTACTCCAAGTGAGGTCTCACCAGTGTTCTGTACAATGGCATGAGCACTTCCCTCTTTCTATTGCTAATACCTCTCCCTATACAGAGTTACTTGTGCATTATCCCAAATCCCTGCACATTTAATTAACTAGTTATTTGTTAAGTGTCACTCCAACGGCCATTTAAGTGTAAGCTCACCTGTCACGTCAAGGAAAAACCTCATAACAATTCCCATCACATCTTTCAGCTAGAAGGTAAAATCTCTAATGAGACAGAAAGGGGTATTTTTCTAAGCCCCTACACACTTATTAACCTTTAATAACAGAAGGGGTGGGCGGCAGCACTGTAACATAACATGGCAGGTGACCTTACACTTTAATGGCCATTGGAGTGATACTAAGAACCTCCAGTTATTTATATGTGCATGGGGATTTGGGCTAGTGTGCAAATAACTTTTTCTTTGGTCAATAGCACTTTTCAGTGGATTTACATTGCATTTCACGCATACTTTACATTTTTTTTAAAAAGCCGAATCCACAAATTTATTTGTTGAAGTAATTGCAGACTAAGACCACGACACCATGCTCTAGCCTTGAAGCTGGCGCCATCACAGACCGCATATCAGCTGGGTAAATCACAGGCGGGTACGTATTCCAGCCAGTGCCTAGCAATCTGGTGGCAGTCACAGTTTATTTAGCCCAATCTAAGAATACAAATATTAATCTGTCATAAGTAGTGTTCCCTATAAGTACTGTTTTGTAAAGTTGTTGAGTAAGGAATCATCCCTCTGTTTACTTTGAGGACATCGTCAAACTATGTAATTCACAGGGTCTGATTGTTCTACAGACTGTAGACTATTACATATACCTTTCCTATTCATATTAAGTATAGATGTCTAATGAGTAGAGTAACAGATGGTAATTTGCTATCCTGTACTATTAGAAGTCTGGAATGGGTGTGCACCAAGCCTTGTGTGTCCTTAAATGGCCAGAATTTTAGTTAACAACGAATTTATAGTCATAGCTATATGGAATGGTGGAGAAAGGACCCTCTCTTCATGTAACATTATTAAGCTGTACCACCAGTCAAGATTTTTTTATTTCTATAAAAGCCCTGCTGTTTGCATTATGAGTATAATTTTTTTTAGTTTTTATCAAGAAAATTAGATTGCGTATTCTTTTTGGGTGATATTGAAGAATATTCCAATCCGTCTTATGCTTTATTAATAAGCCATTTATTTCCTCAACGGTTAAAATTCAGGACATCTAACAAAACAAATGCTTGAATTGACAGGTTTTGAGTTGGACCCCCCATGTTGAACTAGCTCTGTCATGATCAGTAGGTGGAGGAGGGGTGTAGACTTGGTAACTAATATGTCGATACTACCAACTCTGTCCATTTCTATTCCTAGAAAAATATTTAAAAAACCTTTAAAAATGCAGATGGTTGAAAATATAAAAGTGAAATGTAGCCCAGTCTGCATCAGATGTAACTGACTCTTAGAAACATCTATGGCCATAAAATAGGATTCACCCTGTCTGGATGACTGTTATACAGGGATAGTTACCTTGTTTTGTGTGTATTGTTTAGCCCAGTTCGAGTTAGCCGGGTCTGGGACGGTTTTTACATCCCATCGAGAAAGAATTGCATACAGGTAGTACAAAAGCCTGGTGAGAAAACCGTAGAGAATACAATTGGGAAAAGTTGGAAATCAACACCAGATTTCAATATTTTCTTTTTACATTTTTATTAGAGTCATGATTTGAATACAATTTATTGATTAGAAAATAAACAATGTAGTATTAATGTTCCTCTAAAATGGTTAGTGGTTTAAATAATAATATTTCAAAAACAGTCTTCAACTTTATCCATGCACAATCCAAATATTTGTAGCAACAGCATAAAATGATGGGTTTCAGGGTTGATGGACTTTAGGCCAGGGGTTCCTAAAAAGTAGATCACCAGATGTTTTTAAAATACAACTTATGCCTTGACATTCTAAAAGGTATGTATGGACATGCAAAGCATCATGGAAGTTGTAGTTCTGGAACATCTGGGGATCTATCTTTTGGGCACCTCTGCTTTAGTCTTTGTTTCAACCTCCTAGAGCACTGTGTGTAAGGAGACATGAACAGGTGATCTCCTTGAATCATACATAACCTGTGCTCTGTATGTGTACGGTACACATTGCTTTTGACTTACTACTATAACTACTTTTTCAGTTTGTTTAATTGCCACGTTTATTTTAAGGTTAGTTAGTGAGTTATAGTGACAATTGATTGGCAATATCTATGTAAAAAAAAAAAAAATCATCATCTTTTTGACCTAAATGTTGCAACTCTGTTATCAACGGACTAGGGCTCACTGTAAGATAAGTTTCAACTGAAACTTGTATTTATTCATCTTGTTTGTGTTTTTAAGTGAAACCTCTTGAAATCAGAAGTACATCTTCCTCTTTCTATATTCGGTTTTAGTGTTTATGTGAACAAATGTGAATCTTTAAAAAAACATTAAGTCATCTGTGTAGTCTTATCCCTCTTTTAAGGTTCTTTGTTTATGCCTTCCAGCACCTATTGTTAAAGGAACAAGTCCAATGTTGGAAAATTATATTGTTGATCACCTACCGCGCCCCCCCAAAAATCTGTTACTTATCTATAATCCTCGACAAGGCTATGCGTTCACCCTGAGACATCTTCTGGCACACTGCTGACGTCACTATAAATCGTACTGTTGCTTCCCAACTACTCCGAGTATATCAGATTTGGGGGAAACCCCCTGCCAGTTGTATACATTGAGTTTTTGATTGCACATCTCTGTGATTTTTGTTACTCTGGGACACTGTGATGTACTGCTTTGCAGTATGCATTATTGTAAACGTCATTGTTGTAGAGCCCTGTGATACACCCATACACACTGTACATTACTGTGATACACTTATATAAGTAATATACAAAGATTTTCGTTTACCACCTATTTAATCCAATCATTACACCATATTTTTAAAATATTTTTTTTCAGAGATTACATATATGTTACCTTCGTCTCGCTGATGGGATTGCACAGGCGCAGGTTATCAATATCACTGGTACCAGCGTAAGACTCAAAACTATTTTCATGGAATCTTGGGAATGAAGCACACAAATAAACGTCATGTTAGATTTATTAGGCAAATCAATAATCTTCACTCAGTGATCAATCTCAGATCGTAAGTATCCATTTATGTCTTTCGGATAAGCTTTCCAGGTGTTCACAATCTGTTTTAATGGGGGCTTCCTTAGATAAAGCATTTGAAAAGTTTTGTGATAATTTGAAAAGCTTATTAAAAAATTATTTAATTTCGGTTTTTGTTTTGGAGTGGTTTGATATAAACGGAGGGTCTCTTTGGGGGCTTGTGGCACTCCCTTGATCTGTAAAATGCTGATCATTGAATCACATCAGCCGAAGTACTCAGACATTGAATGCTGTATAAACTAGCACACAATTAAAACTGTTAATGCGGACATGTAACTGGAGCGCGGGGGCTGTAGTGGCTATGGTATTTTGTGTATCCTTTTAAAGGAGCACTCAAGCACCATAACTACTGCAGTATGCTGTAGTGGCTATGGTGCCAGAAGTGCCCTTGCTCCTTCCCAGGGCAAGTAGTCGAAAAGTCAGTGAATGGTTTGACAACTTACCTATGGTCCACCAGGAGCTAGTCACAGGTTTGTCTCGAGAATTTGCTGTTCAAGGATACCAAAAAATTTACAATTCTGTAAATATACAGAATTTAAATTTTTCATTAATACCTTCCAATTTTTATTTATTTTCTGCAAAGGATGGATTAATCATGTATTAAAGATTTTCTTGCTCATTGTCTTTCAATCCTTCAAAAGGTATCAGAAAAGTCGAGTAATAGTTTTAAAATCACACATTGTAGAACAGTTGGTGGGAAATTCTAATGTGACACCGCAGCTGCAATTCAGTGGTAAAAACAAACGCATTTTTGAGTTGTAATTTTTTTAAAGGCTATTCTAATTAAACATGGAAACGGTCACATATTTGAAAAGACATTTATCAATATCTGTTTGATTTTCTGAAGTTCTGACCTCGCGAGTCGATAAATATTTGACGCTCGTGATGCCCAGTGCTTTCTCCTCCTCCTGTCGAACACGTCATCCAGATGAGATAGTGAACGTTTTGCTTCATGTCAGTGATCTTGTATTGATTCTTTGACAATTCAGTGGGGAATACTAAGAAAACACACAAAAATAGGGTAAAATAGTAGAATTGACAAAAAATGACTAAATCAACTTAGTTATGTACGATAAGGGTTTACTTACTTAAACACGAATTTTGGAATATTAGCATTAATAGAGAATTGCACATTTTAGTCCAAATGGACGAGATGAAAAAATTCTAATTTGGGGCAAAAATATTTAACTGCCTTTTAAAATCTCTACGATTCCAATTTTAATAATTAAATGCTGTTGTAACTCGTTTAAATTATTATCAATGCCTTTGATACAAGTGTAGCTTATAAATGTTATTTGGTTCTTTCTTTGTAAGAAAAAAGGTAAAAAACCTGTACAGAATGCATATAAACCACAATACGTCCGCCAAATCTGTCTGAACCATTACCTTGGCTTTTGCAAAAGCCGTACTATTGTTGATACTATGTACGGTCTGTCATTGAAAAATAAAGAATAAAAATATATATATATATATCAATGCAAACGCTTCAACATGTTTATTTTATTTTATTTTGATTATTATTTTTTTTCTTGGTCATATATAAATTACTCACTTGTAATCTGACTGGTAAAGCCGAAGATTGTATTCTTAATATAAATAGTGTACTTGACAATACAGCCCATTTGCTCTCTGGGGGGGAGCTCTTCCCATGTCACCAACACGCTACGGTGATCCAATATTTTAACGTGAAATTCAGGACTGGAAAGTGGAGCTTGAGAAACAATGCACCACGAGAAAAAAAAAAGGAGACAGGGTGAATATTATGCCATAAAAATGATGCCACAGTGTTTTCTGTTTCTACGAGACTTGCGCAGGAATGCGTGTCAGCTGGAATAAACAAATCAAATGACTCGATGAATAAGACTCCTCACGTAAATCCAGGCAGGATCGATTTCTTTAGGCGCAGATTAAAAAGCATTTTATTCCAGCTGAAACACATTTGTGCACAAGTCTAATTCCTACCTAGAAAATTCAAAGTGAATTTCAAATTTAAAGCCAGAGTAGCTAAACTGAAAGCATAACTGACTTATATTTCAGTTTGTTCTATTTTGTCTTTAAATTTGAGATTCACTTAAATTTTTCACTTCAGTGAATCATCCTGCTTAATGTGCCCAATAAGGCACTTTTAAATTGTCTTTGTTTTTCAGCCCAATAATATTACACTTTGCTTTCACAAACTAACCAGTGATGATTCGGTGCCAGCGTGTATCTCCTGGATATTTAGAGTTGGAGGAGTGACACAGCTCTGCTTATGCTAAATCATGATTGGAATTTGGTATAAATCCTTTAAAGGATTATTCCAACCACCAGGATTATACATGCTCTAGAATTTTGTGCCCCAGCACACACGACTTAGGCAGGCTGGAAATCTGTTCTGGACTGCCCAATGTTAGTCCTGTGATAAAATTCTGTCTGTCAGAGCATGCACTGTGCGCTGGCAATGAACTTAACCAGCTTCTCGCTCTGAGCGTGCCTGCAAGTAGTCCAACTAAAAGTCTACTATAAAATGTCTCATCTCCCACCCTCACTATATGTTCTTTGATTTATTAGGGATTTTTAAACTAGTAAAAGCTTCCATAAATAATACAAAACAGATAAAGTAAATTTAATTTAATAAATATACGTCCTGTCCTCCACAGGATTTCTCTACCTCGCCCTATACATTGTGAGACTGGATGGACCCTGGCAAGCATAATGATTCACCCTTACCTTTCTCTTTGATGGATCCTGAGGTTCTCCCAGGTATTCCGGCTCTTCCTCCCAATACTGGGTAAACACGGAGCTCGTAACACGTCCAGGGTTTGAGATTACCTGAGTAAAACAAGCTAGATGATTCAACGAGTTGCAATTGGACGGCAGATTATTTAACATCTCCTTCTAGTCTGAAGAAAGGAATCACGGGCCCACATGATCATGAAAAAAAATCTGACAGAGAGAATAGAAATATTCTCAAAATATTCTGAGAACAATTTAAATATTCCAGTTCTTCATAGTAAATGTATATTGTGTAGACTGTTCACAGGACCAGAATTTAAGGATTAATCAAGCTCACACTAATGAGAAAATCAATGAAACCTAGGCTATTGATGGTCCTGGAGAGCCACCTGCATAGACATGTCACCATCTGGAGGCCCACATACACCATTAGTAGACATGTCACCATCTGAAGGCCCACATACACCATTAGTAGACATGTCACCATATGAAGGCCCACATACACCATTAGTAGACATGTCACCATATGAAGGCCCACATACACCATTAGTAGACATGTCACCATATGAAGGCCCACATACACCATTAGTAGACATTACACCATTAGTAGACAAGTCACCATCTGGAGGCCCACATACACCATTAGAAGACATGTCACCATATGAAGGCCCACATACACCATTAGTAGACATGTCACCATATGAAGGCCCACATACACCATTAGTAGACATGTCACCATCTGGAGTACCACATACACCATTAGTAGACATGTCACCATATGAAGGCCCACATACACCATTAGTAGACATGTCACCATATGAAGGCCCACATACACCATTAGTAGACATGTCACCATATGAAGGCCAACATACACCATTAGTAGACATGTCACCATATGAAGGCCCACATACACCATTAGTAGACATGTCACCATCTGGAGCATCACATACACCATTAGTAGACATGTCACCATATGAAGGCCCACATACACCATTAGTAGACATGTCACCATATGAAGGCCCACATACACCATTAGTAGACATGTCACCATATGAAGGCCAACATACACCATTAGTAGACATGTCACCATATGAAGGCCCACATACACCATTAGTAGACATGTCACCATCTGGAGCATCACATACACCATTAGTAGACATGTCCCAATATGAAGGCCCACATACACCATTAGTAGACATGTCACCAAATGAAGCCCCACATACACCATTAGTAGACATGTCACCATATGAAGGCCAACATACACCATTAGTAGACATGTCACCATATGAAGGCCCACATACACCATTAGTAGACATGTCACCATCTGGAGGATCACATACACCATTAGTAGACATGTCACCATATGAAGGACCACATACACCATTAGTAGACATGTCACCATCTGGAGGCCCACATACACCATTAGAAGACATGTCACCATCTGAAGATCCACATACACCATTAATAGACTTGTCACTATCTGGAGGCCCAAATACACCATTAGTAGACATATCACCATCTGGAGGCCCACATACACCATTAGTAGACATGTCACCATCTGGAGGCCCACATACACCATTAGTAGACATGTCACCATCCTGAGGCCCACATACTCCATTAGTAGACATGTTCCTTAATCTGTATTTTTGTATAAATATTGGTCTTTACAGCATCACCACTGCTGAGATATGCATGTTCTGGGTATGTCCACAATTCCCCCCTTTTTCTACATACCCCGTGTGTAGACATGTCCACCAGCTGTATATATACATTCACGTTAGATAGACGTGTTACCTGACAATATAAATAACAGACAGTGGAGGGATACATTAGAAAGTAATAATTTTTAAGATGGTCAGATTAATTACCTGATATTACTGCTGATCTGTTATTTCTGGGCACTTTCATCCAGTTTGGATGGTTATAGTGTATTGCACCACGTTCTACCCATTCTATGGTAAAATAATCCACGGACATCATTTCATTCTTCGGAGACTCCTCCCACCGCACTATTACATTGTCACCAGCTCCTTGAGCAGCAACATTAATCGGAGACATTAAATCTGTATTAGGAAAGTGAAGATTTAGGGTTTGTGTATTAAACGGTATGTTCTATTGACATGGGAACCCACTCACAAAATACAATTTAATTTTGCAAACACACTGTAATCTCCTTTATATTAGATCGGATACTATTTGTTTGCCCTTTTGCTGTTTTTGTGCCACATTGTACAATTCATTGCGTTACATGTCACAGTGGACATGCTGCGTTACACATCTCTGTGGAATCACACCAAACACCATGAATACCTTCCATTTCACATCTTTGTGCACACATTGCTTTGCATACACAGGACACACTTTTCATTTCACATTGATAGGCACACACCAGGTACATGTTGCATTGCACACCCCCCTGCATGCTTTATTTTACTTTACAAAAGTAAAAACTAAATGTTTATGGATTGTGATTGCCGATTTTCCACACAAAAAATAATTAAGTCCATACAACCTTTTTGCTACTCAGGGGGAAGAGGAGATCTGTACTCAGTGGCACAGCATTCTTCTCCTGCCTCCTGATGTATGCTATTAACAGCACGTCAATCTCTGTAAGTTTAGCCCGGTTAGTAACTACATCTATTTTAATCGGAATGGATTTATTCAGGATAACTTCCACTGCGCATCCCCAGTTCATATGGTCTTAACCCGCCATCTTAGTAACCGAGTCTTTGGCCCTGTTGGCTGGTCCCTGGATTCCAGGAAAAGTTAAAAAGAGCTAGGTCTGAGAGCCAGAGAGGTGTGGACTCCTGGCTGGGAGAGGAGCTGAGGAGGCAAATACAGAGGGGAAGATATCTGGAAGAAGAGAGCTGCAACCTGATCCAGGGTGGAAGAAGTGCTCAGCGACCCCAGTCAAGCTTCAGCAACTGGGGCTGAAGCATTCACGGGTCCCTGAAAGCAGCTCTGACCTGGTGGAGACACTCAAGGTACTCAATTGGAGAACAGGAGCTTCGTCACTTTTTTTTTTTTAATGTTTTTAATTTAAGTTGTTTTTAAAAATAAACTATACTTTGGACGCCTACCATGGAGGTACCAGGAGATACCTAGATAATTATACCATAAGAGTGAGCAGGTGCAGAAGGAGATATGTGGATAGCCCCCCAAACATGTATGGGAAGGCACCTAGAGACCATTTAACCACCATCCATTCTGTGAGTGCACTTCTGGCTGCTCAGTGATCAAATTAGTTTTAATTGTATTTAACTACGAAGTTATCTTTTTTTGTAGATCAATCACCGGTATTTACTGTATATATCTGTGGTTATCTTTACCATGATTCTATGCAATTTAGAATTTAGGAATGTATTCACAAAAAAAAAAGAAAAAATAATAAAAAAAATATTCACTTAAAAATCCAGGCTAAAATATCCAAGTTGTAACCGAAGAAAATGCTTGCACCGACGTTTGGACCTGTTTTGGCCTGAATATTCCCATTCAGTTTTCGGTGTTTAGTAAACACACTCCTGTTTGTATTAATCTGAATAATCTCCTGCATTTTCAAGCTGATATTTAAAGCATTTACTGCAGTATAACATTGTGCACTAGGAGATAATTAAAACAAATCCTAATTATCTGGAAAAACAGGAATTAATGTTTTTGCAAACTTTCATGGTGTCTGGAGTCTCCAGCTGTTGCCAAATGAAATTTGAGGAGTTTCTCAATCACTCATAGCATGCCTGACATGATAAATGATTTGCTTTATCAAAAAGTATAATGAATTTAGCGCACTACACAAGCATTATTTATGTTCATGTGAGGTTTTATGATAATTTGACACGAGCGAAAGAATCAGTTTGAGTCACCATATTAAATGAAAGCACTCTCTTTTTAACGGTAAATATAGTCTCAAAGTGTTACTTAAACAGAATATTTGGTGAAGACCACAGCTTCCTGTCTTGCTAGAGAGATGATCGGGTCACTGCGTTCTTTAAATGGCAGCGAGAGATACCAATAAATTGCTTGCGTAGATTGCTGTCTTAATAGTACAATGGTTGATACAAAGCAAGCCACAACAACCAGAAAGAGACCAAGTAATGTTTGTGTGTGTGTATATATATATATATATATATATATATATATATATATATATATATATGTATATATAAATATAATTTAAAAAAAACACAAGAGGGCTGAGCTCGGCTGAACATACATGCATTATAGGGTGCTGCTGGGGCTACATACAAGATCCAGCGCCATCGATCATTCACTAAACAACAATTTCAAGTCTCACGGAATTTATTAGTTTAATTTAAAAACACATCACCTAGACAAAACAAATGAGGATTTAGTTACATTATATGATCATACATTGCATAAGCCTGCCACAACGTCAATGTACCCCATTCTCGGCAGGTTCTACTCTAGCAGCCTAATGCCTGCTCTTATGAGATTAATTAACAGGTGAGGTGTTTTTAAAGAAAACTATAACTTTCTGAGAGACTTGAAATTGCTGTTCAGTGAACGGGTAAGTGCGCTGGATATATTTCTAGATATATTTAGTGTTATTTGTATCCAGTTTCCGTTAGGGAATTATTTGCTAACTACAGAGTTGGGTCAAGAAGTTAAAATTCCTCTGGTAATTCACTAAAAGGATGGTTACAGGAGATTAAGCCCAGCATGACGTTGGATCCTGAAGATGGCAATGTTGCCCAAGTGTCATTCATTTACACTTCATTTCATCGCCAAGTAGAGTACATCTCGGTTCAGCTTGGCATGTCTACACAGCGGCGGTCATCAACTAGTGTTCTCTGAGAGCGGGGCAGACAGGCAAATACATTGATTGGTGGAGCAGAGGGCAAGAAAGTAGAGATTGGGCACAGGATTGGACACATTAATATCTTTAGTAAAGATTCCATGGAACAGCAAAATCCTAAATAATAGGCACTAGTGTTCTACCAGAATATGAGAATATGGTAATTCTAGTTTTCTGGCATTTAACAGCTCCTCCTAAACACCTACCAGCTGGGTTACTCACACCATGAATTGCAGAGAAATTGAAAAAGTTACCCCAAAATTCCACAGCTGGAAGAGTAACTGTTGGAGAATTTGTCCAGTTCCACTAATTGTTTCTTAAAGCAACTCCCTACTAAATTATCCACAATTTCCAGTTATATAAAAAAACACTCTTATTTTTCTGTAAAGTAGTCAAGTCTGATATTCAAAATTTCATGCCGGGCCGAGCGTAGAATTGTCCACTATACAAAGCGATGAATTCCAGTAAGAGAACTTTTAAAAACTTTTGATGTTACAAAACGTTGCATGAAAAGAGTCTGGACCACAGATACATTTGTAAATGAAGAATTTCAAACACCGAGAAAATTTACCTGAAACACGCTGAGCAGTTACATTAACGTACGTGGGAGGGGAGTTTCCTTTCGAGTTATAAGCTGACACAGTTATGATACATATTGTCACGTCGATGTCTGTGGCAAGCCACGTGTTTTTCGTGGTGATTTTATTGGCAGGGCTCCTATAATTCTCATTGTAAAAAAACACATTGTAATACAGGATCACCCCCCTTGATTGGGATAAAGTCATATTCTGAAATACAAAATAAATGCTAAATTTATTTAAAATGGCTACTGATGTGCAGCACAACATGTTTAGGAAAATATATTTATTGTGAATTCTGAGACCAAACACAGAAGAAGCAGAGATGTTGGACAGTCGTGTATCAACAGGTTTAACACAGTTAAGAATGAGGTTTAATCAGAGAAATCTGTATATTCAACCTGGGAATCTGTACTTCCACTCTGAAAATCTGCCCATCTATTCAGAAAATATATTCATTATTATTCTACCCATTCACTGCAAATCACAGTTTAAAAAAAGTGTGTACAACCTTCTGAAAATCTACAAATCTGCCAATTCACTCAATGCACTCTACAAATCTACCAATTCACTCCATGCACTCTACAAATATGCCAATTCACTCCATGCACTCTACAAATCTACCAATTCACTCCATGCACTCTACAAATCTACCAATTCACTCCATGCACTCTACAAATCTACCAATTCACTCCATGCACTCTACAAATCTACCAATTCACTCCAGACACTCTACAAATCTGCCAAATCCCTCAATGCACTCTACAAATCTACCAATTCACTCCAGACACTCTACAAATCTGCCAATTCACTCCATGCACTCTACAAATCTACCAATTCACTCCATACACTCTACAAATCTGCCAATTCACTCCATACACTCTACAAATCTGCCAATTCACTCCTGAAACTCTACAAATCTGCCAATTCACTCCTGAAACTCTACAAATCTGCCAATTCACTCCATACACTCTACAAATCTGCCAATTCACTCCATACACTCTACAAATCTGCCAATTCGCTCCTGACTCTACAAGTTTGCCAATTCACTCCATACACTCTACAAATCTGACAGTTCACTCCTGACACTCTACAAATCCAGTCCCCCAATACCTTATAGTCTATATATTTTTTTCCTGACTGCTTGCTAATTCTCCTTTGAGATTTTGAGAATCTCTTTATTCATCCCAGTACTCTACAATTTTGAGGCTGGAAGTCTGTCGAGTCTACTTGAGTTATTGAAAATTTGTTCATTGATGCAGAGACTCACTGAAAATGTCCTCTTTTACTGGCAAGTCTCACTAATATACTAAAGTGAGACTTGTCGGGAATTCAAAGTGAATATCACATTTTACACCAAACTGGAAGCATAGCTGACTTGTAGAATGTTTCCAATTCAGCTATTTTGGCATTACATTTGGAATGCAAGTATGAGTCCCTAAGAATGATCACTTTAGTATATAGTCCTGTAAGAATCTGCATTGAATCGAACATTTAAAGTGAATTTGAAACGTAAGGTCAAAATAACCGCATTTGGTAAAAAAAAAAGTCCCCAATGCTTTTCATTTAGCTACTCTGACCTTAAACTTGAAATTCACTTTGATTTAACATTGATTTATTAAAACCCTGTATGATTTTAAGCGTGTTGTCATATAAATAACTCAAATTTTAATATCTCATGTAATTCTGTTTGGAAAATACTAAAATCATACCTTCCAGAAAAGATTTATAATCTTTGTATTATCATCAACGTTCCGTAATCTGTACCAGATGTCGACCTTCCCAACTGGCACTATTTTGGAAGAAAGAAAAAAAAATATGTTAAAAAATGTTTAACCCCTTAAGGACACATGACATGTGTGACATGTCATGATTCCCTTTTATTCCAGAAGTTTGGTCCTTAAGGGGTTAAACCATTTTATTTAGATTTTGAAAATCCCAATATCGGTTATTTGCATATTGTTACTAAATAATCGAAAAAAAATATTTTGAGGCCCTCCTTTGTACTAGTTTTATTTAATTTCCCTGAAACCTACTGTTCCTGGCAATTAAGATTTTCTTTGAAATATTGTTTACTTCCTGTGTTTGATGAATCACTTCAATAAATGTGATATTTAAAAATAAAGCACGTATAACTCTACCATCTCTTAAACCTCCTCTGTCTTACCCTTCTGGGTTTTTTTCTATAGTGATCTGCTCCTGAGGACACCAGATAAAAATCCCCCAAAATTATAGCACAAGAGCACAATTAGCTAAACTTGCATTCCGTGAAAAGAACTCTCTAGATTCACCATGGCTACTAGTCCAAATGATGTGTCTCTTTTGGCAGTGTCCTTCCCTCTCTCTAGTCCTGGCCTCTCCTCTTCTGGTTTCATACTTCCCAAAGATGGAGTACAATATCTATTCTAAACAGAATTTTATTGAATTGCCTTTCCATAACTACACAAATAAGCACAAACAGCACTGAAACTTTGTATGGTTTCCTGCCCACATTTCTGCAGTTTCCCACGGTAATTTCTTGCTATTTTAAACATAGCTTTTATACCAAAAGTCACCTACGCTACATAGACGACATCAAACTGTATGCCAAGAATGAGCGAGACATTGACTCACTGATCCACCTAACTGGGATATACAGCAAGGACATCGGAATGTCGTACGGACTAGAGAAGTGCGGGCGGATGATAGCAAAAAGAGGGAAGCTGATCAGGACAGAAGGAGTTAACGTTCCAGAAGTGAAAAATGGAAATGACCTCCTACTAAGGAGATCTAAAGCTGACAGCAAAATTGAATAGACAACAATAGTAAAATAATACCTACAAATTCCTAGTAGGTATGGTGTGTATATCGGAGGGGAAATATGAAAAAATAGACTTTCTAATGCATTGGCTAGTGCCCTTAGTTAAACAAAATTAAATAGTTGACATATGTCTTTATTGAATCCTTACTAAATAACAAAGTAGTGACCCTTTGTTATTTAGTAAGGATTCAATTTATACAATGTTTTCTATGTCTAGAGACCGATCTCTTTTCTTGCAGCAGCAATTTTGTGAGGATATGGCATTTTTGTCTTGTTAATCGAACCCTTCTGATTTATCCTTTTCTTATTTTTGGTTTGCCGGAATTATGTGAAACCATATATTCCATTTATACCCCAAACCAAGTGATTCAATAACAGAAGCTTTTTTTTAAATTTTTTTTTTTAAAGTCTCTTAATATTTGTTTGATTTTTTTTTTAATGCAAAATTCTTCAGTCTTTTGTTAAGTCTACTGGAAGCAACCGTCTGTATAATTTATTTATCTATTTATTATTTACGTTTCGGGTTTAGGGTTTTTAACCTACTCTGAGGTTGTTAGATTCAGTTTGAGCAAAGTACAGACAGGAAATGTCAATCGCAATAAAATAACTGATTTCCTCAATGATCAAAGTCACTCTGCGAAACCAGGTGGGGAGAACAAATTCTCCCGAAATATCTGCTATTCAAAAAAAGAGTTTGGACGTAGCGTTCCCTGGTGACCCTTTAACGAGTTCACAGGATCCTTAAAGGTGAGTCTTTGGGTTGCCAGTAGGAGTGAACATAAGATTAATTGTATCACACGAAAATGAAACTTGCTAAGAATGATATCACACCTTTTAATCCACAACCCATGACGCATCAAAAAAATAGAAAACAATGAGGCAGTTTTACACAGTGGGAAGAATGAGAATTCAAACGCAAATCGACTGCGTCAGCAAACCACAGTGGGATCTAACATATGTTAATTAAGCCTTTTATTAAAAGCATTAATGAGGAGCTGCCGTGGCATTATATTAGATAAGACAGATGCATTTTTATTTTTTAAACATAAACCTCATTTAAAAAAATTTTTTTTATTAATGCAAGGCTGCTGTGGCACTAACAGAATTCTCTTGGCAATTTTTAAATGTTGGTTCATTTAGGAAATGTTTTTATATGGAAAAATACATTCGTATTTCTGTTATTTTCAAGTGTGTCTTGCGATTACCAAGCAATACATTATTTTTACACATTTAACACACGTATAGCATAAAACACCATTAGCAGATTTTAGTAATCTTAGAGAGAGAGATGATTGCACGTTAATGGAAGATTTAGTGATTCAGCATTTACTAAAAGATTTCCCAAATTAAGCAATCATAAAATGAGATTTGTGGGGAAAAAGTTATAACTTTGTTTAAACCTGTTTTTTATTGTTTTTTTTTTCTTGGTAAAACAAAATGGTTATAAGTATCCTTGCACTAAAGTGATAAATCGTAAATAACAAAACGCATAATAAATATTACTTAAAAAACAAACAAACCCCAAAACATGCTAAAATAACTCATTACTGTGAAATTTTTAGAAATGCTTACACGCTAAAACTGTTCTAATCAGTGATTAATTTTGTGCAGTCATGAAATTTAATAGCAACTTGCTATTTAATTGCTACTAGCTCTAAGTGGAATAAAATTATAATTAGCAATTATGTTATCGATTAATTTGTTTGTCCTTTATTGGTACATGCATCCCCGTTATAGAAATTAGAAACATACATAGAAACATAGAATGTGACGGCAGATAAGAACCATTCGGCCCATCTAGTCTGCCCAGTTTTCTAAATACTTTCATTAGTCCCTGGCCTTATCTTATAGTTAGGATGGCCTTATGCCTATCCCACGCATGCTTAAACTCCTTTACTGTGTTAACCTCTACCACTTCAGCTGGAAGGCTATTCCATGCATCCACTACCCTCTCAGTAAAGTAATACTTCCTGATATTATTTTTAAACCTTTGTCCCTCTAATTTAAGACTATGTCTTCTTGTTGTGGTAGTTTTTCCTCTTTTAAATATAGTCTCCTCCTTTACTGTGTTGATTCCCCTTATGTATTTAAATGTTTCTATCATATCCCCCCGTCTCGTCTTTCCTCCAAGCTATACACGTTAAGTTCCTTTAACCTTTCCTGGTAAGTTTTATCCTGCAATCCATGAACCAGTTTAGTAGCCCTTCTCTGAACTCTCTCTAAAGTATCAATATCCTTCTGAAGATAGGGTCTCCAGTACTGTGTGCAATACTCCAAGTGAGGTCTCACCAGTGTTCTGTACAATGGCATGAGCACTTCCCTCTTTCTACTGCTAATATCTCTCCCTATACAACCAAACATTCTGCTAGCATTTCCTGCTGCTCTATTACATTGTCTGCCTACCTTTAAGTAATCAGAAATAATCACCCCTAAATCCCTTTCCTCAGATGTTGAGGTTAGGACTCTATCAAATATTCTGTACTCTGCCCTTGGGTTTTTACATCCAAGGTGCATTATCTTTGAGTACACACACTTCATCCTTGTGGGTGCATTCAGGATGGGTCCTGTGGGTGGATTTGGGCGTGGGTCATGTGGGCGGTCTCAGGGCTGGGTCATGTGGGCGGACTCAAGGGTTGGGCCCCTGGAGGACCAGACCTTGGGCTGCATCAGGGGCCCAAACATTTCTGGTGGCAGCCCTGCCTGTAACCTATAAACTGATTTATAAATGGCATTGTGATTTATTTGACACATATTATGACAACATGCACTAATTTGTTTAACCTCTAAAAATTCAAGTAATTTGACGTATTTACCATCTTCTGGAGTTTGGGTTATCACTGGATCACTCCAGTTGCTCCATTTCCCAGTATTGACTAAGAATTTACATGAAGCCTGGAACTCATAGATTGTAAATGGAATCAGGTTGGGCAGATTATAGATTTTGGTTCCTAGAATGTCCACCTACATGAATCACATTGGAAGGAGACATTTAAAGTAAATATATTGAATAACAGTTTAACCATTAAACAGTCCATAAATAACATCTCTAAACTCCAGTAAAATCAGAGACAACCCTACATTTCCTATATTTTGGTGTCACTTATCAGAGAGTAATATTTTGAAGTCTCTATTTTCTACATGGGTTTCACTTTTCATATCTCTTTTTTCTACATGGGTTTCACTTTACATATCCAGGTTAAATTTTGGAGGCCTTGTCTTCCTTATAGGATGGGAAGTCAACTGGGGTCTTTAAGAACTATACAGACCATGTACCTGCATAGGTAGATTAAAAGAATCATGTGTGGTTATATTTGACCCATTCTGGACCTAAACTACAAACCACTTTGGCTCAACAATGGCCCAAAGAAACTAGGAACTAGGCCCAAAGATATTATATTAAGCCAAGTGTGGTTGTGTTGTAGGTCATGGATGGAAACCCTAATTCTGAAATGGTAGGGTTGCCAGTAGAAGACATGAAGGAAGGTTAGAACCTGCAGATAACATTAGGAAGTTGTACATAAAAATAATAACTTTTTTAGTAATTGAAGGAGACAAATATGGGGGAAGAGTTCAATGGAGCTTGGGGCAGACAAGGAAATAAATAATCCTTTGTTATTAGATGGACAATGTATAGACTAATGAACTAGTTGACTTTTCAACCCATCAGCTCAATCTTTGTTTCAAATTCCAATTTACATTTCATGAGATTACATTGAAAATCTCAAGTCTTCAAAAATTCACAACGACAGCAAGTCCTCATATAATGATGTATTACCTCATTCCAAGATCTGTCATGGATGGGTCGATATCTTAACCGGAAATGCTGGGAATCTTGCGGATCGAGAAAGCTGATGTTGCAGCTACTTGTAGCGTTATTAAACTCTATTAATATATCTTGTGGTGGACTTGGTTTCACTATGAAAGAGATAATATTAATTGAGAAACTGAAATATAGATGTGGAGATAGGAGGAAACGTGACGAAGAGGAAACATCAAACAGCTGTACCTGAGGACATTATGTGCACTAAATGTGATTACAATACGGATACTAGTCTACAAGACTGAACCACTGACCAGCAAGGCTCTGGGCATCAACATTTAACTCTGTGACTACCAGAATGGAGCAATAATTAATAAGATGCTGGTGTATCAGACACTAAAATTCAGGACTATTAACTATTGCTATATATTTTATCTCCAGTCTCTCTACACCAAGGAGTACTTAACAATTCTAAAACAGAGTTCTAATGTTGTGCAATCGCCATGGAAACCAATGGAAAGTTCCAACTGAGTTCTACAAGTTTGAAGTTATAACTTTGCCCAGACATTGCTCTTTATAAACAACCAACACATGTCCGCAGTATGCTTTGTGATATCTGAGACTTTCATGTGACCTCTGTAGAAGGCTGCGACACTGTAGCGTTACTTATCTTATCCAGGGGCCGGCCGCGGTCCTCTCTTCGAGCCGCGCGAGGTCCTGCTGCTGCACGAGCCGCGTGCGGCTCACCCGACGGCGTCAATAGGAAGGCTGGCAGTGACCACGAGAAGTGGCCACGTGTCCCGCCTGAATCTAATAGCACGCCGCGAGTCTCGGGCGCGCTCTTAAAGAGACAGTGGGAGCCTAAATTGCCAAAAGGCTCCCATTGGCCCCTGTCATGCCACACTCCCCATACACTTACCTTTTGGGGGTGTGGATATGACAGGAGCCAATCACATTAGTTTAGAAGCTATTTAAACTTACCTTTTTCCCTTAGTTCCTTGCCCTATCGTGGTTTCTGTTTCAGTTCCCTTTAGCGCTTGTTGTGTTCAGTTGTGTTCCTTCGTACTTGACCTTGGCTTTGTTTCTGACTACGTTATCTCTTTATCCTTATCTGTTCTGTTTGCCGGCTTGCTGTTTACTGTGTACCAGACCCCGGCTAGTCCTAGGTTACGCTGTCTCTTTGTGCCCTAGACCTCGGAACGCTCTTGACTCTGTACTCCTCTCATATACGTCGAGTCCGGCCATTCTAAGGTCCAGTAGACGTATCTCCCCTCTGTGTTGCCTTTTGTTGAGTTGAATTCTGCGTGTTGGGGTATATTTTCGTTACAGACACGTGTAGTACAGGATGTTTTCTAAGGCGTTGGATTCACTTTAATGGAACATGCATCCCAAGTTTCACTTTCTGGTTCGGTTAAAGGGTTTCTTAAGCATTGCAAATTTTCCCAGCAATGATGAGGTTAAGTTGTGTTTTACCAAACAATTCAGGTCACATGTAGCACAGGAAGCTATTATAATGTGTCATTATTTCCTGACCTGTTCCTGCCTCAAACCACAGGATGACCAGAAGCAGGTAGCATTTTATTGTTTGTATTTCTTAAAATGAATCCATCACGTGTATTGTATATGTTACAAGGTATCAAAGCATGCTTAAAAGCACACTATAGTCACCCAGACCACTTAATCTCATTAAAATAATCTGGGTGCAGTGTCCCGGTCCTCTTAACCCTACAATGTAAAACGTTGCAGTTCTACAAATACCGATTTGTATTCCTAACACCATAGTGTTCCTTTAACATCATAGCATATCTGTACATTTATACAACAATATGTGATTTATATTATTTGGGTAGATGGATGGGCGGGTGGGATTATTTCCTTCTGTGTGATAAAGTTTGTCTCTGTATAACACAGTTGCAGTTATTATCTTAAATGTCATTTTTTTACATCTGATATCTACTATAATTATATCTACTGTAAAACTTCTGAACTACATCTATCTACACCAGCATCAAATTACGATTGTACAATATTGTGTGTGCGGTGACTGTGTTTATGTTATTGAATGTTGTGTGTGAGTGTGTTCGAAGTGGCTGTAGTGGTGTGTGTGTGTGTGTGTAGGGGAGTCTGAGTGTGGCTGAATCTTGTGTGTGTATTGTCTGAGTGTGCGGGGAGATTTTCAAAAATTATCTTTATCTAAAATGTAATGAAAAATCCTTACTACCACATCCGTGTCTATTTGCTTACCACCTTGTAGGTCCTTCGTCCGTCGGAGAGTACGGTCCATGACAACTACATCTTTGTGGTATTTTTGGCCTCACACTGAACACAGTAGTTGGTGTGAAAACACATTAGAGATTAAACAGATATGAATGGGACTCTCTGACCAACAGAGGACTTAAACTGTGGTGGAAGAAGATGAGGTAGATAAGTATTTTCCAGAATATTTTACATAGACATGATTTAAAAAAAACAAACAGCTTTTTTCTCTCTCTAAAGTTAGGGAGATCATGAGCTACACTTTATTTTCAGAGACAATTCTTTAAGCAATGTTCCATTTCAGTGGTTAAGCTAATTTACCCACAATCCATCAGTCAAAACAATCCTACAGAATTGTAACTAGTGCTTTACGTTGAGCTTCCGCATCACGTTATGGAGTTTTTCTCGGCCAGTTTCACAGAAGCGCCTCCAATGGCTGCCACTATGACAGCCACAAGAGGTGGATTTAACCCTGCAATGTAAACACCACTGTAATTTAAAAAAAAAAAAACTGTAATGTTTTACATTGCGGGGTTAAAAGGTGCCACTGCACCCAGACTGCTTCATTGTCCTTTAAACCACATTAAAGCAGTTCCTGTCTGCTAGAGCATCCTGGGAGATGTAGTCCTCAGCATATGGAGTGGCAAACTTCAGCTTTTGATGCTGAATGTCAGTTAATTGCGTATCTGCTGTTGTACCGTGCTGCTGAATATGGTGGTGCGTTACAAAAAAAAAGAAATTAATAAGTACATTATTGGTGCTAACCTTCCTGAGGCTGGCATGTGGGAGCAGCTGCGACCCTCCAGTTTTGCGTGTTCCCACACTCTTTCACTATCCTTTTACCCAATACTAAATTCACAGTTGCGTGAAGATGTGTAAGATAATACCACTTACATGTTCCCCTGACCTCTGGGCCCATATTCAGCAGTACCCTTTATACACACCTGCATCAAAATATGCGAATGTATGTGGCAGCGAGGAGTTTGTACCCAGACCATTAGATGCTGCAACTTTAACTATAAAATCCTCCCCGCGTCTCATGATGAACGGAAACTTCATAAACCGTATTCCACGTTCTCCGTACCCTCCAGAGATAAGTGCATGGTCAGTGCATGATGTTCCCTGGCAAACCCTGAAACACAATAAAATAGTGGATTTCACACAGTGTAAATAAACAACCTAAAGCCACCCACACAAATTTGGAGTCCACAGTCACTAAACACCTTTATAAATATATCACGTCCGTCGTCTATCCTACATTTAAAGACTCAGAATTGCTTCATATCAAATTCAAATTAACAGAATGACACATTCACTGAAAAAAACCCATATACACTAAGTTTGTGATTGGAAGTAACTATATAGACAATGTCCCAAATGTCTTAAAATTCCTAGGAAGCGTTTTTTATTAAAGATATATACTTGTAAACTCAGAGTCAGCTTATGTTTTGATTATTAAAAAAAAATAAATCTCTTTATCATGGTTAGGCCAAGTGTAAATAGCTATTGTTGTGGCGGTGTGTTATCGGGAAATCAGTTAGCTATAACTTGTTGGTAAGTTAGTGTAGGAAATAAAATAAAATGAAAATTAGTTGATATACAGTTTGTAGATTGATAATGTATTTAAATAGGTAGTTGGATATTCTAATATGTTGATTATTTTAGAAAAAAATGATTATATAGAGTTAATAACAAGGATCTGGATTGTCAAGAATTCAGTATGAATTCAAAATTAATTTCAAATTGCAGGAGAAAAACTAATATTTTGGTCTGAATAAAAAACAGGCCAAATCACCAGTTGGTCCCAGGGCAAGACCGTTCAAAATACAAACAGTCAGTTGTTCTCCCAAAAGAGATGGGAAAAGCTATCTGGTATGTTTAGGGAAGCTCCCAAAATCTAATTATACGTCACTAGATATAAAAGTAACCCATAGTATACTACAACGTAGAAACTTTTCAAAAAATCAACCCTACACTAGAAGATTTCAACAGAAGAATTGCATTTGATTACGAACACTTATTTTGTCCACAAGTTACTTTAGGCATTAGAATGATATGTGATCTGAGGCTTTATTCACGGAGTCCAATATCTAGTATCGATCATACGGTATCTCTCACCATGCCAATGGCGTCTAGTGTAGAATACAACAGTAAAAAGGGGGATGGGGACGTAGTCTCTTAGAAGGTGGTCACTATGTCCCTACTGTGTGATATAAAGACACAAAGTAACACATGCTCACACGAGTGGATACAATTACCTATTCAAACAGTGGGCTGTCATTAGTGAAATAGATCGTCTGGTCCACAGCCTCCAAAGAAAGACAGAGTATTAATTCACTAGATATTAGAAATCAGGAAAGACGTATAGAGCAACCCTCTCTCCCTGTTAAAACTAACTAGACAGAATGAGGATAAATAGATAAGTGAAAAAAAGTTAAAGAATATTAAAGTGGATATTGCACAATGTGCGATAAAGTGCACAGTGCTAAAAAGTGCAATGTTTCAAATTATAGGTGAAAAGTAGGTGACTCTAAGGTATTGTTTTGACCTAAGATTAGCAACTTCAAAATCATTTCTGGATAGTTCCAGCCCAGGTTTAGTGAAAGCCACTGTCAAAGGAAACCTGTCACGTCTCGAGATTTTTAATATATATTACTTATCCCCTAAAGGGACAGTTAAGGCACCCAGATCATTTATTCTCAATGAAGTGGTCCTGCTGAATGACCGTTGTGCCAGGAGGTGCCGGCAGCAGCACTGAGTTAGTCTCGGCTCCGGAAAACAGTACGTAAAATGTTTATTTTTCCCTAGTTTTTTTTTTATGCAGTTTGAGGGAGGGGAGCTGAATCTAAATAGGGACTAGAACACTATAGCGTTAGGAATACATGTTTCTATTCCAAATGCTATAGTGTTCCTTTAACAATGTTGTACTTGAGAGGTGTAAAAAAAAAATGCAGAACCTAACACGTCTTTATCGTGCTACTAGGCAGAGAAAGCAATTAAACATATGGGATTAGGCATAAAAAGTGCCATGCTCTAAAAAGTAAGTTGGGCAATCACTATGGAAACCAGTGGAACCAGCAGGCACATTCCATTGGTGACTTCTCCCCTATTACATCTTTGCACCACTTTTAAGAACACCACACATTTTATACATAATCCCCAATGTTTCTGTCTCTCCTCCCGTTTTGCATTGTGTGCCTTCGCTGTGCCAGGATTTAAATGGATTGTGATGTCATTTTGATGTGATGTCAATTTGTAAATCAGTTACATGAATTTAAAAGAAGACAAACCGTCGCGTGACAAACAGGTTAAAACAAGTTGTAGGTGAAAGAAGTGAAGGTATCCCTTTAGTGTGTCATTCAAACACAAATACCCAACTGTAAAGTGTATGCTGTCTTGATGTAGGTTTCACTTCCAGTTGTCCACGAACACAACATTGTACTATTTTCCTCCTCGTTTCCACAATTCACTATCGTAGGCTGGTCTGGAGACTCTGCCAGGAGACGGGGAATATAAAAAAATAATTTCAGAGCATTTTAATAGTTTTTCTCATATTCAAATAAAAGGTCAGTAATGACTTTATCATTTAAATGCGCACTCCAGAACAAATTGAAATCTGTGTTTAGGTCTGGAGAATGCAATGATAACAGGGGAGAGAGAATTAAACCGTGACGCTCCGTGATACAACCACTTATTATTTTATTAATGACACGGAGGCTCCTATTATGCCCTGTTACTAGGCAGAGCTGGTTGTATCTGTTATATATTATTCATATTATTCATATTTTCTCTTTCAGTTATTTTTTTTCTTTGTTGCTGAGGAATAAAGTAAAAAAGAGAGATTGCATAATACTCGCCTCCGTGTCGTTAATAAAATTATGACTTTACATCATGTAAATAGTAAAATCTGGGAATTTATTAAGATACTCACTTCCAACAGAGATCTTTATCATGCAAACTGACCGGTCCTGGACGGGTCTCAGGTGACATGTATATATTGTATCACCAGGAGACGGGTTGATGTCTTGTACGCTCACGCTGGAAGCATTATTGCTGCAAATATTGTTCATCATTGACCTGCTTTTTCTTTTAAATATTGTTGGACAATTCTTACTGTCTCTGGTTAAGGTACAGGTAATGCTGACAGAAGATCCCAGATTTAACACTGTGCCAGGAATTGCTGACATTTTTGCTGTTCTACATCCTGATGCTAGGGGAAAAACCCAAAAAGTGTCAGGGTTAGTGGCTACCATGGTCTACTACAATAGTTTAATTTTTACAGTATTTGTTTTTACTCATTAAAATTGATCTAGTTCTTTAAGCCACAGAATTTGTGTCTGCTCTGTTAATAGTCTTCTAGACCCTGCAGGAGTCTGCTGTGTGTGTTTAAAGTAAAAATTTTTAGAGCAGGAGATATAAACTTCTAAAATAAGTTAACATCTGATTTAAAATGAAACCATTTTTTTCATGCAAGGCTGTGTTGGTGATATTGCAGGGCATGGTCTATACGCACATACTGTAGTAGTAGTGAAACTATACATTATTTAGAGATGCCTCTAATTTCTCTTTAATTGCAATAAAAATAATATAATGGGGTTCAATAAACACTGGATTGCAGTGAACTGAAAACAGAATTGCAAAATTGAGGCTAAAATACCCAAGCTATAGCTGAGTTAGAGAATTTTTCAAAATTCTTAAAGGGACACTGCAGTCACCAGAGCAGCGTAATCTACTGGTGTGTATAGTATGTCCCTGCAGGCACTTTAATGTAAACACTGCCTTTTCAGAGAAAAGGCAGTGTTTACATTACTGCCTAGGAACACTCAGACGGCCACTAGAAGTGCTTCCTGGTTCAGTGCTGCAAAGTGTGCAGTTCTGACGTTCAGCGTCTCCACCATCTGCATGGAGAGGCTGCACGTTCCTAATAGAGATGTACTTATTCAATGCATCTCTGTGAGTAGATGCTGATTGGCAAAGCGCATGCACAATAGCCTCTCAATTCTTTCCTACAAGAAAGCATTGCATTGGTTGAGATTGTCAATTTTGAAGATATCAGCCAAGGAAGCAGAGCGGGGACGGAGCCAGCTGCGGGGGCCAAATTTATTTTAAGTTTTATTACCTTTTAACAAGGGCAAAGGGGGACCGACAACCTAAAATGCATTTTTGTACACTGTAGTGTCAGGAATACAGGTTTGTATTTCTGAAACTATAGGTGTTCCTTAAAATTTAGCAGTTTGTTTTTTGATTCACTACAATTCTTTACTACAAGGTGTTGCCGTAAAATTTACTTTTCCACACTAACCTGCTTTTGTATTCAGTAGAAGCCACATGACAAAAACATTGATGAGTAACCATTTTTCCCAATATCCACTCTCCATAGGCAGAGCATTTGCACGGCCTGCATTACTGAAATAATAATAAAAAAAGAATATCAGTCACGCAAAACTGAAAAGAAACATGACCAAATATTGGTTACCTAGGGATAACCAAACTGTAGCAAACCAGCTTCTATTGACTACATTTCCTAACCTACTCAGGCAACCTGCAAAAGACACATAACTGTATCCCTGGTAACCCGCCGGGACAGTCACTAAACTGGGAATTGTGGAGAATTGAGAAGGAAAGTGCAGATTTCACAACAAAACAGACAATCTTTGGTGTGGGGGAAACACAGCACCTGTAGGAGATAGACATGTACACCCGGAGCTCTGCGTTTAATCTTAACAAAGTGTAATTTTTGCCGTATCATGATATAAATAATTGCCTTCCTCATTGTGAGGGAAGACTATGTGGTGTCAGTATAAAAAGCACAGGACCGATCCAGGGCCGGGATGACCATCGCAGGATATTGGTGCTCTACTGCAGTAGACACAGAAGCCTACTCATCACAATATGGTGCACACTGTGGACTATTTATTGGCCTCCACCAAGGACCGCAGCATTGGGGTATAATAAGTGACACTTGTCTGAGTTGGGAGACCTTGCCTACACCCTCTGAGAGGGGAAAGAACGCTCCATCTAGTAAGGTCGACATTAAAGCCTTAAGGACATCCGGACATTGTTCTAATCTAGGCCAATGTGGCGGTTGCGCAGGAGGAGGTGGCAACTTTAACAGGCTCCAAAGCGTTGGTGGAGGATGATAGAGGGGTCTGTGTTGCACAACTGGCCACCAATGCAGCCCTTGCCAAGGCAGGTGATTTTTGAGGATGGGGCTAGGGCTTGTAACCTCTGTATTTGTGGGGTGCTGGAAGAGATTGTGGCAGAGGAACTCCTGCATTACATGTAACGACTCTTCTACACACTACTAATACCCATGCAGGTGAAACAAATCATCTTGGTCTTACCAAGTGCACTAGGGCCCACCAAAGACCTCCAAAGATGTACTGCTCTGACTCCAGAAGGTCTCAGAAGAACAGTACTCTTGGAGGGACATCAGAAGTTCTACCACGATTACTTTTTAAAATGTTTGCAATGACAGAAGTTGTGGTATATCCACTGCATTTCAGAGATCAATGTTTTGGTACAGAAAGGATTGCAAGGCATGTCATACAATGGTGTTTGGCATAGTTACAATCTGTCAAAGTTTCATCCTATATGATATAAAAGAGAAACAATGAAGAAAAATAAATAACAAAGAACTTTAAGAAGACCGCATAGTTGCGTTTCTAAAATATTTCTACCACGATTACTTTTGAGGGTGCACAGCTCCTATTTTTTGTGACTTATCAAGGCATATCGTGCAGTGGGGACAGTCTTTACACCCCTGACCTAGATTCTACAGGACTATAAGGTTGTGCATGACTGGCGCCCTCACTAGTTACAAGCTGAAACCAATGGAAAGTTCAATGTTATCGGTCGACTGTGCCCAATTTTCTGCAGTCCATGGGTATTCCTATTTGCCTCCTGCCCTCCTGCACTGGTGCAATGTTCCTTTTGTGTCCCCATTTGTGCCCAAGGCCATTTTGCCGTTACCCATGACCCAACCTACTTAAGCTCGGTTCTGGGATAGCTCCTTTTGTTCCTGCATCTCATATAGTGGACAGGTCCAAAAACATTTTAATCTGCTATTTGTGAGATAGAGGTTTTGTCTTTTTGAGTTTATTTATAATGTTTTTATTGTATGTATTGGGGCTGATGTGTACTTTGGTCATTGCTGCTGCCCAGGAGTAGTGGGAGTCTGAGCGCAGAACTAATTTTTGTGTATCTGTATTTAGTTTATTTATGTCTTTATATTATATGTTGTTTATGCCTCCGTAATGAGTTTAGTTAGAATTTGAGGCATGTTACTCGGCAATGCAAGTTTTACCTCTACCCTTTGCATGTCCGAGTTCTTAGTTTGCTGAGCATATGTAATTCTCTGTTATTATCGTAGTTCTCATTTTAGGTTACTACGAGGTATCACTAGGCTGCTGTATCCTCAAGACTTTCATGTTAAGCAGGTTTCCTATGTTACACCCATCCCTTACTTAAAGGATCACTATAGGCACCCAGACCCCTTCAGCTCAATGAAGTGGTCTGGGTGCCAGGTCCCTCTAGTTTAACCCTGCAGCTGTAAACATAGCAGTTTCAGAGAAACTGCTATGTTTCACTGAGGGTTAATCCAGCCTCTAGTGGCTGTCTCACTGACAGCCGCAAGAGACGCTTCCACGCTTCTCACTGTGAAAATCATAGTGAGAAGACGCTGGACGACCATAGGAAAGCATTGAGTAATGCTTTCATATGGGCTGTTTGAATGCACGCACGGCTCTCACATGCACATTCGCCGCTGACGTCGGCAGGAGGAGGAGAAGTCACCAGCGCCAAGGGAGCCCGGCGCTGGAGTAAGGTAAGTGGCTGAAGGGGTTTTAACCCCTTCAGGCCGGCGGGAGTGGGACCCTGAGGGTGGGGTGGACCTAAAGACCCTATATTGCCAGTAAAATTAGTTTGTTTTCCTGGCATTATAGTGGTCCTTTAATTCCCTCAATCCACATGTATACTGCAAATTGATGGCTATGATGTATACAGTTATCTACACTCCGATATTGGTATATTCCTATTTGTCATCATATACTTATTTTTTTACATGTGGATTGAGTCAAAAATGGAAAAAGAAAATTCTGTCCAATTTTCCAGCTACTTTAGCCTAAAACTTGCAATTCCCTCGTTAATATCCCGTAATTGCCAGTTTAGTGCAATCCTGGAAATTTGAATACAACATTCAACATGCCTGATCCCTGCATGACTTTTGCCCCCTTTATTGGGAGGCCCTCAATATTAGAAACTCTGATAACAGATACATTATTTAGCATTGCCCTGGTATCACTGAACCCTTGCAGTTTCTATACCTTATTGCCAAGAATTATAATTTGACATCTGATCACCCCAGGAAACATCAGTGATGTCATCCTAAATTTTTTGTAAGCTATATTCGCCGTAAAACTTGGTCATCTAAAGGTGAGCCATCACGACTTTACCAGGACATCATATGTAGCTTCAGTGCAGCACAGAACACTATACATAACAACGATAACATTATTATAAGAAAGTATTTGCACAGACTATTGTTCATTGATTATTCATTTATTTATATTATCTATTTGCACCACAATATTACATACATTACTCAGACTGTCAAAAAATAGAAAAAAGAAACTGGACAACAATGAATTGAAGACTGAATTTATACTGTAGGCTAAAACAGTCACGATATAATTATAGCTGAGTTTTTGTTGTTGTTTTTTTAACACATTTCCTATTTTAGCATACATTTTGCATTTTTTTCCTTGGCTGCAAATCGTTATTTTCATGCACTATAATTCAGTGTTAAATAAAACTTGAAGCTTAGATTTAAGTGTGTTTTTAAAAACAAAACAAAAACAAAATATTCAGAGATATAGCGGGCCCTCTTCTGCCAAACTTTAAAAGAAGTTTCAGTGAGTCATGTCATTCCTTGCAGTCAGGGAGAGGAAAAGAGCAAATGAATTCCTATTAACCTTGGTCCTTACAAATATGTATAAACAGGATATTTGACCGTTTTTATTTATCTTTTGTTTTTGCCACTCCTACAGAATGCAAGAAAAATTTTTGTATTGTTTTTATACTGCAATATGTTAAAGATTCTTATTCCCCCAAAATTTCTAGAAAGGATAAACAAATAAATAAAAATAGTGCAAATTTGGGGGGCGGAGCCTGACCTTCATCCTGACAAGACGCCATCTCTGTAAGCTCCTCCACAAAACTGAACAAAAACGCTGAAAAACGGAAAATAACAGCCCATCCACACGCATAAAGTGGGTAACAATACTCCTCAATCCACCCGGAGGTGATTGATGCCATTCCTCGCGGCTTCTCACCAGCCCAAGCGGAGGCGAAAAACGGGGGCCTACTCCACGCTAGCACACACGGGCCTGGAGGCCATCTTAAACATCGCTGCAGCTAGGCAGGCCTGGGAAAGGGCATCCGACACGGCAGCAGCTCAGGACGACTGCATGCCGGCTATGGGACGCCGCTCCCAACGACCGCAACACCAGGCGGACAACAGGGACATCGGGGCCATGCTCCAACGGCCATTGCAAGCCAAAACGGGCCCGGCCGACTCCCAGCGCCCAGTAGCACAAACTCACCGCCAAGAACAAACAGGGCCGACCACATCCAGGGAACAACCGTCAGAACGACCGGTAAGCCCAGACGACTCTGCTGATATGGCCCCAACCACCAGACATGACTTAAAAGTATTACTGACGGACTTCCATAAAATTTTAGCAGCAGAACTTGCCCCCATCAAACAGGACATCAAGGCAATCACAGAAAGAGTGCAGGTGTCTGAAAGAAACATAGTCAGCCTACAAGAACACCAGTCCGAGATTCAGGACTCTCTACAACAAATGTGGAACCAGCAAAGGGCAATGGCTGCACAGCTAACAGTACTAGAAGAAAGGCAAAGACGCACTAATATTAAAATCAGGGGCATCCCCGCAGAGACCCCGCAAGAAGAATTATCACACTATTCCAGGCGCTTACTAGCCACAATCCTGCCGCCGGCCACAGCAAAGAAACTTGCCGCGGTGGAGATATACCGCCTTCCTGTCACAGCAAGGGCCCCACAAAACACGTCCCGGGACGTCATCCTCAAATGTCCAACACTGCAGGACAAAATACAAATACTGTCGGCACTAAAAGGCAAAACACCCCTGGAGTTCGAGGGCGCGAACCTGACTTTCTTCCAAGACCTTACAAAAGCCACACTCGCCTGGCGCAAAACCTTCCAACCGCTCACCAGCGACTTGAGAGCTGCGGGCATCACTTACAGGTGGGGAACCAGTGGGTCCCTAGTAGTACACCAAAACGAAACCCAGCACACAGTCACCTCGATGGAGGATGCACCCAAGCTACTGGAGGCACTGGGAATGGCAACCCTGAAAGCTACTAACGCACAGAGACCAACGACGGACAACTGGGACCTGAAACGAATTGCCCCATTTGTACCAAGGGCCAAAAACTCTCCAAGAAGGAATACGGACACTGAACAACTCCTAGGGACCAGTCCACAGCAAGACACCTGAACCCACCCGAGGACATACATATGAGATACGGGCAAGACCCCCGTATAAGATACAGAACTGTTATACCACCCTTGTTCATTCTATATGTTCTTTTGTTCATCCACCTATACATATATAACCCTACGTAGCCCTTCTGGCTCTCCCACTATTAGCTTGCAGAGCCACGCAACTTCAGATGTTAATGCACGCACAGCATAGGTACAACCCGACCAGCCTGCACATGAGGCACATCACACACACGGCACGGAATACCCACACTCAATGAAAAATGGCGACACTCACACTCTCCTACCCCCCCCACAGCTCCCTTGGTCAGGAGCAAGCACACCATAGGTACAGGGCACACCCACCACCGCCACATTCAGAGATGCTAGATAGCCAGAGTTCTCTACGCTCGCCCGGTATCAAATCCCCACCTACACACCCTAGGGACTAGGGAAACACGCTCCAAATACGCAGACTCAACGACCAGGACGGGGACACTCGACACACGAGATAACCAAGGGACAGCCCTCACCTACCTGCACCTACCTACAATCCTAAACATACCTTACTCTAAGCTTGAAACGCACAGCACGAACCCACAATCCAAACACGCAATCCCAACCTGCACACAGCTTGCTTGAAAACATATAAAAAAGTGCATAATACAGAATGTTAGACAACTATTTGTTTAAGCTTGTTCACCTCTTTAATGATGACAATTGTTGCCGCATCACAAATGTTTCCTTGTAATACCATGCACGCAAAAATAAAGAATAAAAAAAAAAAAAAAAAAAAAATAGTGCAAATTTAGTTAATGATTTTTTTTTATGTTTGGAAAGTAATATATGCACATTATTATCATTATATGATACATATGTATACTAGCTATGTCTTGGTTTTAAACAAAAAGTGCTTGGTAGTAAAGAGGTTAATATGCTTGGGAACATGGAGAAATCTGATTGAACATTAGAGAGCCAAGAAGAATTATACCTTTTTTTTTTTTTTTCCAAAATTGTCCTTTTCACCTTCTTTTGGATTAACAATAGTAACAGGTCTGAAAGGTTGAATTTAGTGGAATTTAGTTTTTCCAACTTAGATTATGTTATGCAAATAAACTTTAAAGAGACACTATAGTCACCAAAACAACTTTAGCATAATGAAACAGTTTTGGTGTATATATCCTGCCCCTACATATTCACTGCTCAATTCTCTGCCATTTAGGAGTTAAATCACTTTGTTTATGAACCATAGTCACACCTCCCTGCATGTGACTTGCACAGCCTTCATAAACACTTCCTGTAAAGAGTCATCTAATGTTTATCCTTCCTTTACTGCAAGTTCTATTTAATTTAGATTTTCTTATCCCCTGCTATGTGAATAGCTTGCTAGACCCTGCAAGAGCCTCTTGTATGTGATTACAGTTCAATTTACAGAGCAAGAGATAAAATTGTTTAAGGTAAATTACATCTAATTGAAAGTGAAACCAGTTTTTTTTCATGCATGTTGTGTCAATCATAGTCAGGGGAGGTGGGACTGGGGTGCCATAAACAGAAACAAAGTGATTTAACTCCTAAATGGCAGTGAATTGAGCGGTTAAACCTGAGAGGCATGATCTATACACTAAAATTGCTTAATTAAGCTAAAGTTGTTTAGGTGACTACAGTGTCGCTATAAGAATAAAAAATATATGTTTACTAAGGAGTAACTTAGTGTTACATAGAAACATAGAATGTGACATCAGATAAGAACCACTCAGCCCATTTAGTCTGCCCAATTTTCTAAATACTTTCATTAGTTCTATAAACTGTAAGCTAAATTGATCAGGGTCCTCTTCAACCTATCGTTCCTGTAAGTTTTGTTTTGTAATTGTCCTATTTATAGTTAAATCCCCCCCTCTTATAATATTGTAAAGTGAAACAGAATCTGTTGGCGCTATATAAATGGAAATAATAATAATAATAATAATAATAATAACTAGTACCTGGCCTTATCTTAAGTCTAGGATAGCCTTATGGCTACCCCATACATGCTTAAACTCCAACTTCAGCTGGAAGGCTATTCCATGCATCAACTACCCTCTCAGTAAAGTAATACGTCCTGAAATTATTTTTAAACCTTTGCCCCTCTAATTTAAGACTATGTCCTCTTGTTGTGGAAGTTTTTGTCTTTTAAATATAGTCTTCTCCTTTACTGTGTTGATTCCCTTTATGTATTTAAAGGATTCCATCATATCCCCCCGTCTCGTCTTTCCTCCAAGCTATACATGTTAAGTTCCTTTAACCTTTCCTGGTAAGTTTTATCCTGCAATCCACGAACCAGTTTAGTAGCCCTTCTCTGAACTCTCTCTAAGGTATCAATATCCTTCTGAAGATACGGTCTCCAGTACTGCGTACAATACTCCAAGTGAGGTCTCACCAGTGTTCTGTACAATGGCATGAGCACTTCCCTCTTTCTACTGCTATCCAACCAAACATTCTGCTAGCATTTCCTGCTGCTCTATTACATTGTCTGCCTACCTTTAAGTCATCAGAAATAATCACCCCTAAACAGGGGCGGACTGACCGGTCGGGCACTTCGGACATGGTCCGAGGGCCCGGCCGGGAGGGGGGCCCGCCATCAGGGGGCCCGCCCACCCCTTTAAATGCTGCAGCCGCCTGAGCGCTCTCTTAAGAGCCTCAGGCGGCTGCAGCTTCTCACCTCCCCTCCCCTGTAGTTGTGCGGTCCGCGGTGCCCGGCCGGAGTGAAAGGAAGGTGCACACACTGTGCACCTTCCTGTCAGTCCGACCGGGTACAGGAAACAGAAACTCCTGTTCCGCGCGGAACAGGAGTTTCTGTTTCCTGTACCCGGCCGGACTGACAGGAAGGTGCACACTCAGAGAGCAGCTCGGCCACGCTACAGGGGAGGGGGTAAAAAGAGAGGGGGAGGGGGGGTGTTAAAAAGAGAGTGGGTGGGGGGGGTGTTAAAAAGAGAGTGGGAGGGGGGGGTAAAAAGAGAGTGGGGGGGTTAAAAAGAGAGTGGGAGGGGGGGTAAAAAGAGAGTGGGAGGGGGGGTTAAAAAGAGAGTGGGGGGGTTAAAAAGAGAGGGGGGTTAAAAAGAGAGTGAGGGGGTTAAAAAGAGAGTGGGGGGTTAAAAAGAGTGAGAGGGGGGTTAAAAAGAGAGTGGGAGGGGGGGTTAAAAAGAGAGTGGGGGGGTTAAAAAGAGAGTGGGGGGTTAAAAAGAGAGTGGGAGGGGGGGTTAAAAAGAGAGTGGGAATGGGGGGTTAAAAAGAGTGGGAATGGGGGGTTAAAAAGAGAGTGGGAGGGGGGTTAAAAAGAGAGTGGGGGGGGTTAAAAAGAGAGTGGGGGGGTTAAAAAGAGAGTGGGGGGGAGAGTGGGGGGTTAAAAAGAGAGGGAGGGCTAAAAAGAGAGTGGGAGGGGGGGTTAAAAAGAGAGTGGGGGGTTAAAAAGAGAGTGGGGGGGAGAGTGGGGGGGTAAAAAGAGAGGGAGGGCTAAAAAGAGAGTGGGAGGGGGGTTAAAAAGAGAGTGGGGGGGTTAAAAAGAGAGGGAGGGCTAAAAAGAGAGTGGGAGGGGGGGTTTAAAAAGAGAGTGGGGGAGTAAGAAGGGGGTAAGAAGAGGAGGAGGGGGGAGTAAGAAGAGGGGGAGTAAAAAGAGGAAGGGGGGAGTAAGAAGAGTGGGGAGCGGGGTAAGAAGAGGGGGGTAAGAAGAGGGGGAGGGGGAGTAAGAAGAGGGGGGAGGGAGGTAAGAAGAGGGGGTAGGGGGTAAGAAGAGGGAGGAGTTAGAAGAGGTGGGAGTAAGAAGAGGGGGAGGGGGGAGTAAGAAGAGGGTGGGAGTAAGAAGGGGGGTAAGAAGAGGGGGAGGGGGCAGTAAGAGGAGGGCAATTGCCCCCTCCCCTGTCCGCAGGCACCGTGCGGGCAGCCGGCAGGGGAGGGAGGAAGAGAGGACCCGGGAGCTCAGCCTGCAGCTCCTCTGGGTCCTTCTTGCGCGAGCACAGATCGTTGCCGGGGTTACCACGGCAACGTTGCGGCTCTTGCGAGAGTAAACTCTAGCCCTGGAGCTACGGGCTAGAGTTCACTCTCAACACTGACAACCAGGGATTCCTGGTGGTCGCAGTGGTGAGAGTGAACTCTAGCCCCATAAACACACTGCCCCCACACACCATACACATTCACACACTGCCCCCCATACACACACACACTGCCCCCACACACACCATACACATTTACACACATTGCCTCACACACACACACATACACTGCCCACCCATACACACACAGCCCCCCATACTAACATTGCCACACACATACACAGCCCCCTCATACACACATTGCCCCACACACCCTACACATTCACACACTACACCCACTCACACACACTGAACCTTTCACACACACTGCACCCCTTACACATTGCACCACTGCTCCTATACCCTACTACAGCCTCATATCCCAGCAGACCCCAGGTAAGTTGTCAAACTGTTCTTAAACGGTTTGACTACTTACTCTGGGAGGGGGGCCCGGCCCTCCTGGCACCATAACGACTACACAGAGCAGTAGTGGTTATTGTGCATGGATTATTTCTTTAAATAATCTACAAGTGCCCCAGTAGCCAGCAAGCCAGCCAACCCACAGGCCGGCCAGCCAGCCAGCCCACAGGCTGGCCAGTAGCCAGCCAGCCAGCCCACAGGCCACCAGTTAGGCTTACAGCCAGCAAGCCCACAGCCTGCCAACCGCAGCCAGCAAGCCACAGCCAGCAAACCCACAGCCTGCCAGCCGCAGCCAGCAAGCCCACAGCCTGCCAGTCGCAGCCAGCAAGCCCACAGCCTGCCAGTCGCAGCCAGCAAGCCCACAGCCTGCCGGCAGTAGCCAGCAAGCCCACAGCCTGCCAGCCGCAGCCAGTAAGCCCACAGCCTTCCAGCAAGCCCACAGACTGCCACCCAGCAACAGTAATTAAGGTAAGAGGAGCCAACTTGGCCTAGGTATCAGCGAGCTATGTTGTGTTGCTATATTGTGAATAGGAACCAGAGTGTTGGAGACCCCCCTCCAGGCCCCATTAGACTCCATTGTAGTCTCTAATGGCACCTGGAGGAAATTCTTTCTAACACACTCTCTAAAGGACACTGAGATAGCCTCTGCTAGAATGCTCCCCCCCCATGGCCCATTAGCCCTCAATTGTAGTCTCTACTGGGGCCTAGAGGCGACTGTTTCCAGCAGGGACACTGAGATGGCCTCTGTTAGAAAGACCCCCTTCCAAGCTTATTAGACTCCATTGTAGTCTCTAATAGGGCCTGGAGGGGATTCTTTCTAACACACTCTCTAAAGGACACTGAGATAGCCTCTGCTAGAAAGACCCCATGGCCATGGCCCATTAGCCCTCAATTGTAGTCTCTACTGGGGCCTTGAAGGGATTATTGCACCTTTGTTCCTTGTGTCTAAAGATTGTGTAAGGTGTGGCTGGAGGCGGGACATGGGTGGCGCTTGCTGCGGAGTATGGGTGGGGCCTGTAAGGGGGCCCTTGATTTATTTTGCCCGGGGGCCCTGAGGGTTCTCAGTCCGCCCCTGCCCCTAAATCCCTTTCCTCAGATGTTGAGGTTAGAACTGTATTAAAAGGAGTTTATTTGGAATTTATTCCTATTGTGGGAAATTGACACGGGTGCTTCCAGGTGTATACCAAAACAGCCAAAACGAATAAGAGCGTTTTTTGCAGATTAGCAATTTATCAATCCTGCCTGTCAATTGGCACAATTCCTAGTTTAATGGAAAAAATAAAGTTTATTAAGTTCTGATACCATATACTATATGTATCGGGAATTCAATAGAAGAATAACTGGTCTTATTGTTATATGACATTGACAAATGATTCCAATATCAGTCAGCAGCCGGGGGTTTTATTGTAGTTTTGTTGCGGAATTTCCAATTCTTGTCTGTTGTGGTTATCAGATAACATCTTACTTCTATTGCTTAGTGACAGCTGAGCAAAATGCAGAAGGCTTGGTACTGTAATACTATCGACTAGCACAATACGGCAAGTTCTTATCAATCATGTGACTCTGTGAAGCAGACATTTGGAAAATTCAGGAATCATTGCCATATTTCACCAAATAAAGTTGAATAGGTTTACATGCAGGAAATGTCTTTAATTTTGACAAGAAAACGAGCAATATTTTTGGGCATTTTTCTTATTTATTTTTTTATGTATAAAAAGGTAAATATATCGCACACGTAAATGATTGGTAAAACCCGCTGTTCTAGTTCACCTTCCTGAATTTGGTACAACGTAAAGCAGTGTATTCACTAAGATCCAAACTGTAGCAAATTAAAATCCATATAGCAAATGTTGGGATATTTTGTTTACCTATATTCACAGCTCATTTATTTTAGCCCAAATTTTGCAATCGGGATTTTAATTTGCTATACGTGCAAATTTACCATTGCAAAGTACGTAAATGGTCAACGAGGAAAACGTATCTGGGAAATATTTATAAATTACTAAATTAATTTAATTTTTTTTTTTTATTGTTATTCGGTGTAGAAGATAACTACAAAATCCAGTTTTCTAGTTGAAGAAAACTAGCATTTATTGTGTTTACAAACACACTGCTCTGTGAGAATCTCATTTTTTAAAAGTGCTAGGACTTCCTCCAAATCAATAAAAATAACTACTATCCAATATAGGGTAGTAATTTTGCCCGTCTCAGACAGATGAAAGGTAAATTTTACCCTTTTGGCCATCAGGATTGAATAAATGCAACAGTTGCTGTCTGACTATCTATCTATCTCTCTCTCTCTCTCTCTCTCTCTCTCTCTCTCTGTCTGTCTGTCTGTCTATCTATCTATCTATCTATCTCAGTCTGTTTATCTATCTATCTATCTATTTTTATTTATTTATTTATTATTGCCATTTATATAGCGCCAACAGATTCCGTAGCGCTTTACAATATTATGAGAGGGGGATTTAAATATAAATAGGACAATTACAAATAAACTTACAGGAACAATAGGTTGAAGAGGACCCTACTGTCTCTGTCTATCTATCTATCTATGTCTATCTATCTATCTCTGTCTGTCTGTCTATCTATCTATCTCGCTGTCTATCTATCTATCTCGCTGTCTATCTATCTATCTCTCTGTCTATCTATCTATCTATCTATCTATCTATCTATCTCTCTGTCTATCTCTCTGTCTATCTCTCTGTCTATCTCTCTGTCTATCTATCTCTATCTCTCTGTCTATCTATCTCTCTCTCTCTGTCTATCTATCTGTCTGTCTGTCTGTCTATCTATCTATCTATCATAATTTCACACTACATATAACATTGACAGAAAGTGCCATAATGATATTAGTTTCATCTAATAGTATTGAAAAGCCTCTATAGTTCACAGATGGATAACATGTAAATGACTACAAGTCTCATCATCCCTGTTAAGAAAAATGGTGGAGAGCCACAGAAAGCCACGACTTTACTGACTCCACGTTGTTTGAAACATATTTGTGTTTTGTAAATACATTTGGTTAAAAATAAAGACAATTAGGGGGGCGGGGCCTGACTGTCATGGAGGGTAGACGTGCCTTGCTGGAGCTCCTCGCTAATCTTGGCTATTAAGGCTTCTACTGACCACAAACGGCTCCAAAACAAGACAACAAAGAGATTTACTGGCCCTCAGTCCTCACGGGAAACCGGTGAAGTGGCCCATGAGCGGACAACAGAAAGACGGTCAGGCCTGTGAGAGTATGCGGCCTAGCACACGCCGGGCGGGAGAGGCGGCCGATCTCCCAGCCTGGAGATGCCTGGTACCTGTTTGCTGCTTGCGGGCACGCCGCAACCCCTCCCCCTGGACCGGTGGGGGTGATCCCGGTCCACCTATGGGGAGCCTCCCTGGCATGGCGGCAACAACTGGGAAGTTAGCCGGAGAACCGAGTGGCCCACCTAAAATGGCGGACACCATGCAGACCTCAAACAGCCATGAGGTGAAACACGACTACGTGTCCAACCTGGACCGAATATTCCGTAACTTCTGGTTACAACTCGAGCAAAAACTGCTACAGAGTGCCCCAACACTCCTGGACAGCCACTCACCTCGACAGCTGCCACTCGATCCACAGCACCAGCTTGCAGCCCCTGCGGGGAACAGAGCCGTGAAATGGCGGCGGAGGGACAAGCACCTCTCACCCTTACACATGGCAGCAAAGCGGAGGGAACCACCGCAACCAAGCACGGCACACAGACGGCTCCAAGCACGCAAACGATGGGAGGCAAAGTACAGCGTGGAAAAACCCACCTCATCAACTCATCCCCGCTTCCCTGGGCGACGTTCTGGAGGAAGGCGAGTCAATGCTCATAAGCCGCTCTCTGGGATGGTACACTCCTGGCAACAACAGCCACAAGCACGAAGAACACCCAGAGGCAGTGGACAGATTAAGGGACTCAGCTACTTGTCTAACGGCGGGAGGCAGAAGCATGCAGGCATCCGTGGCAGGCGACGACCTCACACACTGAAAAGAGGACTCAAGTTTCCCACTGACAGCAGCCTGCCAACAACGGGCATCGGCTAAGCAGACCTAGGCACAGGTCCATCCATGGCAAAGTCTATCTTAGCTGTGAAAGGCAAGAATTTTAATCGCTCACTCCTACTCCCACTTTGTACGAACTAAGGTGGTAACCATCTTCTGGACATCACTCACTTATTCTTCACAGCCCACGTTATTTTTATAATTTTGATTTCCACCCATTTCATTGCTGTATTGTTTATCCTAGGGCTTAGCTTGCATGTCTTTAATCTTGCATATTAACTAAAGTACTAGCCTCTCTTACTGGCACCCTCCCCATTGCTGTAGAGCTATCCCGGCGGTGATAGTCGAGATAGTGCAACCATTCATTAATACTCTGCTAGCCTTCCGAGCGCCTACACCGACCATAGGGCCCAGCGGCTCCCATGCCAGGGAATTAACTACTGTTTAGCCTGTTACCTTATTTTGAATTAATAGATTTGTATACATCAGTGTCAATCCAAACAAGATGTTTCACACAATCTAACTGTTCTCTTGTTAAGTGACATTACATGTCTCAGCCTGTTTCTCGTTTAAAAAAAAATGTGCAGTACTATCATATGCCTCAAAAGTCTTGCGCTTCTTGAAATGCCCGTGTTTATTGTCGTGGCATAGCAAGCCTGTCTGTTAAACTTTTGCACAATAAAAATAAAGAATTAAAAATAAATAAATAAATAAAGACAATTACCTTAACCCCAGGCTGTCCAACTGCTGTAACAAAAGTCTTCGCTTCACGTCGTCCGCTATAATATCATGTCCGGCCAGAGACAAGAAGCAGGTGCTTGTGACTTTCAAATGCTTGATTTATCATTTTCAAGTTCCCTATGACACATACTTACAACAGCCATGGGAACACACTAACCACGTCACCCAACCCCCAGCTAAATATACCTCTATATAAACTAAAAGATGCAGCATTAACTTATACAAGCAGCATCCGAATATTTTACGATGTATTGCAAATAAATGATTTCTTTATTGCTGATACCCGCCTACTCATTGTGGGGCACCTTTTGAGTTTCTGTATATTAACACCTCCTGACAAATGTCACATAAACCCAACGGTTGTTAAATCGTTTCCTGGAAGAGAAACAATAAAGATTATTGTTTTAAACAAAGTATACATGTTCCTTTTAAATGTAGTTTTATTTGTACCTCTGAGCTGACATTACATGTTCAGCCTGTATATCTCCAAGCGTTATACACGTGGGAAAAGTACAATCGTGATTTTTTTTTATTCTCAAATTGCGGCTTTTAAATAAATTTTTATTTTTTTTTCAAAAATGTTGTGTCTGGATTCGTGTTAAAATTGCACTTTTCTGGAATACATATCCTGAATAATAATTCATTTATTTTTTGCAGAAGTCACACTGATGGGGTTTCTTGTTTATTTTATATATGTATAAGCAAATGCATGGGAGATAAGTTTGTAAAGAGTATACGGTAGTCAAATAAAAAGAATTTGCTATATTCACAAAGTTTATTTACTCCCAATTTTCACAGATTAATTCCAAATAGAAAAAATAAGGAAGAAATAGCTGGCTCGGAAAAATCTCAATATCAGCCATGGCCAAAGCTTGGCTATTTTTGCCTCAGATTATTTCTATTGGAATTTAATTTGTGACAATTCAAAGCAAGTGGATATCCCTGTAAGTGTTAAGAGGACACCCAAGGCCTCAAAACAAAACAAAAAAAAACAAAACAAAAGAGTTGCAACTTTCTGCAGTGTAACCATGCCCTCTTAGTCAAGCCAGCTCTTTTCACAAAGCAACTTCCTTATTTGATGTACTCTGAGTACATACTCAGTTCAGCCAATGAGAGTTCAGTCTGAGTTGCTGATAATTGAGCAAAATGCAGAAGGCTTGGTACTGTAATACTATTGACTAGAATAAAACAGCAAGTTCTTATCAATCATGTGACTTTGTGAAACAGACATTTGGAAAGTGGGGGGGGGGGGGTGGCAAGTGTGTCTGTGTGTCTAGCATTAAGTACTTGTGTATGTGTTTGAGAGTGTATGTGTCTCTGGTATTGTGTGCCTGTGTATGTGCCTAAGCATCCTTGTTAGTGAATGTGTGTGTCTGTGTCTGGGAGTGTATGTGCGTGGGGTTGTTGCTTGAGTTGTGTTGTGTGTAAGGGAGCTTGCTTGTGGTCTTCGTGTGTCGCGTTTATGGTGAGGCTGTGTTTCATGTGTCGGAGGTGACTGTGTATGACGATGACTTCAATGACTTCAGAGGGTCATTGTGTGCTATTCTGAGTATAGAACTAAAATGTGGTTTGCTGCTCAATTATGATCAAATATATCAGTTCACTAACAAAATACTTACATTTTTACTTTGTCATCTTCTCTCTGTCCCCAAAAAATATCCACCTCGTACCATTTTTAATTGACAAATTTAAAGACTGACTTTTTAAGCGTTTATTTGCTGTCATGGGATTGGTGGTTATTCACTAAACCCCCTGGTGTAGCAAATTAAAATTCAAATTGTGATAATTAGGCTTAAAAAGCTTATTTTATCCTGATGATTCACTGAATTCAGCAATGGCAATTTTCATATTTACAAAAGCCAATTCTGGTTGGAATTTTGTTGGTCTGAGCAAACCTGCAGCAACCGCCTGGGAAAATTCAATGTCCAGATTAAAATCAGTGCTTTTGCATCCAAAGTACAGGATTTAGAATATTCACAAAGCACCAAATTAACCTAAATTTGGAACCAAATGTATCTAACAGGATGCACATTTGCAAATGATCATTTACTTGCTTTTATGCAAGTAAACAAAAATCTAAGAACTATTTTGAGTACGATGCCCAAAAATCTAAGAACTATATTGAGTACAATGCCCAAAAACCTAAGAAATATTACGAGTCCCAAATAGTGCCACCCCCTCCCCCCACATGGATTGGGGACCCCTAGCAACCCCCATTAAAAATAAAGAACCCTAACTTTGATATTACTAATGTGATGATATGCTTTTACCACCGTAACCCCCCTTCTTTTTCTGTACCCCCATCCTAAATGCATCTTAAAACCCAATAAGAAGTACACATTTAAAAAAATTAAATACAAAATAAAACGAACCATACCTACCCCCTTCGCCCTAATAATAGTCTTTTTTCTTCGGTGATCTGTCCAACAATAATTATACTTTTCATCTCCCACCTGATGCCCTCATGTGATGAGACCTTTCTAGCGACTGTGCGGCAATGGCTGCCGCGCTGCTAGTTTTTGGCATTTATTAGATACACCTCCACCTGCTGCATGACATATGGGGGTATAAAGAGGTTGTAAAACCCCTTCTGTTAATCAGGTGCTCTTATTGACCCCCATATGTTTTTTTTTTTTTTTTTTAATTATTTATTTTTGCGGGTAATCAAGATCAACAGGTTACAGCGTGTGCAATAAAGGTTTCCATAACATATCACATCGTGAAACAACAACAGCAACACATGCATATTATAGACCCATTTTTTGTGATTTTTCGCTTACATTCCTCATATCTGCGCTGTCTAGATAATTAATTATGGCCTGGAGGTTGTTGGTAGGATGCTTATGCGCCCGCAAGGTTTTTAGGGTATAAGCTGAGCATCTAAGGAAAACCGTTTAGGGTGCATAGTGAATGGTGAAGGTCGACATAGGTCGTGTGCAGACCTAGTATTTACATGGTGGTCATCAGTAGGTAGTTATGTCAGCTAGGCATGCTGATTGGTGTGCCCCCGGGTATCAGCTCGTTGTTACAGGAGGGAGCACGTTAAAGTAGACGGGAAAAGGGGCAAGGGGGGGAGTAAATAGCAGGGCTTGGTAACTGGTAGTCAGCTTACGGAGCCAGTTATTGGTAGCGGTCATGTAGCAACTGAGATTGAGAGTACATAACATGTGTGGGAACACACAGAAAAATAATACAATGGTAAAACAAAATTATAAAATTACGAACTTATTAAAAACAGTATCAAACATTGTTTGGTAGGGTTATAAACGGCAGCTGGGGCTGCAGTCCATGGTATCGTCAGGTGGGTGAGTCAGGTGTGCCCGATCTCGATCCTCTGGGTACAAATGGATTGATATTAGCGACAGTCCAAGAATGGCTCCTGTCCGTTGGGGCCGCCTCTTTTGGTAGGCCGAGGGCCTGAAGGAAAGCCGGTGCTTCTGAGTTGTGTGTCAAGAGGTGTAGTTTGCCTGCTTTCTCAGCAATCAGTCGGTTCTGCCCCCATCTATATGTGATGGTATGTTCGCGAAGTTGTTGTGTAATTGGTCTGAGAGACCTTCTCCATGTCAGGGTATGCCTGGAAATGTCTCTGAAGAAGGTTAATTGAGCCCCTTCAAAGGGAACAGTGGGCGAGCTTTTCGTGGCGCCCATGAGAGCCCCCCGATCAGAGTCTCGGATAAGTTTAATCAGAACATCACTGGGAGCCCCCAGGGGCGCTTTAGGCGCTTTAGGGAGCCGAAAACAAGAATCCACTCCTATTTGCTTAGCTTGTTTAGGTAGCAGTAATGTGGCTATCAGCCTCCGGCAGTAGTGGGGTAATTCAGAGTCAGAGTCAGTGACTGCGTCAGGCACCCCTCGGATCCTCACATTCCGTGCCTTTGCCTTGTCTTCCAGAGTGGCTAATTGTGTAGTCAGGGTGCTGCATTACTGTTGTAGTGAGCTTAGGGCCGCATCTGTTGCAGCCTGGGCCACCCCAATACTTTTAACATCGTCTTCCGCCATCTTCACCCTCCCTGTGAGCTTGGAGGTTTCCTCCCTTATCAGGGCCATGTCAGCCTGGAACAGGGCTTGTATCTCCCTTACTAGAGCCTTAATGTCGGCCTTCGTGGCTGGGGCTGAGTCGCCTAGCTCTGTGTGAGTCACGGGCTTCGCCTGTACCTTAGGTGGAGGTGAGTGGGAAGCCGTCTGGCTCTCGTCGTCCGACGAGGGCGAGGTATAGGCCCCGGCCGGCGCCATCTTGCTCGGGTCCAGCCGCATGGTCGGGCGCAGAAAAGCTCCGATATCTCGGGAGCCCGAGCCGGGATCAGCCTTATACTTTTTCGTTTTCTTGCCCATGTTGAGGGGCACACTGGAGGCGTTTTGTGGCTTTGTAGAATTGCCGTTTTCGTCGTTATGTAGAGTTTAGGCGGGATTCCCGGAGGAGCTGCAGCAGGACGCGTCTAGCTCGCTCGGATGCTGGCTCCGCCCCCCCCCATATGTTGTTTTTAACATTTCTTTATTTTATTTACTTATTGGATGTGGCTGGCCAGCCATCACCTAGTTAATCCTAATGCAGTTGTGCGTTATTTAACTATTTGTATGCTGGCTACAAGCAAATAGTTCAGATTTATTTTTCAATCCGGGCTTTGGATTTGAAGCATCCAGTCCAGGTTTCAACCATCTGGTGCTTAAACTGCAAAGTCCGGCCATTAACTTGGAATTTATTGAACAACCCTGTGAATTTTGCCATTCAGAATTTTCTAAATCTGTGTTTAGTGACCCCATTGCCAGCGATCTGGCTTGAAGTTTGTCCCTAACATTACTTCCAAATCAGACTCCTTTGGGCATTTTGAATAAACCCTCAAGTGAAAAATGTGAGACTGCCAGATGTGTGGTGTTCTCCTGGAATACAATGTTAAAAAAAAGTTAAATATAGTCAACCAAATCCATGGACACTTCATCTATCCAGGGCGATGGAAGGCCTACAAAGGAATGAAAACAAGCTTATAGCTGCCATAGCCTTTGCGGCCAGAAGAGCACTAGCCCGACACTGGAACTAGCCAATGCGGCTCTCTCAGTTAGAACTACACCATGACCAATGTTATCTTTTCTCCTTCCTATAGACAAATCCCTCACCAAAATGCAATTTGCATGGAAGGTGTAGTTAATATTTCACAAAAGCTAAATGCTAAAACCAACAAAATTTCGAACAAACAAATTGTGCAACAGTGTAAATAATAAATAGACTAACGAACACGACATGGATACAAGAAAACAAATTTGTACTTATATTGTAGATTGTAGAAACTGCTATGTTTATTAATGGGTTAAGCCTTCCCCTATTTCCTCTAGTGGCTGTCTCACTGACAGCCGCTAGAGGCGCTTGCGTGATTCACACTGTGAAAATCACAGTGAGAGCACGCAAGCGTCCATAGAAAAGCATTATGAATGCTTTCCTATGTGACCGGCTGAATGCGCGCGCAGCTCTTGCCGCGCGTGCGCATTCAGCCGACGGGGAGGAGAAGAGGAGGATCGGAGGCAGAGATCTCCCCGCCCAGCGCTGGAAAATGGTAAGTTTTTACCCCTTTCCCCTTTCCAGAGCCAGGCGGGAGGGGGACCCTGAGGGTGGGGGCACCCTCAGGGCACTCTAGTGCCAGGAAAACGAGTATGTTTTCCTGGCACTAGAGTGGTCCTTTAATGTCCGTGGCTCTGTCTTCAAACCGATTTTTACCTGCAGTTCTTATCATCACCAAGTTTCTACTCAACGTATATTTTGTTGTCTACGGTGTTTCATTCTTTCATATCAGCTAATTCTGCCAAAACGTTGCAAATCGATTTACAATAAACTTTATAAACAATATCTACATTTTAGTTACTTTTGCTTACATATATAAAAGTTGTAATTTTTTTATTGTTTTTGCAAAACCACTTTCTTTTTTATTTAAATCTTTTTTTTATTGTTTTATAACAATATAAATATACAGTACAGCAACCGAGAACGGTACTACAAAAAATACATCCTTTCTCGAGTAAAACACACACAGGTATGGCAATTACATCGTATGTATGTAGAAGATAAATCTTCCTGTGCGTAAAAATTTAATATGCAATATCGAAATATAGAAACATCACACTCCAACAAGAACCAATACCCACAATAATAAGACATACAATACGAACAAAACTGATCCAAGATATTATAGGAATATGGCAGGTCAAAAATTCCATAAAAAATACCGCTAATATCAGATATATGGTCAAGGAGCCCATGAGGTATTATCCAATACTGGGTTTCAACTGGGTCTAGGAAGGTCATAATACATTTTTCCATTAAGGTCACCTCAATAAAGCCCTCTAGTCTTGTCAATAAGGTTGGAATATAGCATCAAAATATTAACGTTAAAATTATCATTCATGAAGATCAACCCTTTTTCCATCTCAAATTGGTATAATAATTGGGCTTTAACTTGGTCTCTAGTAGGAATCTCAGTACTTTTCCAAAATCTAGCAATTCATATTTTAGTTGCCATTAAACAATGTATAATCACAATATCGAGATTATCTGTTATTTCTGCACCCATAAGATGGAGAAGGGCAATTTCCAATTTATGCTCCAGGCATAAACCTCCAATCCTATATATAAGATTAAATGAAGTACTCCAAAGAGGCTTAATTCTGGGACAGGCCCACCAAATATGGAGCATAGAACCGTCTGGGTGAAAACACCGCCAGAAATTTGACGGGTTAGTGTTGGATATTTCTGCAAGTCTAGTCGGTACCAGATACCATCTATACAGGATTTTGGTAAAGGTCTCTAGAATATTCAGACAGTGAATGGCTTTTTTAGTCATCATAAAAGATTTACACCAATTATTGAATGGAATAGATATTTCTAAATCCTTTTCCCATTTAGTTAAAGCTTTGGGAAAGTCTGGGGTCCCCTTAAGTTTTATTACTTCTATCGCAAGAGAGAGCACCTTTTTTTTACCATAAAACTAGAGAAAATTTTCCTAAACAGTTTACCTAAAACCACTTTCACCAGAACTGAAAAGGAAATAAAAAAAATTAATAAATAGCTAGTTAAACTCTATGCAAGTTCTTTGTGTATAGCATGCTGCATTTTCCCCTTTGCTTATATTGTGTGCTTTAGTTTTTATTGATTGTATAGTATCAGATGACTACACCAACAAAAGATCATCTTCACACTGATGGCAATAATGTGAAAAATAACAAAGATAAAAAAAAAAATGTTTTTTTTTGCAATTAGCTACTATGTGGTAACTATGATTTTTTAGTATTATAATTTTTTTTTTCTTATTCCCTTGAAAACTAATATATTTTAAACTGTGACAAGTTTACATACATTTTCTTTCATATAGTAAAAATAACTGCTCTGTTACATATATAAAAGTCACCAGTCATTCAGTTAATCGTCGCATTAAACTGATTAAAAAGTGAATGTGGGGGGCGTGGCCTGGACGAGCATGGTGCAGGACGCTCAGTGAATCAGCTCCGCACCCCTGGCCGAAATTAAGCTTAAAAACAGCATTAACACGGGTACTAATGGTCCGAACAAAGAAGCACCTAGCCCCGGAGACATCGGGGACCAACTCCCCGAGGAGATACACAGGTCCGATGGACGATTTTGTAGCTACACCGTCGGATCCCAGGGAGCCGCAGCATGCGGCCAAGATGGCGCCCACATCACCAAGCTCAGTGAGCACAGGAGAAATGCAGACGGGAGACACCCAGGCAAGTGATTTTGCCCTCATCAGAACAGAACTTACCCGGATCTCTGCTAACATGCTCTCCAAAGCTGACAGGGGAGCCATAGTTCAGGAACTGCGCACAGCGCTTCGAGAGGAACTGGCTGGCCTCCGCACGGACCTTACCATGCTAGAACACCGCGTAGACGAAATGGAGACGGCGGTACAAGGTAGCGAGGACCAACACAGGGCCACAGAAGTAGCAGTGACAAGGCAAGGTAACATGCTCCTCGCCATCCGCAGGCAGGTGGAGGACCTAGAGAACAGAAGCAGACGCAATAACATCAGGGTCCGCGGCCTGCCTGGGGAGGGTAATGTACCGCTTCACACCTCGCTGACCGATCTCTTCCGGCAGATCTTGGGAACACAAGCCCCAGCCACCATACATTTTGAGCGGGCGCATAGAGCCCTGGGTCCAGCAAGGCAAGATGGGAACCCACGAGACGTGGTCTGCTGCATAGCCACGCCGGGACTCCGAGATAACATAATGGCGGCCGCGAGAGCGCTCCCTGCCATTAACTACCAGGGAGCGGAAATTTCCCTATACCAAGATTTATCTAGCCTGACGCTCAATGCCAGGAGAGCCCTCCGTCCTGTGACGAACGCACTAAGGGAAAAAAGAATCCAATATCGCTGGGGGTTCCCCTTTAGCCTGCAGGCGAGGCATGGCAACGCTTGGCTTACGGCCCGCTGGCCGGAAGATGTTCCGAGACTCCAACGGACGCTGGGCCTCCCTCAAGTAAGGGTTCGAAACTGGATCCTCGACGAAGCCGCTGCCACCAGGAGAGACCCGCTGGCTCCTGTTAGACCACCCGACATCGCGCCCGGCCGCATAGAGCAACCACAACGGAGAGGAGGCCCGGAGGGCCCTGAAGAGTAAAGTAGTCGGACCCTGACCTGGACATGGGGACTGGTGAGTGCTTACAGTGATTTGGGGGATTAAGGGGTCCTGCCGTGAATGGTGAATGCTGAGGATTATTGAGGGGTTGGGGGACTCTTTGCTGGACTCTTGGGGAGGGGGATGGGATCTGTGAGGCCGAACCCTGAGACTCAAAGCAGGGGCATAGCATGCAGGGGAAGGGTCTGAGTTTGGTGCGACCTTGTCTGCAGGCGGTACCCCACAACCCTGGCCGAAGCCAGCAGCCGTATTGTGTGGCTCCAATCCCCAGAGCAGGCCTTTTGGGTGGGGGGCTGCAGGGGGGAGGGGGGACAATCAATGTTTTGTGAGACTAGGGATTGGGGCATGTAAGACGCATAGACCCCCAGGCTTCACATAGATAAACACGGCTGTGTGAACGAGAAGAGCTGACAGCTGCCCCGACCACCTTTATTACAGGATGGGCGTCCCCTCACCTCCCTGGCTGACTGGGGTCATTTATCCGCATAAGGACCTCTACTTATATCGGATGTTATGGGGGAGCAAAGAGAGGGTCACGGGGTCCTAGGGGGTGGGGGCGGGGGGAGCTAAGTTTACTAATGTTGTTGCTAGTTTTAATGTTTTTGGTATAACGTGCAGAACCGCCCAGTCACCCGCTTAAGCAGTCTTTGGATGTCTATAGGACCCCCTACCACACATGGACGGTTAGGGAGAGGAGGTGACGTAGGAGGAGGGAATGTGTTACCGAACTAGGCCCTGACCTCTTAGGATAACCCGGAAGTCGCCCCCGTGGGATCCCCGGACGATGGCTGTCCCTGACACCCCCCCCCAGGCGACAACCTGGAAATGCACCCCACCCTCGCCAGGGGACATACTGATAAGGGAGACGGGCCACACTATGAGGGCAGGCTGACAGGGTTTGCTAAAGCAAGTAATAGATACACTGACCGTCCCCCTCACCAACCCCGGGCGGAGGGTACTCCCCCCCCAGCCAAACGACGACCTGGTGGGCGGACCCGGCCCCTGGGACACTGTTAGTTGCCCACCATCATCCGACAAATCCGACTATAAAATGTCCTATACGGACCACATGCCTCCCGTGTCACTTACGCTCCCTCGGCCAGGGGGGAGGGATATTGATCACTACCCCTAGGGACACGACACTAGTGATAATTACACCCTGATAGACAGGGCTTAATACCTTGTAGTAGGATTTCTTAGTCCGTAGACAGGTATCTTAAACACACCTAAGAGTTCTCTGCAAACACATACCATACTCGTAAACTGAACACTGTACCAGAGCCTAAAGGGCTACGTACCCCATTGACGGGCACCCCCCTAACACTGGTGGGTGCAAGTAGGACTCTACCCACATAGAGACCCCGCACGACACCACCACCACAGGTGCCAAGTCATTGTGAACCTGCATCGAGCAGATCACATTCCTTCCCTCTCTCCCCCTCCCGGACCTCCCTTCTCCCCTAATCTCACCCCGGGAATGGTGGGGACGGGGTTCGCTCCCGCTCCCCTCCGTGTCTGGTCGAGCAATACCCGGGGCTTAAACATCCCGGAAAGGAGGTCTCATCTCCTACGCTCCCTTTGGACAGAACGGGTGTCTGTGGCGTTCCTCCAAGAGACCCACTTTCGAGGCCCAGATGGACCAAGCCTGAAGGACGCGAGATACCCGGTAGGATTCTTCGCTAATCACCACACTGCCAAGAAGGCTGGGGTAGCGATCCTGTTTGCTAGTACGATTCCGTTTGAATGCACAGCGACCAAAGCGGACGAAATGGGGAGATATCTATTCATAAAGGGCAAGATTGCGGACAACACCTACACCTTCGTTAGCCTCTATGCACCAAACGCCCGACAGTCTAGTTTCCTCCGCAAAACGTTGCGCAAACTTGAACTGTTCAGGGAAGGTTTCCTTATTGTAGCAGGCGACTTGAACGCCGCCCTGGAACCGAGAATAGATACCTCAAAGGGTACGAGCTCCCTCCCGTCTCGGGACCTCCACGGGATCCGTAGGGCGCTCCAGGACTCGGGACTCATGGACAGCTGGAGGGTCCTACATCCGGACGAGAAGGATTTCACCTACTACTCAACGGCCCATAAGTCGTATAGCAGACTGGACTACATCTGCGTTGCCAGAGAACTACTGCCTCTGCTGCTAACGGCTGAGATCCGGCCCATGGGATGGTCGGACCACTCCCCAATAACGGCGACAATCAAATCCCCTCTATTCCGACCTAGGGAGCGACAGTGGCGGATGAACGAGTCCATCCTTACTGATGACCTGATTACAGCCGAGCTCCGTTCGACACTGACAAGATTCTTCGAGGAGAATGAAACCCCGGAAATCCCAGCATTGACAATATGGGAAACTCATAAATGTGTGATCCGAGGAGAGCTGATCAGAATATGCACTCATAGACAGAGGCAACAGCGACTGCGAATCGAGGACCTGACATCACGGATCGCGGCCCTGGAAACTGCACATAAAAACACCCAATCAGAGGAGAACTACAAGGCACTACTAGACGCCAGAGGAGCACTGAGGGACATCCTACAACAGAAACTCCAATTTACGATACGCAAATCGCAGCGCTTCTTTTATGAATACTCGAATAAATGCGATCGACTCTTGGCCCGGATGCTACAAAAGCAACGTCGTAAGTGCCAAATTACGAAAATACAGCATAGAACCCATGGGATAACTCAGCTCCCAGATAGGATCACAGACGCATTCCATAGCTTCTACAGTGACCTGTATAACTTACCACCTAAGGACAGGGATAGAGACCACCATCGGGAAGAGGAACGCATAAGTAGCTACCTACAACGCCATGTCACGGAAACCTTAAGCGAAGAGGTGGCAGACAGTCTGGAAGCGCCGATCACTCTCGAGGAACTTCAGGCGGCATTGAAGGGCTCTAAACTGAATAAGGCTCCTGGGCCGGACGGTCTACCGCTCCGTTACTTCAAAGAATTTGGAGAAGTGCTCTTACCCAAGCTTCTCATTGGCCTCAATTCCATACTAGACGGCGCAACCCTACCCAGAGATGCCGTTACGGCAACAATTGCGATAATCCATAAGGAGGGTAAGGACCACACTAATTGCGCAAGTTACCGGCCAATCTCGCTCCTGAATGCTGATTTAAAACTATTCACGAAAATCCTGGCGACTCGAATGAAAGGAGTGGTGCCTGCTTTGGTCCACCCGGACCAGGTGGGGTTCATTCCAGGTCGGGAGGCGAGAGACAACACCACACGGGCCCTAAATGTCATCCATGCGGCACGGCGCTCCAGGCTGAGGGTCCTCCTCCTTTCCACAGACGCGGAGAAGGCCTTTGATCGGGTGGATTGGCGTTTCATGTTGGCAACTCTCCGAGCGATGGGTTTTGGACCCCACCTCATAACGTGGATAGCGTCGCTATATACGATTCCTTCCGCTAGGATCCGGATTAATGGAGCTCTGTCGGACCCAGTGCGGATCCACAACGGTACGAGACAGGGGTGCCCACTGTCCCCCCTCCTGTTTGCCCTCTCCATGGAGCCGTTTCTGGGGGCGGTCAGACGGGATGGGGGTATCAGGGGGTTTACCCTGGGAGGCCAGGAGCATAAGGTAGCCGCATATGCGGATGATATGTTATTCTTCGTCAGCGAACCCCTGGCCACCCTACCGAATCTCCTGAGGGCCTTTGACGAATACGGGCAGGTCTCCAATATGAAGTTGAACACTGATAAATCGGAGGCCCTACCCGTTACAACTGGAGAGGAAATGACAACACATCTCAAGACCCAATATGCATTCAAGTGGTGCCCCGTTAAAATCAAGTATCTGGGGATCTGGCTGTCCACCGACCTGACTCAGATGTATGCCCACAACTTCGAACCTATGATCCACAGACTACGGTCGGACATGATGCACTGGTCGGGTCTATGTGTCTCCTGGTTTGGCCGGATGAACGCCATCCCCATAGGCATACCTCAGACTTTCTTCAAATCAATGGACACAGCCATTACCAAGTTTGTGTGGCAATCTAGGACCCCCAGACTGAAAAAGCAACACCTGCGCCTGCCCAAGGCCCGAGGGGGAGTGGGGCTCCCCTCACTCTTAGACTACTACAGGGCAACCCACCTCCAACGCATAGTGGATTGGCACGTACCCAAATCCGATAAGAGATGGATACAAATGGAGAAGGCTCAGATGACTGGAACGCTACCGGCTGCGGTTTGGCTTGGGGACCCCCTAGCGAGCGTACACCTACGTGGTCACCCGCTCGTTGGGGCGACCCTACGAACCTGGTATCGCATCAGGATCACCCTCACGCTTACCACCACCCCAGGCCCACTAACGCCGATAACGCATAATCCGGAACTAGCGGGCGGTCTATCACCACAGGACATCGCGACCTTCGGCCTCTCGGAGTGGACGTATATGCGACAATGGTGTGGAGAGGACGAGCTGAAACAACTCCAGGATCTGATGCCGGAACGCACCCCTACGGGACTAGATAGGTTCAGGTACTTCCAAACCAAAACATACTACCTAGCCCAACAGGGGAGGCGACTATTCCATAGAGCCCTCACGGAATTTGAACAAATCTGCAAGAAATGCGCACATCTCTGTAGAGGAATCTCGATCCTCTATGCAATGCTTCTGTCATCACAACAACCGATACGCCTCAATCATGTGACGCGCTGGGAGGAGAGCACGGGTGTGCTGTTGTCGGACCCCCAATGGACTAAAATTCACGTCTTAACGCACCAGAGCTCCCTCTGCTCCAAACAGCAGGAGCTCAATTTTAAACTACTGACCAACTGGTACAGGACCCCTGCAAGGATCCACAGGATGATACCATCGGTCCCTGCGACCTGCTGGCGCTGCGGTGGAGAAGACGGCACGGACCTACACATCTGGTGGTCCTGCAGACTCGTAGTCCCGTACTGGCAACAGGTACACCAGCGGATCACGGACATCATAGACCCGGATCTACCGTTCCAACCGCTACCGATACTCCTGCACCACACGCCGGTATCCATATCGAAGTACAAAAAATCGCTGACTAAACATCTGCTGAACGCCGCTAAATCTCTCATCCCTATGAAATGGAGGACAGTGACGGTACCGTCTGCACAGGAATGGATGGCCAAAGTGGAGGAGATCCGCGGGATGGAACAGCTGACAGCATCACTACATGGAACCACAGAACGCTATCTTCAAACCTGGACACCCTGGTTAATGTACATATCTGGAAGGTAGCCGAGGTAAATGTTACCCTACAGCGTACAGTGTAGATAGGTCGAGCGACAATAAGAGATATTAAGCTCCTCCGAACGGAATGGGAACCCCGGGTGCGCTCGGCTGGCTGGACGGGGAGAATTGGGGATGTGACCCCGCCCGCCATCACCTCGAGTGGAGAACCCCCCCCCCTTCCCAACCCCCCCTTTTTTTCCCACCCCAACTCTTGTACATAGAAACCTACATACGCCACGGTTAACCAGAACTATGGTAACCAACAATTATACACGTAGCTTAGCTCCACACACAACATGTTCCACAATGCATATGACTACGGCTGTGCAGATAACTCAGGCGCAAGGCAAACGCACACAGCTGGACGAGGGCGCACTGGCTGAAACGGAGAGGCATGTCGAGATCTTGGACCCCTAGGTCCGCAGATATTTGGTAGACCAATATTTGTGCCGCACCACAAGGGTACTAGACGCCCGAGACATAGACAGTGACCCATCTAAAGCAGGACTACACCCACGGATACAAACACCTGTCAATTACGACCCCTTGTGACGCACTGAAATAGACTCACATACCCCGGGAACAAAATCCCCACCCCGTGGATAGAGGACAGAGACCGAAGGCGAGGTAGTAGGACCTGACTTGCCCAGAACAACCCCACAGTTTGTAAAAAAGGTATTCTCCAAACCCATGAGTAATGGAACCACTTTTTCAATATATATATGTGTTGAGGTATTAACACCAATACGGACTGGAGATGGCTGCCGACTGTATGTTATGTTCCATCACACCACGATAATGGGCTCACTTCCCATGCAAACACCATAACTTAGCAATGGTATACAGATTCCATACATCACTAGGGAGGTAATGGGCTCATCCCAGCACACACATAAGACAAAGAGACATGCTTACAAAAGGTAGACACGCCTGCTGACCGGAGACAGGGAATCACGATGCATACTCTGACTGTACACCTTATCCCAGAGAGAGAGACCAGACACGGGAAGTGGGCCCGGCAAGCTGGAAATTTAGGGGAATGATGTATGACTTGTCCGGTTGGGACGTCCCAATTCCAGATAGCAATGTCGAGCGGTAATGGAAAGGGTCACAAACGACTGCTGTACAAAAGTTTTATTATACATAGTTGCATACAGTGTGACATGTTGCATATTGAGATTGCATAATTACTTGTTCAATATGGTCGAATTTGAACCTGCATAATTTAAAACGTGAAATTACATGTATTCCCCCCCCCCCTTTTTTTTTTATTCTGTACCCCTTGAAAACTTCTTAATAAAGAAAGATTGACTATAAAAAGTGAATGTGAAATACAGAGATTACTCAGGATCCTGGGCAGAGAGTGTCAATGACACCTTTACATCAATAATAAGTATCGGAAAAAAAAATAGACAAAACGGGTCACTTGACTACATTATATCAAGATATAGAGCGTTATTCACTCGAAGGTAAATTCAAAAGTGAGCTTAAAATTTAAGGTCAAAATAACTAACTCCAAAAATTATTTTTAAGCCAGCTGTATTTTCCGTTCAGATACTCTGGCCGTAAATGTAATTCACTTTGAATTCTCACCTAAGTATATAACCCTGATAGAATCTATCTCCTCTCCACAAAGCAATCACAGCTACCATTAAGTATTATTAATATTATTTTTGGTATTTATATAGCGCTAAATTATTCTGCAGCACTTTACCATATTACAAAAGGGGTAAATGTAATACATGAGACAATTACAAAATGTTACAGGGACAATAGACTGATGAGGACCCTGTTCAAACGAGCTTACAGTAATGATACATAGCCAACATTCCATATTGTTTTGATTAAGTAGCTGGGCTCAGTGCCTGCTCTATTTCACCTTGTGAACCCCTACTCTGTCCCTTCTCCTGTTTGGCATTTTTTCCTTCCACCCCCCAATCAGGCTGTTTTAGAACTGAATCTAAAAATTAGCCCATGTGATTTCTTCTCAATATCCCCCCAAACATCAGCTTTATTATAGGAACTCTATAGTATTAGGAATTCAAACATGTATTCCTACTGCTATAGTGCCCTAGTCTCTATTTAGGTAAATAGATCGTTTAATTACCATTTCTCCCTCGCAGTGCCAGACTCTTAGGTGAAGCATTATCTCTTTGGCTAAGATCATCGAGATCAATGATCTCAGCTAATCCAATGCTTTGGAGGCTAGTGTGTAGAACGCTGATCTGCAACAATATCTCTGATATCATCTGATAGAAACAGTGGAGTTTTACTCGACAGTTTTGTGGAAATGCCTCGAATGGCTGTCAGTATGTACCCTGCAGTGAAAGCATGCAAAGCCTATAGTGTGCTTTTAAATTCCATTCCCAAGTCCAACTCCTTTTCCATCCTATTTTTTAACTGTCGCCCTAACCCTTTTTTAATCTAATGATCATAATTATTACCATTTATATAGCACCGACCTATACTGCTGTGCTTTATAATATTAAAAACGGAACTAAAACCGCAACTAATGGACAAAGAATTAAAAGTCAACAGAAACCCAAAAAATTGAATAGAAATTAGAAATAAAACTTCAGATGAAAATAGTAGTAAAAATAAATAAGTGATCTGATAGTGTGTTTGCATGAACGTATAAAGTAAAATTTATACGGATTTTCTGGACTGTATATAAACACCTGTATTATTGTGCCTACATGTGTCCCACTGGTTCTATGGAGCATTATCATATAGAAAGCTAGTATTACTGTACAGTCTCGGCTCCATAGAATACAGATATAGTACGGGATATGTATTTATAAAGGTCGCAGTTTAGTTAGAGATTTGATGATCTCATCATTAGGAATTTTTGGACTGAACTAAGGTTGGTTTTTGTGGCCTCTTCTATAGCTGAAAGGCTCACGGAAAGCTTCACATTTTTCATCAGATATGCCATAAAAATGTGCCAACATCCACCAGTATTAGCTCCTGAATAGGTTAATCGCTAGAAATGATAGAGATCACAATCCCTGTGAGTGCAGCCGGATTGTCTTATTCTTTATGAAGAATACTCGAGCCATAGGAGGAAGCCATGAGTTTATGCGGCAAGGAGTACTGGAGAATGGAACATTTTGAGCCAAAATAGTGAAATCTAAAAAAGAAGTCCAGCCTAGGTGGTTATTTTTACCTGATTTCTATTTATATTTCTCTTGTAAATCATCTACAATTCCTGCATTAGCAAAGAGCCGTTAATGAAGTTTATTCACTGAACTATAAATTGTTTGCAACTCCTACCAACCTCCAATCCATTGACCTTCTGAAGCTGATATTAAAGAGGCATTGATATTCTTAAAGGTATAACTTAGTGTCTATCACAGTTATATACATGTGGACACATACCTGTCTGTTTCCCGGAATACCATCCATGGTTTCCTTAATGTTCTTCATCGCTCTATAGTAACAGAAAGTTAGCAGAATTTGGCAAAATGGAAGAGCAATTTGGTAGCCAAGCCCATGGACATTTAATATATCCAGAGTTTACGATATCTGCTTCTCACATCAAGTGTTACAACGTGGAACATTGTGTCAACCTTTAAGAAGTCTCTATCCTTTATTGACTGGTCACTGGTTGGCCAATAATGGGTTTCTGTAATATCGTTTGCTTGCCATTCTGTCTTTTACATGCACATACATGCACACACATCCAATCATGACCATGAGATGGCTTGGGGTTATATTTAATTCATAATGAGATGTTACCTACTCATAAGACGACAACAGTTTTACTCTCTGTGTCATCTCTGAAACCATTTTACTATAAATAATGGTTTGTCTTTCTTCAATTCACAGAAAGGGCTGTTTGTTCTACAGTCATGTAAGCTAGTTTGGTTTCGTATCATTGTGCACCTGACACCGTTATCAAGAAATCGACAGATTAGGCAAATGAAATGTCACTGTTTATATATATTTTTTTGAATTCTTTATTTTTGAGTGCATGGATATACAAGACAGCTTACTCTGCCACAATAGCGTTCGTAAGCATAAACATATCACAACGATATTACAATAGTGGCATTTGAGCAGCGCACATTTTTGTATGTGGTTCTAGAAACAAAACATGAGTCGACATTGCTTGCTCGTTACAGTTAAAGTTACTAGGTTAATCTCCGCTAAATCAGCTTGGCTAAATGATAAGATCATTAATACAGAGTGAAGAGAAGAAAAGAGGGAACAAAACTCAACGCTTATCAATGCTAGGCTAGATATATTAGTGATGCTAAAACAGTTGTAGTGTGGTAATGCGCTGTGCTGTGTGGTCACAGTTGGCCTGTATGCGAGGTTTATACAGGGTGTGTTGCTCTAGTGTGGGCTATTTGGAAAATGCGCATTTTAATTATGTTGAGAGTGAGACTTGAGTTTGATTTAACATGCTATTCTAACCACAGGCTGAGTTAAGACATACTGCGTGTGTCGTGGTATGGTTTGGCTAGACCAGGCTAATATAGATTGCTTATATAACATAACACAACATGCCAGTGTAATTAGGCATAATTAGGCGTGTCAAAAATTAGATGTAATTTTGATAAAACAAGCTAAATTAAAAACAGGCTGAGTTAAGACATACCGTGTTTGCTGTGGTATGGTTCAGTTAGGCCAGGCTACTACAGATCACTTATATAACATAACACAACACGTCAGTGGTATTAGGTGTATCAAAAGTTAGACATAATTTTGATCAAATATACCAGATAGAAAAGAGAGCGCGAAAGAAAAGCCTAAATGGTAACCATTATAAAATCTAAATAGAGCATTATTTTTAACGGGGGCTCCAATAGCCCATATTAGTAAGCATCGATAAGCCAACAGGTGAACTTCCACTTGTGTGTGGTAAACTTTGAACGTTCAACATATATCTGTAAGGCCACTGTTATCCAGGGTAAGACATTTTATGTTATAATACATGCTAGATAAATGAGGTAAACGTTTATATATATATCAGCACTCTAAGCTAGTTCAACGTTCATAGAGTGTGCTAGGCAGGTTAATAGTGTTGCATCTATAGGTGTGCACGCTGAGACATAGTGTATTGCCTGCAGGGTCATATCTTAGTGTGGTGTACTGCTAGCATTCAAACATATTCATAAGACATTGCACAAGAATAAACAGCTTTAAGCCCAATAAAGTCCTGGGACCTCCTAAATTAATCGTAAGTAACTAGACATAAAATTATGCGTTGCCGTTAATTAGCTGGGCAAATAACCTTCAAGAGCATTGTGCAGTGTGTCCTGCGTGATCATGGGGGTATTGTCCACATGTGGCCTGTGTTATATTTCTGCATCTGGGTATTCCGCTGGTATGAGAATTTCAAAACAGTCCAGGCTAAGATTACCCTCGTGAGGCAGTGTTGTAGGCCTTTCAGCCTATACCCAATGATGGTAAGTCCTGTGCTTCGTGTCTGCTGGACTCGCCTTTGCTGCCACAGGGCCCGGTGCCTCCGCTTCGGGGTTCTGCTCTGGTAGTGTCCCCCATGTGGTGCAGTCGCATGGTCGCTGGCAGTGTTGCCTCGTATAGGGAGGTGCGTGGCGTGTTGCGCTTATCGCCGGTGGTTCGGTGAGGTTGGGTACGTGTGGGCGTTGCTTGGTTCGGAGCCCCAGTGTGCCTTGTGTGCTGTTGGGTTCGCGTGCACGGGGGGTTTGGTGCCCCATCCCGCCTCAAGGCCTGGCGGTATCTGTTGTGCCGGACGGCCATCTTGGAGGCTCGGGGTACCTGCATATAGTAGCTGCGCCTCGCTGCGGGACATATCCATGAGGCCACCTTTAATTCAGCTTGGCAGTGAGTCACTCCCCGGCTGTGTAAAGCCTCCCTGAGACCTGTGCAGAGCCAATCATAGGTTTCCAGAGAGGACCTGTGTGTCTTGAGGCTTGTGCTTTGCATTCCAGGCATAGGCTGGGTGGCCATTGTGGACAGGCTGTGTGGGTTTGTTGCCCCGCTTTGCTTCACCTCCATCTTGTTCGCTTTAGAGATGTGAATGGGTGTTGCAGGCTGCTGCTGCATGCCATGAGTTTTGCAGTCGCTTGTGTCCGCCACTTTGGAGGCCCCCACCTCCGGTCTGTTTGATTCGGCTGTCGGTTCCGACTGCAGGCGTGCAGCAGGGCCAGCTCCATGTGGCGGGGACCGGGATATCCCCCCCGGTCCATAGGGGGGGGCGATGCTTGGTGCTTGCCTGTGGCCCGGAGTGGTGAGCAGGAAGCGGCCGCCTTCCCAGCCCGTCCAACCCCGTAGGCCTCAATCCGCCGTCTCGGTTCCCAGGCATACTGAGTGGCAAGTCGGGTGTCCGCAGGCATGTGCTGGTTTCCCCAAGCTTTATAGATGCAGTATGTGGGTCCTTCTGCGTTTCACCCCCAGATTTTAGGCTGTAAGTGTTCCGATCGGCAGGAGCTCAAGCAGAACACGTCTTACTCGCTTGCTTGTCAGGCTCCGCCCCCCACTGTTTATATTTTAAGAATTAAAGCAAAAATCAAAGCTGCATATAAAATCAGGCAATTATAGTCGAACTGAAAAAATAATTACTTTTCTTTTTGTAATGCGTTATACGTAATATGCGTTAACAAATGTGTGCACAAACAATAAAATAAAAATAATAAAATAGATATCTGAATTGGATGCATATGCTGTAAAGGTCCTAGCAGCTTCTGCATTAAGCTTTGCCCATATCAGAAAAATATCTAATCTGCTAATCTGTCTACAGCAGTATTTCTAAAAATGTTGGCGTGACTGTCATTAAATAGGTTGATATAAACAGTGTTTGCTTCAAAATGCTCCACCTGTCAGAAAGCAAAATAAATATTTCCTGGAATTGTATCTCAACTGCTAAACTGAACTACAAGTCCCAGAAACCTGTGCTCTGAGCAAAATTGATACCATTTAACTGGGCTAAACATGTCCAATTTTTCAAACTCCATAGACCAGAAGGAGAGGTTCCTGAGGTTCCGAATGACTTAATGGAGCGGGCAAATCTCAGTGCTGGTTATGTAATATATGGGAATTTGCCCCCAAAAAAGCAATTTTAAAAAGTAGTACTTTTTTACATTTTAGATTGGTTATTTTATTTTTTTATTTTTTTAAATTTGTATTTTATTGGTGTTTTCACAATGTAAAATGTAAAATACATCTGGAACATAGTATAAGAAGTGATAACGTTTACATAGTATAAGAAGTGATAAAGTTCACATATTAACTCTTGTACAATAAACAGTGAGTAGGCGATATGTGGAATAGTGGCAGTCAAAAGGTGCCCTGTATAGTTTTGATCGTACTGAGCCTTATGTACTGAGCCTTATGTATGTAGATAGGGGTATCCTTCGTTCGTTCTTTATGTGGCCCCACTATTGCCCACTGGTAAATGTGACTCTGTCGTAGGCCCGTAAGAGGGTTAAGCCACTGTTTACCTGTCTTCAAATGTGTGCAGAATTGGGAATGCTGGGCAGCTATTGTGTGTCTCGCTATCTAGCATGATTCTGCGCCGCTTACTAGGCAACCAGTGGGTTTATAGAAGGACAATGCTGAGCCACTATTGTGTGTCTCGCTGTTTGGTTACTGGGAATTTCAAAGGGCCGCTATGTGTGTGGTATTTCTACAGGTGGCGTGGTTTGACTAGGAGTCTAGCCTGCGGGTTTAATGGGCGAACTCTGGTGGGACCCTGTGTGTCTGTTCTCGGCTTCTGGATTGTCGCTGGGATATTCTTGCTCGAAGTCAACTTCTGGAGGAAAGTCTCTTTGTTCTCTGGAGAGGAGAGGGTGAGTATGTCGTTGCCGTGCGTTACCAGGAGGGAGCAATCTACCCCCCACCGATATCTGATCCGCGCCTCTCTCAGCTGCCGGGCCACTGGTGTTAGCTGTCTCTTGAGGACGTCTCTTGAGGACGGCAAATGGGAGGTCTCCGTAGATGGCAATATCACATCCTTCGAAGTGCATGGTTCCCAGCTCCCTCGATTTGGCCATGATCGCAGACCGGATTGTGATGTCTTTGGTCGTGGCAATTACGTCTCTTGGGGCATCTGCTGGGGCAGCCGCGGATTTGCGGACCCGGAACGCTGACGTTAGTATCTCTGGATTTGTGTGGCCCCCTATACCCAGTGAGGCTATGAAGCGTCGAAGGAAGGGCAGTACTGTGTCCCCATCAATGTGTTCCAGAATTCCGCAGAGGTGGATGTTCTTCCGTCTGTGTCTGGACTCCATCACTAGCTGCGACTTGGTAAGTTTGTTTACTTGTTCTGTTAATGCTTGCAGCTTGTTGTGGGTGTCCTGCACACTCTGTTCTCTGGCTGTTTCTTTTGTCTCGATCTCCGTGACTCGTTGTTTGAGGGTCCCTATTTCCGTGCGTGTGTCTAGGAGGTCAGCCTTCCACACACGCCGCATATCCAGCAGGAGATTTTTAATATCTCTCTTCGTTGCTGGGAGGAATCCTTATCTGACTCTGACTCGTTAGAGGGGGTCCCCTCCGACTGTGAGGCCGGGGTTTCCTCTTCCTCGTGGTAATTCTCCAAGGCCTCATCTTCGCTAGGCGGGTCGGGCGCCATTTTGGCTCGGGCCTGAGGTGTAGGCCTCTCGAAGGATAGTCTGATATCCTGCATTTTTGGAGCCTCTGGATGGCAAGTTTTTTTGTGCTTTCGCCCCATGGAGTCTTCTGTGCGGGGGCGGTTGTCACTTAGCGTGTTCTGGGTTTTGGTTTCCGTGTTTAGAGCGACTTTGTCTGATGTCTGGGACAGAGCTCTGTGTAAACACGTCTTCTCTAGATTGGTTATTTTTATTATTGTTAGAGTGCAAAAAATATTGGGTCTATTTTAGTCTGGGGTGTCAAAATTATATATATATTCAGGAGCCAAGTTTATTAGTTTGTGTTCTTCAAAAATTTATATTAAAGATTTGGCAAATAAAATCACAATTCAGATCAACCAAGGCACAACCTTGGCACACATTGCAAATGAGAAGGATAAATAAATCTTTAGTTTATTTAGTTAAAAGAACACTCCAAGCATTATACCCATTTTAGTTATTTTGATGTAGTGGTTATGGTGCCAGGTTTGTCCTGGTACCCTCCAACCCCATCAGCCCCCCACCCTCCCCATTGTACGTGGACAAAACATTTTAGAACAGTATAAATTTGTACCTTAAATCTGCTGGGTGCCACTACACGCCTCCACTACTAACAATGGAGAGTTCTGTCTTAGCTAAGTCCTGCAGTGCGGACATTCTCAGAAAAAAAGCTAGCCGTGTACTGCAGAGCTGTAGTAGTTATGGTGCTTGGAGTTTTCCTTTAAGCTTTTTAGAGAGATTACCAACTGCTGAAGAACCAAGGAGAAATAGTCTCCCATCATTTAGGAGAGCATTGCAGGCAGTCTCGAGGCACCAACACAACTTAAAAAAGGTCTGCAGGTTTTTGCAGTGTAACTCCACTCCTTAGCCTATTCTTTCTACAAAGGAATATCCTTATTAGACATACTTTGAGTGCTTACTCAGCTCTGTCAATAATAGATCAGTATGAGTGGAACTGTGTACCCGCCAATCCGGGAGGAATGGCTAATGGGGTGTTACTATGCTGCAGAATTCATCATTACAAAGGGAAAATCAATGTTTGTGTACAGTGCTATTATTCTTGCTAAACTTTGTATTATACAAAATATTCTTGCGCCCAATTAATAACAAAGTGTATTCCTATTTAAAGGGACATACATGACTTTGACACAACTGTCTCATTCAAAAGCTTTAGATTTGAGACCGTTCCCTCACTCTGCAGGCTAAAAACAAGCAGGTAAATATGATTTTCGGACCTTTGTTTACTTGCTCAATCTTTCTTATTGTCAGGGTACCTGTAGTCTCTACCCCTGAGAGGGGTAGAGACTTAGACATTTTTCCATCCAGACGGCAAGATTCTCCCGTTCCTCGCGGTCCCCTCGCGCATGTAACGCCGGCCGCGAGAGAGCTATGCCTTTTTGTAACGTGACGCTCAATAGTCGACGTCATGACGCTATTCTAGCCCAACCTGTCAGTCAAATCCCGGACACGAATCAGGTCTCGGCGGAGGCGTGATTAGTCCCTAGAACCAGGGTATTTAAGGGAGCTCTCAGCATTTGCTCATTGCCCTGTCGTGGTTCTAGCCAGCCTAGTCACACAGTGCTCTTGTTTTCTCTTGTCTTTTGGTTCTGACCCGGCTTTGTTATTACTTACCTGTCTTCTCTGTTATCCTTGACCCGGCTTGTCTCTCGCTTACCTGTCTTCTCGTTCCCTCGACCTCGGCTTGTCCCTGACCATTCTATACGTAGTATTACGTTAAGTCCGGCCATTCTAAGGTCCGGTATACGTATCTGCTACTCTTTGTACTCTGCGTGTTGGATCCCTGTTCCGATCCTGACATTACGACAGGGCCAATGGATCCTGCAGGTACAAACTGTCAGCTTGGTTCTCCTGATCCTAGGTTTGACGCCATGGAGCATAGAATGGATCAGATGGCACTAGCACTACAGGCGTTACTATCACGTCCTAATAATCCACCTGAGGAGATGCGTAATACTTCTATTCCTCCTGTGAGTTCAGGGCTAGAGGTAGCCACTGTAGGTGCTTCTTCCCGAGTTACCCCACCGGTACGTTATGCTGGTTCTCCTGAAAGGTGTCGTGGCTTTTTGAACCAGATCAGTATCCATTTCGAGCTACAACCCCGTTCCTACCCTACTGATAGGGCAAAGGTGGGATTTATTATCACCTTACTCATTGAGAAGGCTCTGAGATGGGCTAATCCGTTGTGGGAGAATGATAATCCATTAGTCTATAACTATAATGCCTTTGTAGCTGCTTTTAAAAGAACTTTTGCCCCCCCTGGCAGAAAGGTCAATGCAGCTAGATTACTCTTGCGCCTTAGACAAGAGAACCGAACACTTGTGGATTACGCACTAGAGTTCAGGTCTTTGGCGGCAGAGGTTAAGTGGAATGAACAGGCTTATATAGACGTATTTTTAAACGGATTATCCGATGTAATACTTGACGAGGTAGCGACGAGAGAGCTTCCCGAGAATTTGGAGGACTTAATTTCCTTTATCTCTCGCATTGACGAACGTCTAAGAGAGAGGCAGAACACTCGAGATAGAACCAGTAGACCTTCCTTTAGACTAGCTCCATCATTTCAAAGTCCTGAAACCAAAACTCCACGGTTTCCAGAACCTATGCAGATAGGCCTTACTCGCCTCTCAGAAGAGGAGAGACAGTACAGGAGAAGGGAGGGACTGTGTATGTATTGTGGAGTCAGAGGTCACTTACGTTTGAATTGTCCCAATCGCCCGGGAAACGCTCGCACCTAAGTTTCTCTAGAGGACAGGCCTTGGGTGTTTCTATTTTGTCCTCTACTCATAACTACAAAGAACACAGGCTTCTATTACCCGTCTCTTTAACTTGGGAGAAGGGAACTTTAGAGACTATGGCATTAATAGACTCTGGAGCTGCTGAGAGCTTTATCGACCAAGTTTGTCTTACCAAACACGCTATCCCATCACAGTTAAGGAAGACCCCCTTGGCTGTTGAGGCCATAGATGGTAGACCTTTAGTTGAGCCTGTGATTTTCCGGGAAACCACACCTCTTAACTTAACTACTGGTATTTTACACAAGGAGGAGATATCTCTACTACTCATTTCATCTCCTTCTGTTCCCATAGTCCTGGGATACTCCTGGCTGAAGAGACATAACCCCATTATAGATTGGAAATCAGGGGAAATAGTCTCGTGGGGTCAGGATTGTCAAGAGAGATGTTTAAAGAGAGTGTCACCCCTTTGTATTGTTAACACACTTAATAACTCTACCGACTCTACTAAAGTACAGATACCGTCCTTGTATCTAGATTTAAAGGCGGTATTTGACAAAAGAAAGGCTGATACCTTACCACCACACAGGCCTTTTGATTGCAAAATTAATTTACTTCCTGGTACTATGCCTCCCAGGGGCCATGTATACCCTTTGTCTACGAATGAAAACTTAGTCTTAGAGGAGTATATTCGTGAAAACCTAGACAAAGGGTTCATTAGGAGATCCTCCTCCCCTGCTGGGGCTGGATTTTTTTTTGTTAAAAAGAAGGATGGTTCTTTAAGACCTTGCATTGACTACCGAGGTTTAAACAAGATAACCATTAGAAATGCCTATCCGATCCCCTTGATCACCGAGCTTTTTGATCGATTAAAGGGTTCCAAGATTTTCACTAAGTTAGACCTCAGAGGTGCTTATAACTTGGTGAGAATTCAGCAGGGACACGAGTGGATGACTGCGTTCAATACTCGATATGGGCACTATGAGTATACAGTAATGCCTTTTGGTCTCTGTAATGCCCCGGCGGTATTTCAGGATCTAATTAATGAGGTTCTTAGGGAGTTTCAACATGACTGTGTTATTGTATACCTCGATGATATACTTATACATTCCAGGGATATTGAGACTCACCACGGACAGGTCAGAAGGGTTTTGCACAAACTTCTTCAACATGGCTTGTACTGCAAATTAGAGAAATGTAGCTTTGACCAATCCCAGACTAACTTTCTTGGTTACGTGATTTCTGGAGAGGGATTTGAAATGGATCCGGAGAAACTCCAATCCATTTTAGATTGGCCTTTACCTAAGGGTCTCAAGGCCATTCAGAGGTTTATTGGTTTCTCTAATTATTACAGACGTTTCATTAAGGGATACTCCTCTATTATTGCTCCTATCACCAATATGACCAGACAAGGGGCTGACACTAAGAATTGGTCTACTGAAGCACTTCTGGCTTTTAAGACTCTCAAGGAGCTGTTTGCTTCCGCACCAATTTTAGTTCACCCTGATACTACTCTGCCTTTCCTACTCGAAGTTGACGCTTCTGAGACGGGTATAGGTGCCATTCTGTCCCAAAGGTTGGGTGTGGATAAACCATTACATCCATGTGGGTATTTTTCCAAAAAATTATCGGGTACTGAGAGCAGATATGACATTGGTGACAGGGAACTCCTAGCGGTTATCATGGCTTTAAAGGAGTGGAGACATCTATTGGAGGGGACCTTGCATCCTGTTACCATTTTGACGGATCATAAAAACGTATCCTATATTGGGGAGGCAGGCCCGTTGGTCTATATTCCTCACTCACTTCAATTACATACTCACATATAGGCCTGGTTCTAAGAATTCTAAAGCTGATGCCTTGTCTCGCCAATATGAACCTTCTGCCATATCTGAGCCGGTTTTATCCTCTATAGTACCTAAGTGTAATATTATCGCTAACACAACTCTCAAAATCCATTCTCCGCTTCTTGATCAGATCAGGAGGTTGCAGCATCTGGCACCTAGACTGACTCCTGCGTCTAGACACTTTGTTCCTCCTGAACTCCAACTGGAGCTCTTACAGTGTCTTCACGAGAGTAAGGTGGCTGGCCATCCGGGCGTTCGCAAGACATATTCCTTGATCTCTAAGGATTTCTGGTGGCCTTCTTTACGGAAGGATATTAAGGATTTTATCGGAGCCTGTGAAGTCTGTACTAAGACTAAACTACCTCATTCGCTTCCTTGTGGCCTCTTACATCCCCTGGAAGTTCCAGAGAAACCTTGGTCCTGTTTAGCGATGGATTTTATTGTAGATTTGCCTGTTTCGAAAAAGCACACTGTTATTCTCACAGTGGTGGATAGGTTTACCAAGATGGCCCATTTCGTGCCTTTACCTAAACTTCCGACTTCACCTGAATTAGCGGAGATTTTTGCTAAAGAGATCTTTCGCTTACATGGGGTACCTTCCGAGATTACTTCTGATAGAGGTTCCCAGTTCGTTTCACGTTTCTGGAGATCATTCTGTTCTCAACTAGGCATTAAATTGAATTTTTCTTCTGCTTATCACCCTCAGTCTAACGGAGCCGCTGAACGTACCAATCAAAAGATTGAACAATATCTGCGTTGTTTTGTTTCTGAACACCAGGACGATTGGGTCGGTCTGATTCCTTGGGCAGAGTTCGCACACAATAATCTTGTTTGCGATTCAACTCGCTCTAGCCCCTTTTTCATGAATTATGGTTTTCATCCTTCCATTCTTCCCTCGGTTCCTTCTTCCCAGGGGGTACCGTCGGTTGATACTCATGTTGCCAATCTGAAGAAGTTGTGGGATCAGACTCGACAAATTCTCCTACATAATTCTATACTGTATAAAAAACACGCTGACAAACGCAGAAGGCCGGCTCCTAGTTTTGTACTTGGTGATAGGGTATGGTTGAGTACTAGAAACATTCGTTTGAAAGTACCGTCTATGAAATTCGCTCCTCGCTACATTGGACCCTATAGGATTCTGAATCGAATTAATACTGTTGCGTATCGCCTAGCGCTCCCCTCTGCCTTACGTATTCCTAATTCCTTTCATGTTTCCTTGCTGAAACCCCTGATCTGTAACAGATTCTCCTCCAAGGTCTCCTCTCCTCACTCTGTTCAGGTTGAGGGTCAGGAGGAGTACGAAATCAACTCCATCATCAATTCTCGAATCTCCCGGGGGAAGATCCAATACCTGGTTGACTGGAAGGGACATGGTCCAGAAGAGAGGACCTGGGTACCACAGGAGGATGTCCATGCTCCTCGTCTTCGCAGGGCTTTTCATTCCCGCTTTCCATCTCGTCCCGGTTTCTTCCGCCCGGTGGGCGTTTCTGAGAGGGGGGGTACTGTCAGGGTACCTGTAGTCTCTACCCCTGAGAGGGGTAGAGACTTAGACGTTTTTCCATCCAGACGGCAAGATTCTCCCGTTCCTCGCGGTCCCCTCGCGCATGTAACGCCGAGCTATGCCTTTTTGTAACGTGACGCTCAATAGTCGACGTCATGACGCTATTCTAGCCCGACCTGTCAGTCAAATCCCGGACACGAATCAGGTCTCGGCGGAGGCGTGATTAGTCCCTAGAACCAGGGTATTTAAGGGAGCTCTCAGCATTTGCTCATTGCCCTGTCGTGGTTCTAGCCAGCCTAGTCACACAGTGCTCTTGTTTTCTCTTGTCTTTTGGTTCTGACCCGGCCTTGTTATTACTTACCTGTCTTCTCTGTTATCCTTGACCCGGCTTGTCTCTCGCTTACCTGTCTTCTCGTTCCCTCGACCTCGGCTTGTCCCTGACCATTCTATACGTAGTATTACGTTAAGTCCGGCCATTCTAAGGTCCGGTATACGTATCTGCTACTCTTTGTACTCTGCGTGTTGGATCCCTGTCCCGATCCTGACACTTATGGTTTCCACACTCACTCCAGGAGTGGCAGTGATGTAACCAATCAGTGTTCTATCCCTAGGAATGTTGGAAAAGTGCATTGGGCATGCCTGACAGGCTCACACATGTGCAGGTTGACGATCGATTCACCTTGCAACATTCTGACAGGTGGAGACGAGAGGAAGTCTGATCAGTGGGATCATGCAGAGCAGGCTCTTGTGTTGGGTTTTTCTCTCCTGCTGCTGAACAATGATGCTCTGTTTCTGTCATTAGTGGACTGGTCTGAAACTAAGCTGGGTTGGTAAGAGGGAGGAAGGCTGAAGAAACTCCCCTTGCAGAGAGGTGTGCCCAACAATGCACTCTGATCAAGTTTATAGTAAGTTTACAAAGATTTATTACGTCATTTTAAAAGTTTTTCTTCTTTTATTTTAGTTTGATCATCTACATCAGGCCTGTCCAACCTGCGGCCCCCCAGATGTTGCTGAATTATAACTCCCATGATTCTTTCAATTAAACAGATAGCCAGGTAATCATGGGAGTTGTAGTTCAGCAACATCTGGGGGGGGGCACAGGTTGGATAGCCCTGATCTACATCCTGGTTTTAAAAAAATATTCTCAAGTAACGCAGACCCTTTAAAAAAAAAAAAATAATAATAAATTATACCAAAAAAATATTTGTTAAATAAATAAATCCTACTACTGTAATTAACAATAACATATCTTACATATCGCATTTAATATGTGTGGGTGCCTGATGTGTCCCTTTAACATGTAAGTTGACTTCCCATACCTTTACAGCCATATTCTATTCTAAACACAGTCTAACACAGCTTTTAACTTGTCTAAAGTACAGAACATATATTTACATACCAATTAAAAGAGGATGGTCTAGGGCGGCACTCCAATGCTCTATGGACACATCTTTTAGTAACAAGGCAAACAAAGCAACTTTTCCACCCAACAATGGGTCTTTGTCAAGCTTGACCTATTGTAGGGTCGAAACTTTGCGGTGTTTACTTTGTTACATTGTGCCTATATAGTAATGGAGTGCTTGGACCTTCCTCTTTCAATTGGTATGTAAAGATATTTTCTGTAGCATTGATATCTACACTATTTGGGGTTGGTGCTAGTATTTGGTCGGGAGTTTTGCTTCAAGTGAATTGAGTGCAGTTTTATTTATTTTTTGTTTTCTTGTGATATACAGAAAATATCTTTAGACATCATAGCCATCCTTTCAGTCACGGTCTTTTCTCAAATAGCAGTTGTTTATCTTGTTTGCTGTTTATTTATTTATTTTTGCTAATGCAGATTTTCGACCAGTGCTCCACAAAAATATCTGGTGAGATAGCTCAGTGGTTAGAGCTACACCTGCAACAACCTTAGTATTTGTTCAAATCTCAGGGTTACAGGGTGTAAGCACAGTAAGACACACACAAATTGTCATCCTTGGAAGATTTATATTAAAGGGACTCTACAGCCAACATATACAAGCAAGAAAGACAGGTCCCCCAGCCTTCCTTCTTGCTTTTATATGTACTTTCTGCAAAAAAAAAAAATATTTTCGAGGCTTTTTTATATTAAAAACTTACCTCCGTTCCAGCGCCGAGCTCCCAGCCATGCCGCGCCCCCTTTTCCCAGCCATGCCGCGCCCCCTTTGACGAAATCGCGGGGCCCAATAGGACGCTTCTTTGAGAGAAGCGCCATCGCGATGTGGTGCGCATGCGCGGCTTTGCGCTGCACCAATCGCGTTCTTCATAGAGCGGCATTGACAGCCGCCCTATGAAGATACTCAGCGCTTTACCGCGCATGTGCGCGGAATGCGCGTTCGCGAGCTGAGCTGTCTGACTGACAGCTCAGCTCGCTTTCTATACCCGCCCCCCTCCTACTCCAAACTTTGCATGCAAACACTATATACAGGGAGTGCAGAATTATTAGGCAAGTTGTATTTGTGAGGATTAATTTTATTATTGAACAACAACCATGTTCTCAATGAACCCAAAAAACTCATTAATATCAAAGCTGAATATTTTTGGAAGTAGTTTTTAGTTTGTTTTTAGTTATAGCTATTTTAGGGGGATATCTGTGTGTGCAGGTGACTATTACTGTGCATAATTATTAGGCAACTTAACAAAAAACAAATATATACCCATTTCAATTATTTATTTTTACCAGTGAAACCAATATAACATCTCAACATTCACAAATATACATTTCTGACATTCAAAAACATAACAAAAACAAATCAGTGACCAATATAGCCACCTTTCTTTGCAAGGACACTCAAACGCCTGCCATCCATGGATTCTGTCAGTGTTTTGATCTGTTCACCATCAACATTGCGTGCAGCAGCAACCACAGCCTCCCAGACACTGTTCAGAGAGGTGTACTGTTTTCCCTCCTTGTAAATCTCACATTTGATGATGGACCACAGGTTCTCAATGGGGTTCAGATCAGGTGAACAAGGAGGCCATGTCATTAGATTTACTTCTTTTATACCCTTTCTTGCCAGCCACGCTGTGGAGTACTTGGACGCATGTGATGGAGCATTGTCCTGCATGAAAATCATGTTTTTCTTGAAGGATGCAGACTTCTTCCTGTACCACTGCTTGAAGAAGGTGTCTTCCAGAAACTGGGAGTTGAGCTTGACTCCATCCTCAACCCGAAAAGGCCCCACAAGCTCATCTTTGATGATACCAGCCCAAACCAGTACTCCACCTCCATCTTGCTGGCGTCTGAGTCGGACTGGAGCTCTCTGCCCTTTACCAATCCATCCATCTGGCCCATCAAGACTCACTCTCATTTCATCAGTCCATAAAACCTTAGAAAAATCAGTCTTGAGATATTTCTTGGCCCAGTCTTGACGTTTCAGCTTGTGTGTCTTGTTCAGTGGTGGTAGTCTTTCAGCCTTTCTTAACTTGGCCATGTCTCTGAGTATTGCACACCTTGTGCTTTCGAGCACTCCAGTGATGTTGCAGCTCTGAAATATGGCCAAACTGGTGGCAAGTGGCATCTTGGCAGCTGCACGATTGACTTTTCTCAGTTCATGGGCAGTTATTTTGCGCCTTGGTTTCTCCACACGCTTCTTGCGACCCTGTTGACTATTTTGAATGAAACGCTTGATTGTTCGATGATCACGCTTCAGAAGCTTTGCAATTTTAAGAGTGCTGCATCCCTCTGCAAGATATCTCACTATTTTTAACTTTTCTGAGCCTGTCAAGTCCTTCTTTTGACCCATTTTGCCAAAGGAAAGGAGGTTGCCTAATAATTATGCACACCTGATATAGGGTGTTGATGTCATTAGACCACACCCCTTCTCATTACAGAGATGCACATCACCTAATATGCTTAATTGGTAGTAGGCTTTCGAGCCTATACAGCTTGGAGTAAGACAACATGCATAAAGAGGATGATGTGGTCAAAATACTCATTTGCCTAATAATTCTGCACGCAGTGTATAGAGATTTCTCTATATATAGTGTTTGCATACACACACACACACACACACAAATTAACAATAAGGGGGGGACCTACTGTCCCCCCCGGCCCCCACCCCTGAGTGGCGGGTGGGGTCCCTAAAAATAACAATAGGGGGGGGACCTACTGTCCCCCCCCGGCCCCACCCCTGAGCGGTGGGTGAGGGCCCTAAAATTAAAAATAAGGGGGGACCTATTGTCCCCCCCGGCCCCCACCCCTGAGCGGTGGGTGGGGGCCCTAAAAATAACAATAGGGGGGGGGACCTACTGTCCCCCCCGGCCCCCACCCCTGAGCGGTGGGTGGGGGCCCTAAAAATAACAATAGGGGGGGACCTACTGTCCCCCCCGGCCCCCACCCCTGAGCGGTGGGTGGGGGCCCTAAATACAAAGGGGGGGGGGACCCTAGTCACCCCTTCCCCACCCCCACAAAAAATAATATCTCCCTACCTACCCCCCTCACCCTAAAAATAATGAGGGGGGGACCTTTAACTAAAAACCTGTTAAAAAAAAAAAAAGTAGGTCCCCCCTATTGTTATTTTTAGGGCCCCCACCCGCCGCTCAGGGGTGGGGGCGGGGGGGAAGTCGGTCCCCCCCTATTGTTATTTTTAGGGCCCCCACCCGCCGCACAGGGGTGGGGGCCGGGGGGGACAGTAGATCCCCCCCTTATTTTTAATTTTAGGGCCCCCACCCACCGCTCAGGGGTGGGGGCCAGGGGGAACAGTAGGTCCCCCCCTTATTTTTAATTTTAGGGCCCCCACCCACCGCTCAGGGGTGGGGGCCGGGGGGGGCAGTAGGTCCCCCCCAATTTTGTTATTTTTAGGGCCCCCACCCGCCGCACAGGGGTGGGGGCCGGAGAGGGGGAGGACAGTAGGTCCCCGCCTCATTATCTTCATGGCCCCCACCCGCCGCCCAGGGGTGGGGGCCGGGGGGGGAAGGAGAGTACGTCTCCTCTCCCCCCCCCTTCAACCACTATTGTGGCCAGAAAGAGTCCCTGTGGGTCCTCCTCTTCGGGCTTCAGCTGTCAGCTCTAGCCAGGGCCGGCGCTACCATAAGGCGGCCCAGGCGGCCGCCTTAGGGCGCACCGGCCCTGGGGGCGCAAAACCAGGCGGACCGGAAGGAGGGAAGCGCACTGCGCTCCCCTTTATCCGGCTACTACTTGTAGCGTGGCCGAGCGCAGCCCTTACCGTTCCGCCTGCGGATCCCAGCCTCCGCCCGCCCACCTCCTACCCTGCTGTCTGCCGCAGGCTGTGTGGAGGGGGCGGGGATATGACATCATATCCCTGCTCCCTGTGGATCACACAGCGTGGCTGGTGCACAGTGATGAGGCTGCGCTGCAGGACAGGACTCCAAGGAGCCGGTGTTCTATCATTCTGCTATACCTCGTCAGTGTAAGTATGTAATTTTGTATGTATGTATGTATGTTTGTTTGTATGTAACTAATACAGAGTAATGGGGAAGAAAACTAGGGCTTAAATGGCTAAATGTATTTTTACATTGCTTTGTAATAAAAAAAGGAAATGAAGACTGTGTAAACATGGTGTTGAAATAAAAGAGGTTTACATTTTCGGAATGACAAATTATGGATACATAATGTGTTGAATACTGCTGAAGGAAAGTAAAAAAAAAAGTACATTACTGTACAATATACATTTGTGAATAAAGCTAAACTATTACCTTTATAATAAACACAATATATACCATTGAAACTCATAGGAAAGTGCTTCAAGTTAGGTTTAGAAGTATAGTATAATGTGGAAAAAATTATTAAGATTTTTTGTTGCTTAAAAAATCATAATATTCCAGTCCTAAACCACATCTATTTTGATTGTATGTTTGTCTCTGAATGTCTATATATATGTCTCTGTATTCATGTATGTAACTGTATGCCTTTATGTTTCTGTATGTATGTATGTATGTATGTATGTATGTATGTGCCTGAATGTCTTTGTATGTATGTTTCTGTATGCCTGTCTGTATGTATGTATCTGTATGACGGTATGCCTCTGTATGTATGTATGTGTCTGCATGCCTGTATGTCTTGTACGTATGTTTCTGTATGTCTCTGTATGCATGTATGTAACTGGATGTATGTTTGTCTCGGAATGTCTGTATATATGTCTCTGTATGCATGTATGTAACTGTATGCCTTTATGTCTCTGTATGTACGTATGTGTGCGTCTGTGTGTCTCTGTATGCCTGTATGTCTTTGTATGCATTTTTCTGTATGCATGTATGTGTCTGTATGACGGTATGCCTCTGTATGTATGTATGTATGTATGTATGTATGTGTCTGTATGCCTCTGTATGTATGTATGTGTCTGTATGCCTATATGTCTCTGTATGCCTGTATATATGTATGTGTCTGTATGATGTTATGTCTCTGTATGCATGCATGTGTCTGTATGTGTGTATGTATGTCTTTGTATGCCTGTATGTATGTATGTATGTGTCTGCATGCCTGTATGTCTCTGTATGTATGTTTCTGTATGCCTGTCTGTATGTATGTGTCTGTATGACCATATGCCTCTGTATGCATGTATGTCTTTATATGCCTGCATGTCTCTGTATGTATGTCTCTGCTTGTATGTCTCTGACTGTATGTCTCTGTATGATTATTTCTGTCTTTGTATGCCAGTGTACCTGTATGACTTTGACTGTGTGACTGAAAAATTATGCCTGTGTGCCTGTGGCTTGGGAGGAAAGACACACAGGTGAAGATGCATTTTTTTATTTTTTAATGAGGGTTGGGGGCGCCAAAATGCATCTTCGCCTGTGTAACTAAAAATCCTAGCACCGGCCCTGGCTCTAGCCACTCCCACAGCAGAGCTGACAGCCTCAGCACACAAAGCGCATTCACAGTGCTTTGTGTGCTGATAGCCCGTCTGAAGTATTCACCCATGCGTGAATACGTCAGACGTGAGGCCTTTTTAGGGCCTCTGAACTCGGAAGTCCCTCTGGTGGCCGTCTGATTGACTGCAACAAGAGGTGTTCCAAGCTTCCAATGTAAACACTGCATTTTCTCAGAAAATACAGTGCTTACAAGAAAAAGGCTGCAGGGAGCTGTAGCACTCACCTGAACAACCTCATTAAGCTGAAGTTGTTCAGGTGACTATAGTGTCCCTTTAAGGGTGCTATTAAAAGGAACAATGACTATTTGAATACCGCAGATCACCTTTGAAATATTGGGAAATAATATTCCCTGGGATATAGTTATATATTATTATTTGCAGAGTAATCTACAGACTGGGGTTTTTGTTTCAGCTAAACGTTAAAATAACACTTTCCCAAACATTGTTTAGTTTATTATGATTAACCATTAGAACGCATGAGAACCCTCTCTTGGAGTTTTACTTTTGCTAACAGCCTTGATAGGTAGAAAGCTGCTAACTGAACCTTGAGTCCCTGAAACGTCTGCTTTGGCTAGAAATAAGGCTGTGCACAAGGAACTTTGAAACCTGCTAAACAGCCCCCCCTCCCCTTGCAGTGCTAGGTTAAGCATGTCTTCCAGTTCAATCTCTGTAAACTACAACGTTACTTAATGGAGTGGGCAAATCTCAGAGCTGGGGATGTGATATATGGGAATTTGCACACAAAAAAAGCAACTTTAAAAATTAGCACTTTCTTATATTTTGGATTGTTTTGTTTTTATTATTTGGAGAGTGCAAAAATGAATACGCCTTTTTTAATCTGGAGTAGCAAAATTACAAAACCAATTATATATCTAAGAAACTAAGTATTATTTTGCATTCTTCAAAAATTTGTATTAAAGATTTAGCAAATTGCATGACAATCCCGATCAACCAAGGCACAATCTTGGCGCACATTGCAAATGAGGAGGAGAATTAAAACATTGTTTCAACTCTTCTTTTTTCTGTATGCTTTATCTATGCTGACTTCCAGGTGCAAATAATGACTTACTACTACTCTCTCAATTGTAGGCCACTATCCTCTCCCTTAGTACAACAACTGAGGAAACTCAATAATAGAATTTCTGTATAACTCTAGCTTTTAACACAGAAAACATCAGCAATATATTTCTTTACGGTCATACCTTATTTTTGTATTGTACTTGAATCTGCTGACTCACATGTTACACTCAATATCCCTCCCCTTCTAACCCCGCCCAAACTTTCTGTGGCCGTCCAATCACAGACTTCCCATTGCAGCTCAATGAGAAATTGTTGTAAGGCAGGTGATTTGGGTAATTGCTGCCTCTTAAATTTATCTCCACTGAGCTAACCAAACCAGGAAGTAACAGGACCTGTTGTCTGATTGACAGCCATTGGGGTGCAACAAGGTTAATTTAGAAAATAGCCAATTTCTATTGAAATCTGCACATTTTGGAAAATGAAAAAAAAAAGGAGGACAAACTCCTCAAGCATGAAGCATTTCAGCAAATGATATACCCTATGAAAAAAAATGCATAAATATATGCATGCATGCTTCCGTTGGGGACATATCTACTAAATTGTTTATTTATCTATATATATCTACACACACTATATGACCAAAAGTATTGGGATACACTGCTTAATTATTAAGTTCAAGTGTTTCAATCAGACCTATTGCTTCAGATACATAAAATCAAACACCTCGCCATGCAGTCTGCATTTACGAACATTTGCGGAAAAAATGGGTCGTTCTGAAGAGCTAAGTGACTTAAAGCGTGGTACTGTAATAGGATGCCCCATTTACAATAAGTCAGTTTGTGAAATTATATCCCTGCTAGATATTCTATGGTCAACTGTAAGTGGTATTATTGGAAAGTAGGAGACCATGTAAGGTCACAGAGCGGTGTCACCGAGTAAAGTAACAGAGCGATGTCACCAAGTGCTGAGGCACACGGTGCGTAAAAGTCGCCAATGCTCTGCTGATTCCATAGCTGAAGAGTTCCAAACTTTCACTGACGTTAATATCAACATGTGTGATATATGTGGGAGCTTCATGGCATGGGTGTTGATGACCGAACAGATGCATGCAAGCTTCACAACACTAAGTGCAATACCAAGCGTTGGACTGTGGAATAGTGGAAATGTGTTCTGTGCAGTGATGAATCACACTTCTCTGTTTGGTGGTCTGATGGGTGAGTCTGTGTTTGGCAGATGTCAGGAGAAAGTTACCTGCCTGACTGCATTGTGCTAACTGTAAAGTTTGGTGGGGGAGGAAAAATTGGCTGTTTTTTAGGGGTTGTGATGGACCCCTTAGTACCAGTGAAGGTAAATCTCAATGTTTCAGCAAAGCAAGACATTTTGATCAACGCTGTGCTTCCAACCTTGAGGGTACAGTTTGGGGGAGACCATTTTCTATTCCAGCATAACTGTGCCCCAGTGCACAAAGCAAGATAAAGACGTGGGTGGATGTATTTGGTGTGGAAGACCACCATGACTGGCCAGCACAGAGCCCTGAGCTCAACCACATTGAGCATCTTTAGGTTGAACTAAAGATTGCGATCTAGGCCTTCTCATCCAACATCAATGCCCGACCTCACAAATACTCTACTGGATGAATGGCTAAACATTCCCAAAGAAACACTCCAAAATCTTGTGAAATGCGTTACCAGAAGAATGGAAGCTGTTATAGCTACAAAGGGAGGAGACACCAACTACACACAAAAATAAATAAATACACACACAGATATATATATATATATATATTTATTTTTTATTTTATTTTCCCATTTGAGTGTTCCTTTAAAAGGTGTATGCATAACATATACATGTTCAGGTGAGCGCAGCCATTCTGTACATATTGTCACTGGTACCAGGCCTGAGACAATCAGGTATTGATAAACGGATACAGAACGCAAGTAGTTAATGTTGAGTGTGGGTGGTGAAGGTAGTTAGGTTAGGTATTGCGTGTTTTGTAAACAGAGGAAACATGTCAAGCAAGGAAGCAAATGTGCAAAAAGGGTAATGAAATTGAAGGGTGGGGGACGAACAGGAACACACTGAGCACGCAAGGTATGTGTGGTCACTTAATGTCTTAAAACAAAAGTTATATGGAGGAAAACAACAATTGCTGTTTCTTTTTCATTTTAGAAGCATTGTGGCAGAGGAAGATAATAAAAATGTTTGCCCCGTCCCGTGTTGGTAGACACCTTCTCTTTTTCTTTTTTTTATTCGGATGCTAACATTTTAACAGTGGACACATTTGTCTGCTATATTTTTTGATAATGAAATAGAATTATATTAAAAAAAAAAAAAACTACCAATAACTAGTAATGGCTTTAGGAAGCCCTCTGACAATCACATACCTCCCAACATTTCACATGGACAAAGAGAGACACTTTAATTTTAGGAGTGTGAGTGGGGTGTAACCAGGGGCAGGACTGCTCTGAGAAATTTTAGGTGACTAATCATTTATGGAACTAAAATGTAATTTAGAATTAGAACAATGTATCTTATTTACACAGACTGATTACTAAACTCATTTATTATAGTTTAAAGACACATTACTGGGAGTATTATTGCTGTGATGTTCTATAATACACTCAGAGCTCCTAGAAAAGAGGGACATTAAAATTTGGTCCCAAATTAAGGACTGTCCCTCCTAAATAGGGACGGTTAGGAGGTATGCAATCAATAAAACAGAGCATGTCTTTGCAATGTTCGGGGATATTTTGGCAGAAGAGCTTAAGCTATGATAACAATATATTGTATTTATTTAATGTAAAGTCACAATGAATAAATAAAATGTTGCCTTACCCTATTCTATTGCAATTGTTCCCCTTAAGTATTTACTCAAAACCTGTATTACAGCTACAATTGGTACTGTGGACAAACCTCCTTCAAAAACCTTCTGGAGTGTTTTTGTCCAATGCTCTCAGCTTATCACTGTTGTAAACATTGAATGAAATGGACTTTAAAGGGTGGAAATACAATTTCTGTATTAACAATGTAGAAACGGAGAGGCGTTCTTTTAAAAAGTTGAAATAGTTCAGATTTTAAAAAATATATATATATTTTTTTAAATATCGCTATATCTATCTATCTAATATATCTAAAAAATGACTTACTTACTTGAGGACTTGGTTGTGTACAGTAATTGCTATTCAGTGGAATATATTTTAGTGTTTAAAATGACACTTCAGTCATACGGATGCAAGATAATTCATAAGCTGCCTATTAAAGAACAAAATTTTTAATACGACTTCCAGGGCTGCCATCAGAAATTTTGCCCCCCCACCCCCCCTTCCCGGGCCCGCCCACGCCCTACCTAGTCCGCTGACAATGATGCAGGACTGAATGTGGTGTGTAATGTATAGTACAGTATTAGTGTATGCAGTGTGTGTGTTAGTGTATGCAGTGTGTGTTGTGTCAGTGTATGCAGAGTGTGTGTTGTGTTAGTGTATGCAGTGTGTGTTGTGTTAGTGTATGCAGTGTGTGTGTGTTGTGTCAGTGTATGCAAAGTGTGTGTTGTGTCAGTGTATGCAGTGTGTGTGTTGTGTTAGTGTATGCAGTGTGTGTTGTGTTAGTGTATGCAGTGTGTGTGTGTGTTGTGTTAGTGTATGCAGTGTGTGTTTGTTGTGTCAGTGTATGTAGTGTGTGTGTGTAAATGTGTAAATGTGCAATCGGGGGGGAGGGGCAGGGGGAGGAGGAGGAAGGGGCATTTTCACATAAATGTTTTAATTCTTTTTAAAATGTCCAGGGAGGGGGGAGATTCCATCCCTGGTGGTCCGGTGGCATGGTGGGGCCCCCCGGCTCCCTGTTACCGCAGAGGGTGCCCAGGCAGCACACAGCCTCTTCTCTTCTCCTCTCTTCCAATAACTCTTGCGAGAACCGCGGAGCATTGCCATGGCAACCAGGTCTCGCGAGAGTTATTAGAAGAGAGAAGAGGAGAAGCAGTGTGCTGCCTGGGCCCCCTCTGCGGTAACAGGGAGCCAGGGGCCCGCGGCTTCACACATAGATAGCGATATTCGCTATCTATGTGTGCACAGAAAGAAAGTGGGGCCCGGTGGCGGCCCTGACGACTTCCTAAAATCTTCGGGGGAGTTTTATCAAAGTGTTCTGAAAAGTAACAGTCATATTCTCTCAATGTTTTATTTATCAAAGTGCTCTAAAATGATCTAAAAAACTTGAAAGTTTTTTCATAGTAAATTCTGCACTTTGGTCTGATATTTTCCATTTCTCAGACCGCCGTTTTAGAGTAGTGTAAAAAAATAAGAGAAGAACACAGAACACGTGTCTGTTGAAAAGATTAATAAACAAATTGGGGTATATTGAAAAATTATGGTTTGGGAGCAAAAACAAAAAGAAGCAGATGACAATACCCAACAGTTTTAATATAGATATAAAACTGTCAGAGACACTTTGATAAATATCAACCCAACATTTTAAAATGAATCAGGCTGGCCTTTAATTTACAAATAAAATTTCCAATTAAATAGCTTTCAAATGTATTGCGTGTGCCACCCTGAAGCACGTTCTGCACGGAGCAGAAATTACAGTGATCACCTGGCATTCTGTCTGCTTGCCCCATCGAATAGATATTAGGCAATACTCTAAGACAGGGCTCGACAAATCCCAGGCGCCAGGTCGCCATGGTGACTAGAAAGTTTGCCCTGGCACCTGGGATGCCAGCAGTAACATGGGAGCCGGCCGCCCGCGGGTGCATGGGAGCAGGCATGCGAGGGAGCAGTAATACACCTGCAGCCCCTCTCTGCTTCCTCGCGCTATTTCATGATGCCGGGGCCAGAATATAACGTAACTCAGGGTCCAGCATCACTACAGAGGAAGGGAGAGGCGCCCCACTGGACCCCAGGGAAGGATCCACTCAGCTCTCCCAAAGGTAGGGAGGCTGAGTGGATTTTAAGAAAAATTTAAATCTAATTTTGTGTGTGTGAGAAAATGCGTGTGTGTGTGTGTCTGTGTCTCTGGGTGTGTGTATGTCTCTGTGTGTGTGTCTGTCTCTGTGTGTGTGTCTCTGTGGTGTGTGCCTGTCAGAGGGTGTGTGTCTGTCAGATGGTGTGTGTGTTTGTGTCTGTTTAGGTACCTGCCCCCCTCCAATCGCATAAGAAAGTTGTTTTACTCACCTTTTTCCCCACACTGTGCCTATTTCGCCATGGCCGTGGCTGGTCAGTCATAATGATCTCAGCTAAGGGAGAATATTGCGCATGCGCAGCAAAACGATGTGCCAGTGTCAGAGTGACTGTTACTGGGCAGCAATGCAAACACTGCCTTTTCTCTGTAAAGGCAGTGCTTACAATGAAAGTTCTGCAGGTACAGGCTATAGACACCAGAACAACTACATTAAGCTGTAATGGGTCTGGTGTCTATAGTGTCCCCTAAGAATTGCATTTTTCTTGTTGAAAATTAAACGTAAAATTTGTTTTTTAAAAACTGGCTCCTAACTTTTTTAGTTGGCTCCTAGATTCTAAACAAATTTTCCAAGTCCTGCTCTAAGAGTTCCCTATACAATACTGGATACTCGAATGATTATCACAATCTTATGTGTCACAGCAACCAGAAAGTGCAACATAGCAAGAAACTTAATCCAGCCGAGTATAAGGTTGATAGAGCTAGACAGGTTGTTTTGTTCTTATAATTCTTTATTTAACATTGACACAATTAATTGTCTATTATACAGTGAGATGAATGATATATTGCAATCAATACGAAGGAAATAAAAGTCAGAAACTTATATAGAACTGTTCTCCTAGCAGCACTCAAAGCGATTTAGACACAGTTATATATGTATCCACAAGAGAAATAATGATCTTGAAAGGTTTCAGTAACAAAGTGGATCTCAAGTCTTTTTTGAAAATGACCAGAAAAACTGTGGTTGACGATAGATTTGTAGGAAATGTTTGCTGTCCAGCATTACCCCATGTTGTCTATGTGATACAGACGGGTGCAGGTTTGAACCTCCACATGCCTGATAAATTTGATGACCTTGATGTAGCACAGTTGGCCACCCACCACGAAGACTTCTGTTTCTCAGAAATTAATTTGAGTGTCATGTCCAGCGTTTATTACATTTCTGAGGAGAGTTCCAGAGGAGCTTCACTTCTTCCATCTTCTCATCAGACCAAAATTCTAATTTTTTCATCATTGGAGCAATGTGACTATAGACCACCCACATTCCTTGCTTTTTAAAAAGATTTACTTTCCTTCCAGAATGCTAAGACCTCCTTAAAGCGGCACTGTCATGCCGAACTTACCTTTCCCCAAAAGATTCATCTTCTCTCCCTCTCTCAGGATCTGTTCTTCTTTTCTTCCTATCTGCTCTAGTTTTCTTTAAAACATAAGACAAAGTAGGGACTATTTCTCTTATGGAGGTTTCCTACGCAGTGACCAGCGGAGGAGCAAAGTGTGCTTCGTTTCCGGTGGTCACAGCAATTTTCCCACAATCCTTTGCTTTCCTATCTGCTCCCGCGATGCTTCCTGTCACTTGGGGGGGGGGAACTACTGTCTGCCTGAGCTGCGGGTGGGGGCCCTATAAAAGAATAATGGGGGGGAGACCTACTGTCCTCCCCCCGGCTCCCACCCCTGCGCGGTGGGTGGGGGCTCAATAAAAGAATAATGGGGGGGGACCTACTGCCCCCCCCTGACCCCCACCCCTGAGCTCCCACGCTGTGTAAAATGACACAGAGCACTGTGATTGGATGGCTTGAAATCCATCCAATCACAGTGCTCTGTGTCATTTTACACAGCGTGGGAAAATTCCAAAGAACTTTCCCACGCTGTGTAAAATGACACATAGTACTGTGATTGGATGGTTTTCAAACCATCCAATCACAGTGCTCTGTGTCATTTTACACAGTCTGCGTGGAGCCCTCCATGGGTGAAGATGGATAATTTTTTCGCGCTCGGTTTTTTCTTTTTCGTCATTTTCTTTTTTTTCGCTCGGGTTTTTCATTTTATTTTAAGTTCGGCAGGTATGATGGCTTTTTATTTGGCCTTTTTTGGGGCTGAAAAATTAAGATTTTCGAAAAAAGAAGACGTCAAATGGTAAGTTTAATTTTTTTTTACAGGTTAGTTATTTTATTCCCCCTCACTATTTTTAGAGTGAGGGGGGTAGGTAGGGGATAGTTTGATTTGGGAGGGGGGGGTGTCTAGGGGCTTGGGACCCCTAGTCACCTTGATTGGGGGGGTGGATTTTCATTTAGGGCCCCCACCCGCCGCTCAGGGGTGGGGGCCGGGTGGGACAGTAGGTCTCCCCCCCTTATTGTTTTTTTAGGGCCCCCACCCACCGCTCAGGGGTGGGGGCCGGGGGGAAGGACGGTAGGTCCCTCCCTTATTGTTTTTTTAGGGCCCCCACCCACCGCTCAGGGGTGGGGACCAGGGGGGAGGACGGTAGGTCCCCCCTCTCTTTATTTAGGGCCCCCACTGCTCAGGGGTGAAATTGAAATTCCCGTTCGCATGTCCAGGTGTTTCACTGGGCATGTGCGGGAATCTCAGTGCTATCTAGTGTGGGCAGATGACGTGTCCCACAAGGACTTCATCTACCCACACAAAGATGGTGGCGCCCTGAATAAAGATCGGGGCAGAAAATAAAGATTAAAAAAGAGGTAATCTTGGGGGCTTAGGGGTATTTGGGGGTGACTAGGAGGTCAATTGGATGTAGTGGAGGCGAGAGGGGGGTTAAAAAAAAACGGGATTCGGCATGACAGTGCCGCTTTAATATATGCATGTGCCTTGAGAGGGGGATCTAAACCTGTTTCTGCTATCATATTCTACTCCCGATCTTCCCCAGTTTAGAAGAGGTTGGAAGTAAGAATTCACCCTTACTCTAGCAGTGACACTAAGTAACTTCAACTTCACCAGTTACCAGAGCAATGGCAGCTTTCATTGTTGGAGAACCATGGTAGTAAATGTAATAATGCATGCTATGCTATAGTCTAGTTACTTGTGTATCTACAAAACGTCCCCACATCCTTCCTGCTGAGAAAAAAAGTCACTAATTTTAGACAATGTGCTGTCAAACACCAGAAAGTACTTCATTATTTACAACCATAATCAGGGGCGTACCTAGAGCATTTGGCACCCGGGGCGGGTCCTATTTTTGGCACCCCCTCTCCACCCCCCAACTTTAAAATGTAAAAAGCAACCACAATTTTTTTTTATTTTTTTTTATGTATTTAGCACTAAGCAGTGTTTATGCTTTTAAATGTAAGCATGTTTTTGTATGGAGTATGTTTGAGTGAATGTAGGATGTGTGTCTGTATGTGGTGTTGGCGTTTGAATGCAGGCATGCATTTTTATGTAGTGTGGTTTTTGAAGGCAGTGGTGTGGTTATATATAATGGTGACGTTGAAATGCAGGGTTGTATTTGTGTGTAGTGTTGGCGAGATTCTGAGATGTATGCACATATACACATACACACACCTAAATACACACTGACACACATGCAGATACATAGACACATAGGAACAATATATAGGGGGTAAGATACCACAATCCAAACTGGGGGGGCACTAAAACTTTTCACTAAGGGATGGGGTAATGTGCTGCCATTGGCAGCATGCCGGCACGTTGGCATCAGTCAACAAATTTGCATATAATTCACATTAGCCACCCAGATTTCTTGTTCGTGGGCTAGCTGACACCTCTTAACGTTGATCTTTGTTTATCAGATAACTCCCTTATTTGCTATCCTTATGTGGGATTGCCATATTTAGGGACACCAAATAAGGATAAGGGAGCTATCTGCTAAACAGAACCCTAATTTGGTATCTTTAAATATGGAAATCTCACATAAGGACACCAATTTGGAGAATTATCAACTAAACAGCTAAAAGATGAATAAAAAAAAAAAAAAACCTTTTCCTAATTTCAGTTGTTTAGTAGATAACGCCCTTATTTGTTATCCTTATGTGGGATTGCAATATTTAAGGACACCAAATAAGGGAGCTATGTACCAAACACATACACATTTATATACACACACAATAACACAATAGGTGTATGTCTGTGTGTATATCTGTGATTGTGTGTGTGTATGTATATATATATACACGTGTGTATGTATGTGATGTTTGCGTGTGTATATCTAATTATGTGTGTTTGTAATTGTATGTGTGTGGGTCTGTGATTGTGTATGTCTGTGTTTATGTGTGTATCTCTGTAGTTAAGTGTGTTGTGTGTGTATATATATGTGTGTATATATATATATATATATATATATATATATATATATATATATACACACACACACACACACTTAACTACAGAGATACACACACAACCACACACATAAACACATACATACACAATCACAGACCCACACACATACAATTACAAACACACATAATTAGATATACACACGCAAACATCACATACATGCACACATTTAATAATTAAGAGGTCCACCCAGCCTCCCTACCTTGCTCTGGGAGGGCTAGAGTGGATCCTCAGTCCCTGGTAGTCAGTGGTTGCTGCTGGGATCTCTGTGCTCTTCATGCACACATCCTGTAATATGACGCCGATGCTTGGATGATGTTATGTGCCGACCCACTGCAGGGCGAAGACAGTCAGATACAGTCAGATGTACACAGTTATACGCATATACTGTCAAATACAGCCACATGCACACCGTACCAAACACATAGTCACTTGCACACTGTCAAACGCACAGCTGCAGGCAGACAGTAACACACACAGTTACAGACCGACAGTCACACACACACAGCTACAGGCAGACAGTCACACACACACAGTCTCACACACACACAATTACAGGCAGACTGTAACATAGTTACAGGCAGCACACAGTCACACACACTCAGTGACATGCAGACAGTCCCAGGTAGACAATCACAGGCAGACATTCATACATACAGGCACAGGCAGACAGTCACACACACAGTCACCAAAAGTCAGTCTCATGCACAGTCACAGGCAGACAGTCACACTCAGTCCCAGGTAAACTGTCACAGGCAGACATTCACACACACAGGCACAGGCAGACAGTCACAGACGCAGTCACAGGTAGACAGCCACAGGCAGACATTCACACACAGTCACAGATAGCCACAGGCAGACATTCACACACAGTCACAGATAGTCACAGGCAGGCATTCACACACAGTCACAGATAGTCACAGGCAGACATTCACACACACAGTCACAGATAGTCACAGGCAGACATTCACAGACACAGTCGCAGGCAGACATTCACACACATTCACAGACACAGGCAGACATTCACACACAGTCACAGACAGTCACAGGCAGACATTCACACACAGTCACAGATAGTCACAGGCAGTAACGTACGTACCGCGGTAGCAGGGGTCGCAGCTGCGACCGGGCCCGGCACTCCAGGGGGCCCGGCCGCCCTGCGGCCCCCCGCGACCGGGTAGCAGCTGCCATGCTTTGCGGCCCCGGCTGCAAACCGCCGGGGCCGCATGTTAAGGGGTCCATCGGGTGGCCCATGCTGTCAGGGCCACCCGATGGACATGGATTGTAAGGGGGCCCGGTCTGCGCTGAGCGCTTTAAGAGCGCGACCGGACCCCCTGTGATGAGATCATCACACGCTGGGAGGAAGTGACCGCACGTCACTCCTCCCAGCATACTGAGAGCCCGCGCGGGAGGAAACAGAAAGGAGGAGGGAGTCAGAGTGAGAACTCTGACTCCCATCAGGCTGAGCCACCACTGGACCCCAGGGAAGTCACACATGGTAGGAAACATTTTGTGTCTCTGTATGTGTGTATGTGTGTCTGTGTCTGTGTCTATGTATGTGTGTCTGTCTCTCTGTGTGTGTGTATCCGTATGTATGTCTGTGTGTGTGTGTCTGTGTCTCTGTATGTCTGTGACTCTGTGTTTGTATGTATGTGTGTGTCTCTGTGTGTATGTTTGTCTGTGTCTTTGTCTCTGTATGTGTGTGTGTGTATGTGTCTCTGTATGTATGTGTCTGCATGTGTGTATGTATGTGTCTGTCGGGGGTGTGTGAATGTGTTTGTGTCTGTATGTATGTGTCGGGGGGGAAGGACCCACAGTCAGGGGGGAGAGGGTCAGGGGAGGGGGGGGGGCACGGATCAGATTCGCCACTGGTCACAGGCAGACAGTCACACACAGTCACAGATAGTCACAGGCAGACATTCACACACAGTCACAGACAGTCAAAGGCAGGGATTCACACTCACAGACAGTCACAAGCAGTTTCACACACACAGTCACAGACAGTCAAAGGCAGGGATTCACACAGTCACAAGCAGTTTCGCACACACACACACACACACACACACACACACACACTCTCTCTCTCTCTCTCTCTTACTTACTGGTGGAGGAGTCCAGTCAGTGAGTCCCTGGTGTGTTGGAGTTGGGGAAGCAGGGCCTCCTTCCTGCTTCCCCTCAGTGTGCTGCAGTGAAAGGCAGCAAATGGAGGCTGGCTGTAGCTCCGCCCCCGCATCCGGTTTGGCTCCGCCCCCATTTCTCCGTGCAGTACAGTGTACTGCTGAATTCCCAGCCCCTGCGTGTGTGAGCTGTTTGGCTCCCGGCGCCCTGTGCAGCCACACAGCTCACAGAGTCACAAGCCCTGGAGGCACCCCCTTACCTGGTGGCACCCCCCTAACTGGTGGCACCCGGGGCGGACCGCACCCCCCGCCCCCCCCTTAGTACGCCACTGACCATAATCATTTTCACCAACGTATTTTCTATTTTGTGTCAGAGGCGTGACTTCTTTAAAAAATCATAACACAATACGAGAAACATCATCACTTTTAAATTCATGAATTTTAAACAGATATAAATTCTTCAGCCTTGTTACATTGTGCAACATCTGTATTTAGTCGGGGTCTTGTTAATTCAAACCCGTAGTCATGTGACATGTTACCAATTAAAAGGTTCAATATTTACTCCTTTTACTTTATACATTCATTAAAAATAGAATGGTGGCAGGCTGATTTGATCTCCAGGATTTGTCCCGCCTCCTAAATCAGCTAAACTCTTTAAAGTGCCATTGTCACTTCTCTGGAAAATATACCTTGAAAATCACCAATAACTTGTGCTAATGCTTTTTTTTTATGCAACGCTCCATTTCCTTAAATTTTAAAGAGTTGAAAAATAATATCATATTTTTCAGTTTGGTCCTGGCACAGCATTGGCACACAATGCAAATGAGGAGGAGGAATAGAAACATTGTTTTATTTCTCCTCTTCTCTATGGTGTCTGCCAGGTGCAAGTGATAGAGCATATGACAATGGCTGACAAGCTGCTAAGATGGAGAAGGATATAAGCACACTTTTTACGGACCTACAATGCACCGACCCCGGATATGCCATAATCTCTAGAGCTCTGTAGCTCGAGAATTATTCCCAATGATTTTCTTGACAATACTTTTGCCATTTGTGACAGCATTTAAATGCTTATTAATATGTTGATTTTTCTCTTTATCTATGAAGTGTGGGGATGGCCAAACTCTAGATTATGAGCTGTAGTTGAAGTGTAATTCCATAATGCTTTGCCACCATTATCTCTTGGACATCCCTGATTTTAGCAGCTCTACAGAGAGCAATGAGTTTACTATGGACTAACCATTCACCCAGTTTCCCTTTTAATGCATTTAACGAGAATATGGAACCCTTGCTTAAAATGAAGCAGGTCACATAAAAAAATGAAAATATATATTATATGTCTATGTTAAAGAACTTGCAAGACATGTTCTCTACTTCTGTTTAAAGGTACACTCTAAGCACTAAAACCACTACATCTCAATGAAGTGGTTTTGGTGCATGGACCTTTCCTTTTGATGTATATGAGAAACAGCAATATCTACATTTCTCAGAGAACACACATCTAGTTGCTGTTAGACTGACATTTACTCGATGCACTTCCTTACTTAAGCCCTTCGAAAACAGGTCTTCAATTTTGGTGTCATCGGGCACAGAATGACAATAATGAATGCGGTTAATGAATCTCATAAAGAATTTAGTGATGTTCTATGAGAAGTATCGGATTGGCGGAATATGGTGAGCCCTATGCTTCTCAACTAGAAGTATTGTACTTGACTCAGATCTCCAAACATAATAATCTCATCAAGGGTGGAGCGACTGCTAAGAGGAGACGGTCTCCGTGCTGGAATAAAGGTGAATTTAATGCCTGTTTTTGTTTTAATTTTTTTTTAAGGGAGGGCTCCCAATCAATAAAAAAGGGAGCACCCAAAGTTTAAAAATGAATATATTAATTGTAACCTTGTTTCTTAGGCACTACAGATGCTGACTACTTCCATTTTATGCCACCATTAGAGTGCAAATGGTCACTGCATGGCATTTATTGAACATATAATCTCTGAGGTAGAATGTAAACAAAATCATTAGATTAACCTGAAAAACAAAATTTTGAAACCTTTTTTTTTGCAAAAAAAATATTCCCAGTGTTTACTATAATTCTCTTATATTATACGGAAGAAGAGAACTTTTTTTGGCTTATACTTGCATACCAGGTAATGCGCTTTTCTGCATTTAACTCATTTTTGCCATGGGAAGCAGGAAGTGAGAGTTTTTCATTGCACTGCTTTTCATTGTATTAACTGGCTGTAACGAAAAATGCTATTTAGTAGGCACAATACAATAGGTTTTACTTAAAGGGACACTATAGTCACCAAAACAACTTTAGCTTAATGAAGCAGTTTTGATGTATAGATCATGCCCCTGCAGTCTCACTGCTCAATTCTCTGCCATTTAGGAGTTAAATCCCTTTGTTTATGAACCATAGTCACACCTACCTGCATGTGACTTGCACAGCCTTCATTAACACTTCCTGTAAAGAGTCATCTAATGTTTGCACTTCCTTTATTGCATATTCTGTTTAATTTAGAATTTCTTATCGCCTGCTCTGTTAGTATCTTTCTAAACCCTGCAGCAAACTCCTGTATGTAATTAAAGTTCACTTTACTGAGCAAGAGATAAAAACTTCTAAAGTAAGCTACATCTGATTGAAAATGAGACCATTTTTCTTTCATGCAGGCTATAGTGTGACTAGGGCTGCATAAACAGAAGCAATGTGATTTAACTCCTAAATGGCAGATAATTTAGCAGTGAGACTTCAGAGGCATGGTCTATACACCAAAACAGTTTCATTTAAGTTATTTTGGTAACTATAGTGTCCCTTTAATTAAACAGGATTCATCAGAACACCTACCAGCCTAATCTACATATTAGAATACATAAGATAAAGACCTACTGCAAATTTTTACGCAAGAGAAAGGATTCCTCAGGAATTCTTACATTGACTGGAGGGACTGTCACTAAAAAGTTGATCCTTATGTTCCTTTTGCCATCATTTGTGGAAAATAAGAATCTGAGTTTGAAAAATCGCCAGTTAAACAAAGGGTGTGTTGGTCGCCCAGCAAACTTTGCACTCTCATAATGCTCTCAGGTACTTCACCTTCCTGCTTATGATCTGCCGGAACATTGGGTGATGGTCGGAAAAAACGGGAAATGTCATCACCTTCGATGTCTGAAATGAGCAGCTCCATTTCTTGGAAAACAAATTCATTTGTCACAGATGCCGGACTCCAAAGTAGAATGTTCTCATCCACGCAGTTATTTCCATTGTCCCATCTCTGCTGAGATGTTTGGATGTCAAGCATAAGAGGAGGGGCACAGTAGGAATCGTTCCTCCGTGGCATTGGACTTGCGATCTGTGGACGATACCCTGAGGCCTGTTCTGGATTGTCAATATCATCCTTTTGCATGGCTTTGTCATATTCTTTGGCTGTGACTTGGTCGTTGGTTGGTTTTGTTGGTGCAACTTCTTCAACCTCTATAATTTCAGGGTCACTGTGTAATGTCATAAGATCAAACCAAGGCATCTCTGCACTTGCCTGAAAAATAAACAAATCTTCATTTAACTTGCACCAGAAAAAAAAACCCGATAGGATCTGTACGATTCTGATTTTTTACAAGACAAAAACAAGACAAAAAAACTTTTAGCTGTTCCACTTCCAGAATAATGATTACATAGAGTAAAACATTTTAGATTTTAAAATACGCAAAACAAGCAATTTATCTTTAAGAGTAGTGTGGATTTAGGACACTATGGGTTATGGTCCTGGGAGAGTGATAATAAGTAGAGTATAAAGCAATAAAAGATGATACATTAAAACATATATTATTCAAAGGAGTAGTTACCTGCAAATATTTTAATATCCTACTGTTTTCTATGCGTGGATACGTTTCATGGAGGCATTTCGGAATCATAGATACAATATATATTTTAATCCTACAAGGAGAAAGAGGGAGAGTCATATTCCAAAGAAACAACAACTTGATATATATATATATATATATATATAGACAGAGAGATATATAGCGATATAGAGAGATATATAGAGAGATATATAGAGACAGAGAGAGAGATATATAGAGAGATAGAGAGATATAGAGATATAGAGAGATATATAGAGACATATAGAGAGATATATAGAGGCATATAGAGAGATATATAGAGAGAGACTTATAGAGAGATAGAGAGATATATAGAGATATAGAGAGATATATAGAGATATAGAGAGACATATAGAGATATAGAGATATAGAGAGATATATAGAGAGACATATAGAGAGATATATAGAGAGATATATAGAGGCATATAGAGAGATATATAGAGAGAGACTTATAGAGAGATAGAGAGATATAGAGAGATATAGAGAGATATATAGAGATATAGAGAGATATATAGAGATATAGAGAGACATATAGAGATATAGAGATATAGAGAGATATATAGAGAGACATATAGAGAGATATAGAGAGATATATAGAGATATAGAGAGATATAGAGAGACATATAGAGAGATATATAGAGAGATATATAGAGAGATATAGAGATATAGAGATATATAGAGATATAGAGAGATATAGAGAGATATAGAGAGAGACATATAGAGAGACATATAGAGAGATATATAGAGAGATATATAGAGAGATATAGAGATATATATAGAGAGATATATAGAGAGATATAGAGATATAGAGAGAGACATATATAGAGATATATAGAGAGATATAGAGATATATAGAGAGACATATAGAGAGATATATAGAGAGATATAGAGATATATAGAGAGATATAGAGAGACATATAGAGAGATATATAGAGAGATGTAGAGATATATAGAGATATATAGAGAGATATAGAGAGATATATAGAGAGATATAGAGATATATAGAGAGATATAGAGAGATATAGAGATATATAGAGAGATATATAGAGAGATATAGAGAGACATATAGAGAGATATAGAGATATATAGAGAGATATAGAGAGACATATAGAGAGATATAGAGAGACATATAGAGAGATATATAGAGAGATATAGAGATATATAGAGAGACATATAGAGAGATATATAGAGAGATATAGAGATATATAGAGAGACATATAGAGAGATATATAGAGAGATATAGAGATATATAGAGAGACATATAGAGCGATATATAGAGAGATGTAGAGATATATAGAGAGACATATAGAGAGATATATAGAGAGATATAGAGAGATATAGAGAGACATATAGAGACATATAGAGAGATATAGAGAGATATAGAGAGATATAGAGAGATATAGAGAGATATAGAGAGATATAGAGAGATATATAGAGAGACATAGAGAGATATAGAGATATATAGAGAGATATAGAGAGACATATAGAGAGATATAGAGAGATATATAGAGAGACATATAGAGAGATATATAGAGAGATATATAGAGAGATATAGAGATATAGAGATATATAGAGATATAGAGAGATATAGAGAGATATATAGAGAGACATATAGAGAGACATATAGAGAGATATATAGAGAGATATAGAGATATATATAGAGAGATATATAGAGAGATATAGAGATATAGAGAGAGACATATATAGAGATATATAGAGAGATATAGAGAGATATATAGAGAGATATAGAGATATATAGAGAGATATAGAGAGACATATAGAGAGATATATAGAGAGATGTAGAGATATATAGAGATATATAGAGAGATATAGAGAGATATATAGAGAGATATAGAGATATATAGAGAGATATAGAGAGATATAGAGAGATATAGAGATATATAGAGAGATATATAGAGAGATATAGAGAGACATATAGAGAGATATAGAGATATATAGAGAGATATAGAGAGACATATAGAGAGATATAGAGAGACATATAGAGAGATATATAGAGAGATATAGAGATATATAGAGAGACATATAGAGAGATATATAGAGAGATATAGAGATATATAGAGAGACATATAGAGAGATATATAGAGAGATATAGAGATATATAGAGAGACATATAGAGCGATATATAGAGAGATGTAGAGATATATAGAGAGACATATAGAGAGATATATAGAGAGATATAGAGAGATATAGAGAGACATATAGAGAGATATAGAGAGATATAGAGAGATATAGAGATATATAGAGAGATATAGAGATATATAGAGAGATATAGAGAGATATAGAGAGATATAGAGAGATATAGAGAGATATATAGAGAGATATAGAGAGATATAGAGAGATATAGAGATATATAGAGAGATATAGAGAGACATATAGAGAGATATAGAGAGACATATAGAGATATATAGAGAGATATAGAGAGATATAGAGAGACATATAGAGAGATATAGAGAGACATATAGAGATATAGATATATAGATATATATGAACAGCCTTTATCCGTTATCAATTTAGTGTAAGTACATGAAGTACATGTTTTTAAATGAAAGCAACAAAATATTTGAAATGTACTAGGAGATAAATACCTGAGTAAAAAGTGTTGTGTGGCTAGGACCCAGCTAATGGTAATAATGTGTTTGGAAACAGTACAAACAATGTTTCTCTGTGTGTAGTCTGATTATGGAGAATATAAGATGAGATGGGGATGATGTGATAAGGAGGGGGACCGATGGAATGAGTAACATCGCTGTTACATGTCTATAGGTGACACGTTATATGATGGTTGCTGGGGAGAGCCCATGTTATGCCAAAATACTCAAAACTGGTTTGACAGAAAATGTGACCGAAAGATTTATGGTACCATAACAACTACATTTTAGATAAAATGGGGAGAGAAAATTAATTTGGAACACGGAAGGGAACATACGGTTATAGGGATTAAGGTAGGGATGAAGTGATGAGAACGAGTTGAGGGTGGGAGCTGAAGATGAAGAGATATTCCAAGACTGGAGAAGAGAAAATGAAGAGTCGGGATGGTGGAAAATTGGAAAAGTAGGTAAAATTGGTGAATGGATGAATCCTGCTGTATCGAGGCATGAGACTGTGGATGAGTTATGGGAATAATAGGAATGGTACTAGATAGTATTGATAGTGTAGATCATAAAGCGTAAAACGTGGTTAGGTTTAGGGGAGGTATGATGCTGGAGTAGGGACTGGGAGAGTGAGGGAAGCTTGGGTAAGGATGAGGAGAAGACATGCACTCACCCACTCACAGACTAGGCCGAATAAAGAAAATTTGGTACATATTCATCTAGTGCAATACGTCTCCAGGTAAGACATATTAAAATATTATGCGATTGGGGTTAATTTGTCTGCGCACGGTACACGGTGTGTTTATTGGTTCTTTCTGCCTATAATGCAAATCAGTCTTTATTTCTTGTGCAACCTTTCACGTTTACACGTTTTCTGCACTGCCCAGCATTTAGGATGGCTAGTCATTACTCCTGTGTTTTACATGGTTAGTCAGTCTACATGTAATGTTCATCACCCCCACACGGGATCAGTTGTGCATATGCAACAGTAGATACAACTGTATCATCCCACTCTGAATTACACAGAGGGCACCCGAATAGGAAATCATGTCCCAGTGTCCCCTGTGTAACATTGTAACTGTTCACAATAGAGAGAAGACAATGTTGAGTATATAGCTATTAGTTTAAGGTAAAAATAGCCAAGCTGTGAAAATAACTTAGAAAGGGATTTTGTTTTACAATTCAGCTACCTGGCCTTATCATTGACCATCGACTTTGTGATCTCTATTATCTCAGATATGGAATTCCAGCATTCGGCCAAACATCTCCTTAAAGATATTCTTTAACTCTAAGCACTCTATGATTCGTTAAAGGACCACTCTAGGCACCCAGACCACTTCAGCTTAATGAAGTGGTCTGGGTGCCAGGTCCTTCTAGGGTTAACCCATTTTTTCATAAACATAGCAGTTTCAGAGAAACTGCTATGTTTATGAATGGGTTAAGCCTTCCCCCTATGTCCTCTAGTGGCTGTCTCATTGACAGCCGCTAGAGGCGCTTGCGTGCTTCTCACTGTGATTTTCACAGTGAGAGCACGCCAGCGTCCATAGGAAAGCATTGTGAATGCTTTCCTATGTGACCGGCTGAATGCGCGCGCAGCTCTTGCCGCGCGTGCGCATTCAGCCGACGGGGAGGAGAAGAGGCGGATCGGAGGAGGAGAGCAGGAGGAGATCTCTCCGCCCAGCGCTGGAAAAAGGTAAGTTTTTACCCCTTTCCCCTTTCCAGAGCCGGGCGGGAGGGGGTCCCTGAGGGTGGGGGCACCCTCAGGGCACTCTAGTGCCAGGAAAACGAGTATGCTTTCCTGGCACTAGAGTGGTCCTTTAACTACGTCTTCCTTACTTTATACATTGACTGTCCTATTAGTTAGCTCTGCCCTATGTTTGTGTAAGGCTGTAGTGATGGATACTGTTTACATAGAAAGTAATTATAATGAACATTAAAATTCGAAAAGATTACCGTTCTCGTATTTTCTTTTTAAACATCAAGGTAAATACAAAGGAGACGACGATAAGAGCACTGAATATCACTCCGATTAACATTCCCATGTAGTTTTGTGGAACGTGATCTGAAAGAAAATATTTGAATGTATATTCAGTCTATTAACAACATCATGTAGAGTCAACGTGATAGAAATGTTTTTGTACTTTATATTTCTTATTAAATCTCTTGAACACAAACATGTGTGTAGATAATGCCTCAGACATAAACATGAACTTGCTATTTTCGTAATATAAAAACAAGACTAGATAGCCAAGCATAAAGCGTAACTCTCATTACAGGTTAGAGGGGCAGCTCAGGACATACACCCTGCTCTGGGCTGTCATGGTTTGTGTTGGCCTCACCCGATAAGAAGATAGGTTTAAAATGAATCAATCATGGAAGGTCATAATCCTATAAATTCAAAGCATTTATTTAATTGCTACAGACTTGTCACATGTAGCAGCTCTGCAATTAGGGGAGGGAATGGCAGGCCAATAAGTTATCATCTATCACGAAGATGGCCTGACAGTGGCCACCTCATTAAGGCAGAGAAAAAGATATTTAATCACTAATATTGGGGATGGGGCCTGACTGGCAAACTAACAAGACACACTCAGCACGAGCTCCTGCTGTTTGGGCTCGAATTCTGCTGAAATCCTGGGGTACAGCGACGAAAGTTGCCCACTAGACAACTCACTGGACTGGGGAAGCAAGCACAACCTGCTGACACCTCACTCGACAACCGGCATGACCGGGAACCGCAGCTGCAGAATGAGGCCTACCAGAGGAGACAGGGAGGAAGGACGGACGCCTTCCTACCCAAGGCTGAACGTCTCAAGCGAACGCAAACCACCTCCCCCCCCTATGGTCCGGCGGGGGTTATCCCGGTCCCCGAAAGGCGGAGTGCCCCAAACACCACACTACACGACGGGCCCTGCAACTGCACTGAGCAATGTGGAACCGAAGGCCTCCAAGATGGCGGATTTACACGCGGCAATGCAAAACAAGCGGCAACAGCAAAATGCTACAGTATATACCTGTGGACATACAGGGGACCCCCTGGCAGCAATCTTCGACTGCTTTTGGGCCAAGCTGATGGCGAGCTTACAGCCAGTAGCACCTCACCGCGAACTACCCAAGTGGGATGAGGCCGAAGGCGAAAGGAGGTTTGGAACTCCTCTTCAGGGCATCACTAAGCCCCACGCTACCGTATCCCACATTACACGCCTTCCTGGGCCGAGAGCAACAGGGCACAAAACCCAAAGGTGCCGGCCACACAAGCGGAAAGCAGCAAAACGAAGACCCAGCTCGACTACCAAGACTCACCGCACCATCCCGAAAGGGACGACCCTGGACCAAGACGGTTCCCAGGCTCGGGGCAGGAGGGCACCAGCTCTCGCAAGGCTCTGGGGCAGGAGAGGAGACCCGCTACCAAGACACCATGCATTTCCACAGCTGGGTTTGAATTCCGGCGTACGTCCCAAGCCTGGCAGACACCATGTACACGGCAGGGAAGTAACAACTCCGGTGCAAACTAAGGACCGTAGCATCAATATACACCACACCGGGGTTGCCCGCCTCCACGGCCTGGGCCCACAGGAAAGCTTCGATCACTCCCCCGAGCATGCAGACAGGGCCTCCAGAGCAGGGATCGGTTGACACAGCCTGGATTAGCACAACGAGGGGCCCATGGCCGAAGACCCAGCTCACAATACCTGGACTCTCGTTCCACACGCAGGTGGCAATGAACAATACTGGTTTATAATTAAAAACTGAGCATACATCAAGCTACACAGCCGACATATTGTTCGCTGCAGCTTATCTTTCACCAATCTTTTATTTTATATTTTTTTTCTTATTTTTATAATTTTCCCATTTATGTCCATGATTTGTCTGCCCACGCTCTCATCTATTGATGCTTAGACCATAACCTAACACGTAAAATGTGCATGTAAAATGTAAATACTCCTGCCTTGTTTAAATTGCCACTCATGTCATCAGGTCTACGACCAAGTCTAGCAACTTCCCCTCACTAGTTACTCCAGACTTATACTGTCTAGCCTGTTTAGCCTGCATGATATATAAATTAACAATGTGCCCCTACTTAAACAAACTACCTTATCTTCACTAACTCGTGTTTTTTCTACAAAAATGTTGTTAGGCTTAATCGTTATTACTAATTTACTAATATGTCTCACGAATGCCGAGATAATGTTTTACTTGCGGTGTATTTCAATCTATTTCTTATTTTCTTTTGCTATAATTTACTTTCAGTCTAGACAGTACATCCTATGGTAAATATGCAATATATGCGCAATCGAGACATATATTTCCAGCTCATAAGATAATCCTCTACTGTTTAAAAAAAAAGAAAAAAGAAAATGTGCACTGCACATAAAGCCACACTGTTGTTCACTATTGTTTATTGATAAGATTGCATCAGCTGTTGTGGCTGTGCAACTCTGTTTGTCAATCCATGCACGACATAAATAAATAAAGAATTAAAAAAAAAAAAAAAACAACGGCACTTTCCAATTCTAACAAATTTACAGCTGGACAACAACATTATTGAGAGGATTGAAGGATTGGACACCTTGGTGAATTTAACTTGGCTTGGTGAGATTCTGAGGCATTGTGGGTTCAAGATGTTACAGCGCTGCGCAAGGTTAAATGTTAAGAAGAATAGCTGAGGCCTTATCACTTCTCATAGAATTGCAGCTTCAGAAAATGTTACCAGCATTTATACCTACCGGAAATTGGTGCTTTCATCTATATTGGCTTTTCCCTCTGAATAAGGATTATTCTGCTCTTTTTAAATGCCATTGCAACCGATTCATGAATATCAATAAGAAACACTTTAGCTTTAATCACTAATATTTTGCCATCATCGTAACCATGATGCACCTCAGCATGTGCTCCACTTTAGATAGGCAGGAATGTTGGGTACAGTTTTTAATCAATTAATTAAAGAAGCACAGCCGTGGGGTAAAGCAAGAGTATCCCTATTCTTATAGACAACTAATTGTGCTCCCCACTATATAATCATTTGACATAAATGCAGTCTCATCAAAATTTTACAGGCAATTTTACAGTTTGGGTTTTCTTAGAAGAATTATCATTTGCAAGATTTAACAAGGTAAATCAGTGAAACTAACACCAGACGGTCGATACTGTGGATTAACCTGACTTGACATACATGTATAACAGATAAAGGCTTTTCCCGTGTGGACATTTTTAGTGGGTGGCAGAAGCACCCTAACCTCTGCTCTACTGCTGGATAGAACCCCTCAGATTATTACCACGTTCTCCATTTCCTGGTTAGTTATGCTTGGTGGAAGAACTTTATAAGGATTCAAATAATTAGGGGGCATATAACTTAACGAGTAGAGACAAACATTAGATAAAAATAATATAGTAACAAAGCACTATCAGAAAACATGACTACAGCTCCACCTGGTGGTTAGTCTTCCAAACACTCTCATTATAAATGAGGAATGATGTTGCCACTCCAACATTCCATCAATATATGCTAAAAGTCCTCTCCAGCAGACTCTCTACTGAAACATCTGACTATATGGATCCAGCTGTAACATTGTAATAAAGTTACTCGTTTCAAATTGTTTCTATTGCTTAGTGAGGAGGATGAATATACTGTATGTGATCTATTTCTCCAGGTCTCCCTCAATTTTCCATCTTGTTTTGCAGTAAAGCCTCTCAGCCTTGTTTTATAGAGATACCAGCGTGACCAAAACCACATCTGTGGCGGGGCTAACCGTAATGGAGCAATTTATTTAGGAGTTTCCTGTGTGGAGTAAAAAATTGTGTAAAACTCGATCCATATTCAAATTCTTTTCATCACTGTTAAAAGCCTTTTTGCAAAACGTGATATAAACGATGTGCTTGAGTACGTGTTTTGCTGCTACGAATATGACAATAAATTAATATATTGCCTTACCTGGCTGAAAGGTTAGGCACTGGTCTGCGGGGCCGTCTCCCGCTCTGGTTGAAGCAGAGACACAAATTTCATATTGTAGGTTTGGATTCAGATTATATTTGGAATAATGCCTGACTGGTGATACTATAAAGAAAACACAAACATGCTATTAAATAGGGCCAGTGGGTACATTATGTCTCTTAGAGCACAGCCCTTACCTGGACTTCAGGTTACCTCAGGTGTATCAAATCGATTGTCATAACAGTCTTTCGAATCCTCCCTTAGCCTTTATTACTCAGCGGAAAATGTGACATGACTGGCCACACATCCACTTTACTTAATTTATTTATTTACATTTATTTTTATGTGCCAAACTTTCTTCGTTATACCACTATACCATGGGTGGGTAGCCTTCGGCACTCCAGTTATTGTGGACTACATCTCCCATAATGCTCTAACAGCCATAGTGCTGGTAAAGCGTCAGGAGAGATGTAGTCCAAACACCTGGAGGGCCGAAGGTTGCCTAACCCTGTACTATTTTTGGAATTGGACACCAAATTGACACAAAGTGAATAAGAATGCCAGAATAATAACATGAGCTGGGGAGGGTACCATGTAATTTGTGCATGGTTGTAATAAAGCTCCTAAAGGTTCAGGACATCAAAGAGAAGTGGGGGGTAAATTGGATGGTGGAAGCTTTTCAGAAAATGTCATGAAACGAGTCGAAGGCCCTGATATTTATAAAACATACTTATCTCTGCAGCACTTCTGTGTCCTGGGCTACTTCACTCACTCATGATGCTCGGAGTGCACACTCAGGCATATGCAGTTAAATACACCGTGGCACGTAGGCATTTTTCCCAATGCCCACTTATGGCGCCCATAAACATATCACTATGGGTTTACTTGAGCAACACGAGGCTTAGTTCATTTACATTGCATACTATATTAATTAACGAAATAAAAATGTGATTTTGTTTCTTTAAAAAACATAAACCATGTTTCCGGTGTCCCAATGCCACAAATGTGACACAATAGGTTAGTGACACAGTCAGTTACAAAACAAGTTTGAATCAGGAAATACAAAACTACACACCATTTATACAAGATTTAATAAAGAACTCAATTATCCCAAAAAATCTAAACATGACATATTCTAACTCCCTATATATATACAAAAATACCAACAAAATACTATTTAGCTCTTGTTTGGGATTAGAGAAACCTTTTTAAAGTTTAAAAAAAGGAAATGTTTCATTAGTTGCAATGGGCTACAAGTGAGAGGCTAAGAACATCAGCTGACTATCACGGCCAACCAGGCGAATATTCCGGACCACTACGTTGGCCAGAGGAGAGGACAGGAGGCAATGCGGAATGGAGCCCAGGGGGACAACTTTGGTGTTAAATCATGCAAAAATAATTAATTCCAATAAAGTACGAAAGCACCCTGGGAATCAGCCACCATAAGGACATTAAGATGAAGTTGTTACGGGTGCCGAAGACAGACCTGATTCTTCCTTTAACTGAAATTCCAATGCAACCAGAACATATTGAAACAATACTACTAATTTTTGGCAAAAATAAATAAATTATGAAATACATTTTGCCATTTCCCATCAACTGATTAAATGATGGCTAATGGAAAAAATACATCTTCTTGTCCAATGTCCAGTTGAGACTAATGGCACCTCATTGTTTACATGAAAGAACATTTTTGGAAGATCCTACAGTGCAGCGGAATCTTCCACATATCACTGTTTTGTACTCTCATCAGTGACATGGCTCCTCCTAGGAGGAGAAGATTGTGCCAAAGAAGAAGTCGGTGATATAACTACCGTCTCCCTGTCCGTGCCACCATGTAAATGTACATACCACTTTGGGGGGGACGTCTTGCAAAAAAGAACCCACAAGTAACAATTCCCTGTTAACAAAACACTGGTGTTAAATTTAAGGATCCCCCACCCATAGTCTATTTATTTATATACTGTAATTAACTGTATATTTACAGTGTATGCTTGGAGATAGCCATAAAATATCCTCCAGTACATTGTGATGGTTTTCTTTTGAGTATTTTGTGTTACTTACCGATTTGGGTGACGGAACCGTTTGAAATCTCTTTCATATACAGAGTATAATGGGTCACAATTCCATTTCGCTTGCATAATGGAACCTCATCCCACCAGATCAGAGTTTCGGCTCCATAAAATGACACTTGCATATCATTCGGCCCTTTATTAGGCTCTGAATATTGGAAAAAGGAAAATATACAAAAACTATTAATACATGAATTATTCAATACATGCAATGGAATACACTGTAACTGGAACAAGACAATGGATTATTGCTGTATCTATTTACTAACAGGATCCTTGAATGACAGACTGTTGGGAGATCGCCCTGAATCAATTCTAAAATATCTTTGAACAAAATAAAACAGTCTTCCAAAATAAAAAAAAATAAAATACAAAAAATGCAAAATTGTATTTTAAATATAGAAGGAAATTAGTTAAATGCAGAGGCTGTTGCACCTTATTCTAAATGTTTACTTTGGCACTCGATGGGTTAATACAGACATCTAGTAAATGCATGCTGGGGGGTGGGATCACTTTCCCTCCTTATCTGTATTTTTACATACAGTGGTTACAAACAGTTTGTGGTAAATCAAAAGGACAAAACTTCCTGAAACTACAAAGTGGCAGTTTCACTAGTGTTTTACTGGCTTAAAAAGACTGCGACTCATTCAGAGAACAGACAATACACCCTTTTCTGTATTGTGAAGTTGTCTCATTTTTAAACATTCTAAATTCACATAATTCGTGTTTATCAGCACTTGACATGAAAAGCTCTATGTAGTTAACTCAGGTAGAAAACTGCACTCAATATAACCATTAGACTGCACTGTAGTAGGTATAGTACCAGGAGTGCCTTAGCGCATCCCATGTAAGTAGTTAAGCTATTTGCTCATTTTTGGACAGTTCTCGGTAGACCGAACCCTAAATCATGTAGTTATTCATAAACCGAACACAGAACCCTGTAGGTCTACATATAGACTAAACACTGATTCTCTACGCAGATTAAACCAGGAACACTTTAGCTCTACAATAGACTAATTCTGAACTCTGCCCCTCTTCTTAAACTAAAAACTAGGCATGTGCATGGGGAAAAATTTCGGTTCAGCATTCTGAAATTCGGGACTTCGCAATTCGGGACTTCGCAATTCGATTCGGTTCGGCACTTCGGCAGCTTCGGCATTTCGGGACTTTTCTTGCAGCCGCTAAGTAGGTAACTCCCTAATTCCCACGGTATTAGGGAGCTATCTGTGGCTGCTCACTGTGAAAAAACAAACAAAAAAAAACACATTCCCTCCCCTGGCCCCCACCCCTGAACGGAGGGTGGGGGCCCTAAAGTAAAATAAGAGGGGGACCTATTGTCCCCCGTCTCCCCAGCCCCCATTTCTGAGCGGTGGGTGGGGGCCCTAAAGAAGAATAAGGGGGGTCTTATTGTCCACCCCCAGGCCCCCACCCCTGAGCGGCGGGTGGGGGCCCTAAATATCAATAAGGGGGGCTTATTGTCCTCCCCCCTGACCACCACCCCTGAGCAGCGGGTGGGGGCTCTAAATTAAACTAATGGGGGGACCTATTGTCCTCCCCCCAGCTCCCACCCATGAGCAGCGAGTGGGGGCCCTAAGTTAGAATTAGGGTGGGGACCTATTATCCACCCCACCGAACTCCACCCCTGAGCGGTGGGTGGGGGCCCTAAGTTAGAATAAGGGGGGGACCTATTGTCCTGAGCGGCGGGTGGGGGCCCTAAATAGAAATGTAACCCCCCCAGGTTACTAGGGGTCCCCAAATGCCTAGTCACCCCCCTCCCCCCCCAAAAAAATAATCCCTACCTACCCCCCTCATCCTAAAAATAATGAGGGGAGACCCTTATCTAAATACCTGAAAAAAAACAAAAAAAAAAACCTTACCATTTGATGTCTTCTTTCTTCTAAACTCTTCTTTTTTCAGCCCAAAAAAAGGCCAAATAAAAATCCATAATAACCGGCGCACTTTAAAAAAACAAACCCCCAAAAAACGAGCGCAAAAATAAATAAATCCATCTTCACCCATGGAGGGCTCTGCACAGACTGAGCTCTGCAGGGTGGGGGAAGGCTTATAAAGCCTTGCCCCGCCCTGCAATTAGGCTCAGAGCGCTCTAATTGGTGGGTTTAAGCCATCCAAGGTAAGTCTCTACATTTACATGTCACAGCACTCTGATTGGTTGGCTTGAAATCCACCAATCAGAATGCTCTGTGTCATTTAACACAGTGTGGGAAAGTACTTTGGAATTTTCCCACGCTGTGTAAAATGACACAGAACACTCTTATTGGTGGATTTCTACAACAGGTGGAGTGCTGTAACATGTAAATGTAGAGACTTACCTGTCAGACTTCATTTATCTGTCAGAGCACTCTGATTGGATGGCTTAAACCAACCAATCAGAATACTCTGAGCCTAATTGCAGGGCGGGGCAAGACTTTATAAGCCTTCCCCTGCCTTGCAGAGCTCAGTCTGCGCGGAGCCCTCCATGGGTGAAGATTGATTTATTTATTTTTGCGCTCGTTTTTTTTTTTTTTTTTTTAAAGTGCGTCGGTTATTATGGATTTTTATTTGCCCTTTTTTGGGGCTGAAAAAAGAAGAGTTTAGAAGAAAGAAGACATCAAATGGTAAGTTTAATTATTTATTTTTTTACAATAGGTCCCCCCCCCTTATTCTAAATTTAGGGCCCCCACCCGCCATTCAGGGGTGGGGGCCAGAGGGGAGGAAAATAGGTCCCTCCCTTATTCTAACTTAGGGCCCCCACCCACCGCTCAGGGGTGGGGGAGAGGGGAGGACAACAGGTCCCCCCCTAATTCTTCTATAGGGCCCCCACCCGCCACTCATGGGTGGGGGCCGGGGGGAGGACAATAGGTCCCCACCGCTTATTCTTCTTTAGGGCCCCCACCCGCCGCTCAGGGATGGGGGCCGGAGGGGGGGGAATATATATGTTTATTTATTTATTTTTTACAGTGAGCAGCCATAGGCTGCTCACTGTTTAATAAACATGTCCCTACTCTGGGTATAGCGAGTAGGGGCATAATTTACTAATACTAAGTAATCTTTACTTAGTATTAGTAAATTTGTCTGAAAGACCAGTTTAGGTCTTTCAGCCTTTTAGTAGATAGCTCCCTAAAACCGTGGGAATTAGGGAGTTATATACTTATTCATTCCTGTCATTACACTGACTGGCAAAGTAACTTACATTTTATATGAATGTGTGTTACTTGATTGTTGTAAGTGTTGCAAATGCTTACAGCTGAATCCTGACTATGTTTGTATACTTTTTATTTAAAATTGTATACAGTGTTATATTCTTCATTCTTCCATTGGGTAAGTATATTAGTACTTCAGAAATTCAGAAATTTCAGGAATTCGGCAATTCAGCTATTCGGACATTCGGAAGTACCCGAATGTCTGAATTTCACGAGATTTGTCCGAATTCGAATTTGGACCAAAACGAATTGCACATGTCTACTCAAAACTAAACCCTGCAGTTCTTCATACACCATCTACTGAACTCTACAGCTTACTGCTGGGTGTATACTGAAAGTTACAGCTGTTTATGATAACCAGGCCGCAGCAACAATGAGCTATTCCTGACTGTATATCAGCATGGCTCTGTCTGCTAACAGCAGAGTTGTTATCATAGCAAGATGTGTCTGCAATATAGCTGAACACAGCATTCTGGGAACGGGCATTCAAGTGACCCTTTGACTTCTAGTAATTGCATGAACTAAGGGGACACCGCCTTATTCTAACTTAGGGCCCCCACCCGCCGCTCAGGGTTGGCGGCCGGGGGGGAGGACAATAGATCCCCCCTAATTCTTCTTTAGGGCCTCCACCTGCCGCTCATGGGTGGGGAACGGGGGGAGGACAATAGGTCCCCCCCATACTCTTCTTTAGGGCCCCCACCCGCCATTTAGGGATGGGGGCCGGGGGGGATATATATATTTATTTTTTGTAGTTTTTTTTTTTTTTTTACAGTGAGCAGCCACAGACTGCTCACTGTTTAATAGACATGCCCCTACTCGGTGTATAGCGAGTAGGGGCATTATTTATTAATACTAAGTAATCTTTACTTAGTATTAGTAAATTTGTCTGAAAGACCAATTTAGGTCTTTCAGCCTTTTAGTAGATAGCTCCCTAATACCGTGGGAATTAGGGAGTTATCTACTTATTCATTCCTGTCATTACACTGACTGGCCAAGTAACTTACATTTTATATAAATGTGTGTTACTTGATTGTTGAAACTTGTAAGTGTTGCAAATGCTTACAGCTGAATCCTGACTATGTTTGTATACTTTTTTATTTAAAATTGTATACAGTGGTACATTCTTCATTCTTCCACTGGGTAAGTATATTAGTACTTAGGCAATATTGTGCTTCGGCAACTTCGGCAACTTTGGCAACTTAACCACTTCGACACTTCGGAAATTCGGCAATTAAGCTATTCGGACATTCGGAAGTACCCGAATGTCCGAATTGCCGAAATGTGTCTGAATTCGAACCGAAACGAATTGCACATGTCTACTAAAACTAAACCCTGCAGTTCTTCATACACTATCTACTGAACCCTACAGCTTACTGCTGAAAGTTACAGCTGTTTATGATAACCAGGCTGCAGCAACAATGAGCTATTCCTGACTGTATATCAGCATGGCTCTGTCTGCTAACAGCAAAGTTGTTATCATAGCAAGATGTGTCTGCAATACAGCTGAACAGAGCAGTTCTGACAACGGGCATTCATGTGACCTTTTGGCTTCTAGTAATTGCATGAACTAAGGGGACACCAGTCTAGTGGAGAGGCTTGACCACTAACAAACCATCTCCTAATTTAAATGTCAAAAGATACTTGAACCTTTCATCATAGAACTCTTATTCAGACTTACAGGGTTGGTGATGGTAAACAAAATATTGTTTTACCTTAACAAATTCCCTGAACTTATAACAACGTATCCATTTTCTATTGGCATTTTAAACTATTGCCCGTTAGATGATAAATGTTACCCTTATCAAACTTTCGTTATTTCCTACTTACCGGGTTATAAGGTCAAAATAGACAATAATTTACAATTGCTTCAGTGTGTATCACAATAACATACCCTAGCAAAACTGGATGAAATAATGTTTACATGAACTCAAAAATTCTTTTACATAAGTACATTACTTATTTATTTATTAAATCCATAACCCCTCATTGTCTGACTGCTTTCATGTCTCAGTTCTATGCTATCCACATCCAGGGTTATTCACAAACGTGAATTGTTAGGAATTAAACTGAATTCAAAGCGAATCTCAAATTTTAGTGCCAATGCCCAAATCTGCAATGCTTTCCTTTGAATATTTTGTTCTTAAATTGTACAATTTTACATTGAATTTAGTTTGGATTATTGACAATTCACATTTTAGTAAATAATTGTGATCGTTTAATAACAGCTAGGCAGACACCATCAGACTCCCTGGAGACAGAAATTAGTTTTGTAGAGAGATTTGCTTCATAAGGCTAGAAATGTATCCAGAAATATTTTTTTTTTGTTGAATAATAGAAACTTAAAACAAAAGGCAATAACAGTTTATTCTCAAAGGAACAACCAGCACAAAAATACAGATACTCACTTAACTCTTGAATAAATCCATAATTTATTGACGACTGGCTTGTTCCGGCATCATATACCGCATATAGGAAAATGGTGACAAGCTGTCCGGCCTCTATTTTTCCTGAAATATTAATGACTATATTAAGACACCGAGTCAATAAATAAATGCTGCTGTTGAAGACATTTTCTCCAACGTTTATTGAAGAAAAACAACCAGGAATCGCAAAATGCAACTTGGGCGTCAAATAATTACTTTTCAGGGACATAAATACAAAGAAAAGACTAAACCTTACACTTAAAGGGACTCTCCACTGCCCAAATAAAATATATATATTTCAGAATTACTGTTTTCAAACGAAAACATTCAGGCATTTAATTATGCATTTTGTCATTGGTTTATATCTAAAAACAGTTTACAAAAGCTACAGTTCTCTACAGACTTTAGAAGCCCTCCACTTCTAACCCCGTCCAGACATTCTGTGGCTGTCCAATCACAGGCTTAGCAATGCAAGTCTTTCAAGTCAGGTGCTCTGGACAATTGCTGCCTCTTGAGTTTATCTCAACTGAGCTAACCAAACCAGGAAGTAACAGGGACAATTTTCTGATTGAAAGCCAGGGGGGTGTAACAAAATTTATTTATAAAAGTGGGAATTTCTATTGAAATCTGCACTATTTGTAAATTGGAAAAAAGAGGACACGCTCGCCACACATAAAGCTTTTCAGCGAGCTAAAGTGCATTAGAGGTCCTGGGTGTCCCTTTAAACCAATCGAACAAAGTAACAAAGTGTCCATGCCTCCAGCACTGCTACATACATTAACATGTGTTATTACATTTACCCCTACCTTAACGCTACCTTCAGATTATTTTATTAGATGCCTATCTCTATGGATCTCTATAGCCATCTCAGATTATTTATTAAACCAGTAACTGCAAGAATCGCAGCAGGCAATTTAACATTTTTAGATGAAAATATCTGAAATTGATTTTTTTTTTTCAATCCTCCATTTTCCCATCTTGGCTCCATTGATCTAAAATTGTCTGGTTAATGCTTACAATTTGTATGTCATGTAAACAGTTACGGAAAGATGGAAATTCAAAAGATAAACACCTACAAAACATACATATACTTGCATGGACAGACAGGTAAAGTTGAAAATCAAATTAAATGACCTTCAATGATGAATCGAGTTGTATTTTTTGGAACAATCTCCCATGAAATATTTTGCTTGTTTCCACCACATGCGTTGGGATCCCATTGAATAATGAACCATCGAAGCTCGGACTCTAACCTCTCAGGGGGCTCCCATTGGACCAAAATGTACTTCAGTAGTCCGGACGTCACCGTCACATTCCGAGGTGCTGGGAAACCTAGTACACAAAGGTTGATTCCTTATTAAAACTACATACAAGTAAAAAAAAGTCTCAACAATAGGATATTATTTATTTAGGAAATATTTTACCAAGAAGAGTACATTGAGACACCATGCTCCTATTATATCTTATATTAGGTATAAATGGATGGTATGTCCTATGTTCACTACTTGTGCCACGGCTATCATATCCTCTGTGTTAATCGCAATGTTAAACCTTCTCCAGAAGACCAAAGCTAATGCTTTTCTTCACCAAAAAAAAAAGGATAAAAGATTGCAAGCGGAGGCGGGGCCAGGACCTGAAACGGAGCGGACGCCATTCTCGCGGGCTCCCACCTTGTAACCCAAAATCCGCCGAAATCTTGGAACCTGACGGCCATCCGAACCAGAGCACGTCGGAACAGAGTCCAGGCCCACATACCGAACCGGCAGATGCCTTTCCGGTACACTCCGAAGTCCGGGAGTGCAAAACGCAGGCCTAAGGCCTACCACGCGCCAAGCCTGCACGGCCTCGAGCAGCTACTCAGCGGGACATACCTGCAGGGTGATTCCGATCCGGAAAGTGACTTCGAGCCATACAGGCCGGAAACCCCCGAACCCATGGGGAAACGCTCGCAGAAGGCACACATGGGCCCAGGTATGGCACAGGACATCGGAACCTTGCTCCAGAGGCCGGCACTGCCCAAAGCCGCCACCACGATCCACACTCCTTCCACCTCACCGGCCCACTCATCAATCCAAACTGACACAGCACTCACAATGCCGGCAAAGGCCGCAACAATGGGAGACTCTGATTTTGCCACTAAACAGGACCTACAAAACTGGGTCAAGGACATACAAAAAACGCTAGCTGTTGATGTGGGACGCCTGAAAACCGACATGCACAATGTCAAGGAGCGCGTCCAAACCACGGAGCAAGACATCACGCACCTCAAAGCCGGCATGGCGACCATTCAAGATGCCGTGCATCAACTGCAAACCTCACAACACAGCTTGACGCTACAAATGTCCGCCCTGGAAGACAGAGCCAGGCGAAATCACGTAAAAATAAGGGGTATACCTACAGAGATCCAGGCCGCCGAACTGCCGCACTACGTCCGTAGACTCTTAACCACCATCTTGCCACCGGCAGTTAATCGTACATTCGGGCTAGACGGCGTATACAGGCTCCCAACCTCATCCAGGATGCCTAACATGCCCGCCAGAGATGTCATATTACGATGCGCCTCCACCCACGATAAAGCACAACTCCTGGCGGCAACCAGAGGTAAAACCCCCCTGACCTTTGAAACATCCCAGCTGTCGTTCTACCAAGATCTTTCCAGGGCCACGCTACAGTGGCGGAAGACACTATCACACTTGACAAGCCATCTGCGCAACCTGGGAGTGCCCTACAGATGGGGACCACGAAGATCCCTGCTAATCCCCCACAATGAACTCACTCACACGATAACATCGGACGAAGAGGCGACAGCACTTCTGAAAAATCTTGGCCTACCAGACTTACCTGCCACCCTACCGCCAGAACCACAGCACGAGTTAGGGGACCCAGCCACCAGCAAGCCGTTCGTCCCACGCGAAAGGACAATGTCGAGCCCCCAGACCTGACTACAGCAACCGCAGGACTCACAGGGACCCACGCTGCTTGACCGACACTGCTGGGCATAGGGCACTTCTTAACCCTCCCGCATATTAATCTCATCATCATAAAGGCCACTGGACTTTTGGGACTAATCGTCCAGTGTTTCTTTCCTGTTTTTCCTCTTTTTTCTTGTTTTGTTTGTGTTTCAATCCTAAGTGTACAGTTTGAATCCTGCGTAAAAAGGACTCATTAATACCCCAAACAAAGCGCAGCACGTGGGTTCTAAGGTGGTAATAAGTCTGTTCGCTTAAACTAATGCAGTGGAATTGTGACTATTCGTTACTGTTTATGCCATGTGTACATTTACCATACACATATATAGCATGTCTTTAACTGTATTGGCTATACAACTCGATTTAGATTTAACTTTTACCTCAACAGCTGTTTAAAGTCGTTAAGTACGTAGATCAAACATGGAACACATACTTACACATGCACACCTGTATCGTATTGCTTAATCCTGTTGTCAGTTTGCAAGACATGTTTACTCAGACTAGCATATAAGTCCGAGAGGGAATAGTTACTTTGCCTAGGCGTGCCATTCAACTGTTTTAAAGTTTCCGTTTTGCTTCTGGTAACAGAAGCCTAGACCTTCTAGCAAGATAGTATATGCCTGCTGCATAACGGTTAACTATCAGGTAGACTACAAGACAATGACTACACTAGGCTTAACCAGCATGCTTAACTCTCTCTATGTACACATACAGTTAAGGCGCAGAAGCTTAGCATGTTACTACATACTCCGCAATTAAACAAACAAACCGCACTCTCTTGTTCTAACAATCAGCATATTGTTTCTTCTTTAATCGTACTGTTACAAGCGTTGCCTCAGTGATGTTTTAATAATTTTACATTATAGTTATGGGCATGCCATTAACCTACTAAATATAAAAAGAGGCCAACAATTCTCAGAGATGATATATATTGTACTGTTTTCTCCCCATCCTGTATGTAACTTTATCGTCTACCCTTCTTTATTCTGTACCCTTGCAACTTTACGCCTCAATAAAAGAAAGATTGACTAAAAAAAAAGATTGCAAGCTCTTTAGCGCAGATTTAAAGCAATATGGTGCTATCCCTCTGGTTAACAGAGTCTGCCTTATTCTGCAATATAAAAGGAACTGTTTCAGATATTTGTCAGCCCAGGAGCTACATTTCAGGTACAGAATGTACAGTTTTAGGCAAGATTATATTTGTAAGCTAAAATATTAATAGAAAATATATTTATAATTCCATAAATAGATTAATAATGCACCGTTATTGTCTTGGCGCAGACTGATGTGACTTGGGGTGGATGATCCATAGGAATTGTAGGCTTTGAAGGAGATAGTTTCGATTCCCTTTGGCACCAACATTCCGCATTGAAGCTGAGTCTTATTACATGTCTGGATAAGGATCTCAGTATCTCTGTCTTTATAAAACACCTTGTATCCCAAAGTTCTTGCCCAAGATGGCTCAGGGTCACTGGGCTGTAGCAAGACAAAAGGGATTTTAGGAAGTCAGCAAACCATTAGTGTAATTTTAAAATGTGATTCTCAGCAATTAATTTAGCTAATTTAGTTGAGTCATTCACAGTAACAGATGAAAAATTAAATGACTTTTTAATTTTATTTTCAGAAATGGATAATGACTCACACAGGCCATTCTGAATAATGGCCAAAAACTGATACAGATTACAACGAGCAATGGCTAGTAACTGATATTATAACCATGATTTATGGGACAAGACAGAAATCACTAAAAGAGGAAGTGATGTTACTACTTGCTACATCGTGAAGAGTAAAATACATGAAATTCTGTAGTGATATATTACATTTATAATCCAGAGGGCGCTTGCACCTTAAGGATCCGAGTAAACTGATATGCCAAAAAAATGCTTTATTTCTCAACATTTCAGTTTAGAATAAAGACTTTCATCAGGACCTGCAGTGGTGGTCGGTACCAGTGGAGTCAGATGTGAATAATGACCAGGGAAATCTGCTGGTATATTGTAACTGCAAACATCTACCACTTGTTGGTATTAAAGATGCTAGTGGCTGACTTTTGTATCAACAAGCATGGATGGCTATCCTAAATGGGCTGAGTTAGCTGCAGCTGTATTTATATAAATACCTTTTAGTACCAAAGCAACAAATGCTCTGTGTAGCACTGAAAGGGTTAAATTACATCTAGCCAGTGAGTGTTTACAGCATTTCTCTCCCATTAAGAAGCTTAGAACATCCTTAGTTGAGCTGGGGTGATTCACGTCCTGGTTTGGTGAGAGCCTATTGCAAAAGTTGTACATGGGTAGTTATAGCAAATTCAGGAACTTTAACCCCTTAAGGACACATGACATGTGTTACATGTCATGATTCCCTTTTATTCCAGAAGTTTGGTCCTTAAGGGGTTAAACCTATCTTTATTTATTTACTACTATTTTTAATTTACTGCTTTGGAAACGTTTATGCAACATCACTATTATGAATTGAATTTTCAATGAATTGTCAAATCAAGGCTAAAATTGAGTCACATAGTTACATAGGTACATAGCTGAAAAGAGACTTGCGTCCCTCAAGTTCAGCCTTCCTGTTTTTGCTGTTGATCCAAATATAAGGAGTTGTTCTCCTTATATTTGTAAAATGTTGGGTGGTGGTGTATGACCATATAACGATTGATGAAAAATTTACCTTTGGTGTATTCCTGTAGCAATCAGACAATAAATAAGGAATTCTTTTTTTTTTTTGTTTGTTTTAAATAGCTAAGGCATAAACATGGCTGCACCTGAAATATCTATGCCTGAAATTTAGTTTTGAAATATTACATTTTGAAATTTAGTTTTAAAATATTACATTTAAAACAATACTTTTCCGGTGACACCCGTGATTTCTGTATATCATTACCTTTATAAGAACCGTAACTTCTCGATTACCATCTGCATTAACTTGACCAAGAACCCTCCAGACTTTAAACTTTTCATGAGGTTCTGCAAATAAAAGAAATATATGATTGATTCATCTCTAATTGTCATTATTAATCTCTGATGGTGCCCTTTCTGTAAGATTTAGCGATTAGCGTGGGTATTATTATGGATCCGTTAATAAAGAGACACATTGTGTTCTTTATCTGATTTAATTAGTATGGGTTAATACTATTTCCAGTTAGATATCAGACATGTGTGAATAGAAATGCAACAAATATATAATGACATAACCCAAACAGATTTTACTGAATGTCCTAATAAGTTAATATCTAAAATGTACTTTATAAATGCAGTATTTTTCCACATTGCAGTACCACTAAATGAACAGTAGATGTCAGTATGTGGCTCTACAAATATTGTGCTAGTATGGTTAGTCACTGAAGTGTGAATTCAAAGTGAATTTTAAATGAAAGGCCAAAAAAGCCGAGCTGAAAGCATAGGTGGCTTGGAGAATGTTTCCTGTTTGACTATTGTGGCCTTAAATTGAAAACTGAGTTTGAATTCCCCGCAATTATCGCTTTAGTGAATAACACTGTTAGCTTTGGGAGGTCAGATTATTGTAACTTCTAAACATGAAATGATTTAGTTTTTAAAATAAATAAACCAACAGATTTGATCCATAAACACACCCGATCTATTCATACTTTTCAACACATAGAAACATGGAATGTGACGGCAGATAAGAACCATTCGGCCTATCTAGTCTGCACAATGTTCTAAATACTTTCATAGATAGATACGTAGATAGATAGATATATAGATAGATAGATAGATCGATATGAGATAGATAGATAGATGGATAGAATGATAGATACGGAGATAGATAGATAGATAGAATGATAGATACGTAGATAGATAGATAGATAGATAGATACGGAGATAGATAGATAGATAGATATGGAGATATATAGATAGATAGATAGATAGATAGATACGGAGATAGATAGATAGATAGATAGATACGGAGATAGATAGATAGATAGATAGATAGAATGATAGATGCGTAGATAGATAGATACATAGATAGATAGATACGGAGATAGATAGATAGAATGATACATAGAATGATAGATATGTAGATAGATAGATACATAGATAGATTAATACATAGATAGATAGAATGATAGATACATAGATAGATAGATACATAGATAGATAGATACATAGATAGATACGGAGATAGATAGATACTGGATAGATAGCTAGATAGATAGATACAGCGATAGATAGATAGATAGATAGATACTGGATAGATAGATAGATAGATACCAGATAGTTAGATAGATAGATACCAGATAGTTAGATACTGGATAGATAGATAGATAGATAGATAGATACCAGATAGTTAGATAGATAGATACCAGATAGATAGATACTGGATAGATAGATAGATAGATACTGGATAGATAGATAGATAGATAGATAGACAGACAGACAGACAGACAGATAGATAGCTATGGAGAGAGATAGATAGATACGTAGATACAAGATAGATAGATAGTTAGATAGATAGATACGTAGATAGATAGACACGTAGATAGATAGATACTAGATAGATGATACGTAGATAGATAGATAGACACTGGATAGATAGATAGATAGACACGTAGATAGATAGATACATAGACAGACAGACAGATAGATAAATAGATAGATAGATAGATAGATACTGGATAAATAGATACATAGATAGATAGACACGTAAATAGATAGATACTAGATAGATAGATAGATAGATAGATACATAGACAGACAGATAGCTAGATACTAGATAAATAGATACATAGATAGATAGACACGTAAATAGATAGATGCTAGATAGATAAATAGATAAATAGATACATAGACAGACAGACAGACAGATAGATAGATAGATAGATAGATACTGGATAAATAGATACATAGATAGATAGAAACGTAAATAGATAGATCCTGGATAGATAGATAGATACATACATACATAGATAGATAGATAGATACGTAGACAGACATACAGATAGATAAATAGAGAGAGATAAAGATAGATAAATAGATAGACGATAGATAGATAGATAGATAGATAGACAGACAGATAGATAGATAGATAGATACTGGATAAATAGATACATAGATAGATAGACACGTAAATAGATAGATGCTAGATAGATAGATAGATAGATAGATACATACATAGATAGATAGATAGATAGATAGATAGATACTGGATAAATAGATACATAGATAGATAGACACGTAAATAGATAGATGCTAGATAGATAGATAGATAGATAGATACATACATAGACAGATAGATAGATAGATAGATAGATAGATAGATAGATACTGGATAAATAGATACATAGATAGATAGAAACGTAAATAGATAGATACTAGATAGATAGATAGATAGATAGATAGATAGATAGATACGTAGACAGACATACAGATAGATAAATAGAGAGAGAGAGATAAAGATAGATAAATAGATAGACGATAGATAGATAGATAGACAGATAGATAGACAGATAGATAGATAGACGATAGATAGACAGACAGACAGATTAGGTACACATAAACTTGTTTTTTCTGAAATATTTAGGATATGTTTGCAGCAAGAAATAAATGCATAGATCAAATACTGTGTGAATAAGCATTTTTTTTTTTTAAAACACTGTAATTTTTTTCTGCATGTCATTTAAACAGTTTAAATTACCTGTTTGTGGTATATATCGAGGAACGCTCCATTTACTCCAGTAACCCAAACCTTTCTCTTCTTTGCACCTGACGCGCCATGCTTTGCACTCCAAGATTATCTTTGTGAAAATATTGCTTTTTTCTTCATTCATTTTATGTTTCCCAGTCTAAAAATACAACTAATGACTTCAGTACTGAATAACATAAAGACAAAGTTGCATTCACATGTGTTATATTTTTATTAAAATCCATTTAGTTACTTTACAAGCAAAAATTTGGAGGATATAGCAAAATTTATAGCAAGGTACATTAATGGTCTAGATATTACCACGCAATGATATAATAAAAATATTCTGCTAAAAAACAGATTCAGTAAAGATCAACATCGCGTCCCCGTCCCCCCTTTACTTGGGATGGTTAGAGTGAATTTGTCGTATTTTTAATTCTTTATCAAAATCTACATATATATATTTTCTTTCTTTTTATGGTATGTTTTAAAATCATTGGTAGAGCAAAGAAAATATTTTTTGTTCTGCTTCAAAATTATTGCTAGAGTAAGAAATATATTGTATTCCGTTTTTGTCAATTTTACATGTAAGAGTGATGGCTCACATCATTCATCGTTCAAGTTACAGACCATAAAATACCAAAAAGTAACACATGCACTTTAAATCTCATTAGGAGGTAAGAAAGAGATTGGGATGGTTAAGTGAGGATAATGATTAACCCCTTAAGGACACATGACATGTGTGACATGTCAAGATTCCCTTTTATTCCAGAAGTTTGGTCCTTAAGGGGTTAAAGGGACACTATAGCCACCAGGAACAACAACAGCTTAATGTAGTGGTTCAGGTGTCTACAGCCTCTCCTGGTAGTGTTAGTACTGTAAACACTGACTTTTCAGAGAAAAGGAAGTGTTTACATTGCTGCGTATTAACACCTCTAGTGGCAGTCATACAGACATCCACTAGAGGTGCTTCCTAGTCCAGTGCTGCACAGTGTGCAGTACTGACATTCAGCATCTCCAAGCTCTGAATGGAGACTATGAACACTCCCAATAGAGATGCATTGATTCAAGGAATCTCTATGAGGAGATGGTGATTGGAGCCGCGCAGAGTTCTGCCACGCATGTGCAATAGCCCCCTGTAGGAAAGAATTGGATTAGCTGAGATCATCAAGAATAATCATCTCAGCCATGGAGACCGGCTCAGCATGGGAGAAAGAGTTAGTAAAATCACCTTTTTACCTCAATCGGAAGGGGCTGATCGCCTAAACAGCCACCTCAGGACTATAGCCATATACATGCTTGTATTTCTGACACTAAAGGTTTCCTTTAAGGAATGGCCTGATTATTTTATGACTATTGAAATGCATATAGATACATAAATAAGCATGTTCTCTTAATGAAATCATTCACCTAATTTTTGGAACTGAAAAAAATACATCCCATAAGCTTACAAGAAGATTTGTTATGTAAAGGTCTAGTAAAAGCCAACAGGATTATCTTTTATATCTTTTCAAAGATTGGTTGGTTACAAAATAATTCTGAAATCTCAACTCACGTTCACTGAGAAAAGTGTCTGTAGCTCTCATAAATTGCCACAAGATGGCACTGTTAGCAGACATGGATACAAAGCTCACCTCAAATAAGCTACATGTCTTATTCCAAAAAATGTAGATACATTATGACATTTGGTCCTTTGGTCAACAAAAGTTTCCTTGTTTGACAAAGTTTCTGATTTCTTATTTTAACCCAAGACCTAACATAACGTGTGTGCCATAGTGGTTTAGTGAATAAACGTTTTCCACTGTTCTTTTGGCACACACATCACACCGAAACCACAGGATGCATTGCTACTTTCATACCTTGACTCTAACCTGTTAAGGTTTTTTTTTGTGTAGAGAGATTGTAATCTCCTACAAGCAGGGACTTTACCACAATACTAGTCACTGACATTTTTAGGCAAATTACATGAAGTCGTGTCTGATACATCAGTGACTAACTTGATGTCTTATTTCTGAAGCTTTAACCCAGTGTGCCTAGCGACATCAGCATTCAAACTCTGATACATACCAAGGACCAGTCTGCGTCATGCTCAGATTGGAACGCTAGTTCACAGTAACAATCGGTGCCCGCCATTGCTTTCCTCCACCTGATACCGATTTTGAAAGTCATGTTCTGGATTTCAATCGTGGTAATCTCTGGTTTCGTGGGGACCACTGGAATGTAATAGAGATGTTACTACATGTGTAAACAAAATGTGTTGATAGTGAGCAAGAGGCGTCTTTTGGGGTGATGATGTATATGACTGCCATAATTCTGACAAGTTTTCTGATAATAAAAAAAATGGAATTCTATTTGTATCACTATGGTAGACTTGGGTGGCCCAGCTGTGCTTTGTGACCTGCCTTGCACCCTGGTAATCACCGATGGGTAATTTGTAGGCCGTTCATAGTGTCAGTTTTAGGTTACCTATATCTTCCAGGATGACATGAGCTGGCTGAGATGTAGACTCTCCCAGTACATTACTCGCATTAATAGAAATAGAGAAGTCTTTGTCCTGCGATCTGTTCACTTGCATAGTTATGCCATCATCCGTATAAAATGTGTTTTCTTGTAATGTCTGCAAACTAAAGGGAGAGTACATTTTAAAAAGTTAGAAGAGTGTTATTACTACCATAATCAAACATGAGCCTTCTAAAGAGGATGTGCTGGGCCTAGGCAGGAAAATTGCATTATTGAGGAACAAGCCATCATTAATTTACTGGGCCATAAAGCACATTTTACAATTGCATTTAGTGTGTACAAGATCTATCAATGCCTGCAGTCCCGCACAGACAGAAAAGCATCACCCAACACGCTGTTTTGTATTTTCTGGTTCAGGTGTCATTGACTGTCCTCGCTGTTTGTTCACATGTCATTGACTGTGCTCTTATCCTCGTTCTTTATTCTCTTTTTGCTCTTTTGACTTCTGCTTTTCTTATCTTGTTCTGTCTTGTTGTTTGACCACAAATCTTCAAGAGACCCTGATTTTGGAATGATTAACAAATGCTTTGGCTGTCCTTTAGCATCTCATGTAAACCATTATTTATTCCTGGATGTTACGAATGCTGGTATTTTAGATACCCGTTCGTTTTCGGTTCTTCCAGAACTGCTAAAGGCTGAGTGATTATAGCTCGCAGTTCAGGTGTTGATTTGAACGTTCTCCAGAAGAAAATGCGGTATCCCAGTAAATTCTACAAGCAATCAGACTTTTACCCAAACGTCAGCCTAGACTAGATGAAGGGTACAGCAGAAATTCATTTATTCAAGCTAACTGGCCGGTTTATATGCAAGTCCCAATGCAAGGGGTTTACCATCACATATTCCAGGGGCATTCCCAACTGGACTTGAGCAAAGTATACACTATGGCAAAGTATACACTGTAGTCAGGGGCGTACCTAGAGCATTTGGCACCCGGGGCGGATCCTGGGGTTGGCACCCCCTCCCCACCCCCCCCCACCCCCACAAAAGAAAACCTGTAACATTTCCAATTTCCAATGTTTTCCTTTTTTTTATTTTTTTATGTGTTGAACAAATTTCGAAACTTTGCAAAACCGCTGTCAGCCCCCTTCTACAAAATCCTTGTGTGCCCCATGCCCTCCTACAAAACCCCTGTCCCGCCCCGTCTACAAATCCTGTACTGCCCCTGTCTACAAATCCTCTTATAAAGACTCCTGTCCCAATACAAAACCCCTGCCCCCTTCTACAAAATCCCTGCAGCCCCACACACACATTTACAGGCAGACAGTCACACATACAGTCAGAGACAGTCATGCGCACAGTTACAGGCAGACAATCACATATACATTCACACACACACACACACACGCTCACAGGCAGGCAGTCACACACACACAGTAAAAGGCAGCAGCAGACAGTCACATGCACACAGTCACAGACAGTCACACACGGTTACAGGCAACATCAAACAGTCACAGGCAGACAGTCACACACACACAGTTAAAGGCATGCAGTCACACACACACACACACACACACACAGTTACAGGCATGCAGTCACACACACAGACACACACAGTTACAGGCAGACAGACACACACACACACAGTTACAGGCATGCAGTCACTCACACACACACATACACAGTTACAGGCAGACAGACACACACACACACACAGTTACAGGCATGCAGTCACACACACACACACACACACACACAGTTACAGGCATGCAGACACACACACACATACACAGTTACAGGCATGCAATCACACACACACACAGTTACAGGCATGCAGACACAGTTACATGAAGACAGTTTTACAGACAGTCACACGCACTATTACTTACAGACAGGAGCTGGAGGAGGAGTGGATTCACCGGAGTCCTCCTGAAACCTGTTGGGTGGAGAGGCAGGGATGTCTTCTTGCTGCACCTCCATGTGCAGCAATAACAGCAGCGGGTAAGGGCCATATTAAGCCCCGCCCCCGCTGCCGATTTGGCTCCGCCCGTGATTCTGCATAGCTCTGCCCCCACTTTCCTTCCGTGCGGCCAGTTCAGCTGCTCTTAGTGTGTGAGCTGTTCTGGCCGCACGGCACCCTAACTACCAATGGGGGTTACTGTGCAGCCACAGCTCATACAGCCCCCACACCAGGGTCTTGGCACCCCCCACCCAGTGGCACTGGGGCGGACCGCCCCCTCCGCCTCCCCTTAGTACGCCACTGACTGTAGTTACATTGGCTCTCAGGTCCAGGACACTCCCACACAAAACAGGAAAAATCACCCAGATCGGTTCAGGGATTCAGGATTTTCATGGAAGGCAAAATTTGACCGACCGCACATAAAGTCTTATGCCCAAAACAATTCCACAGTTTCACAAGTAGCAGTCGGTCCATTTTATGGGGGTTTTAAACCGAACAAATCCACAAACTGTTCCCCTGGCTCATGGGTAGCGTTTGTTCCCCTGATTCGTGGGAAAAACCCTTCCGAATAGCACTCTCCTGGCTGGTCGGTGAAAAGAGGCAGGTGTTGGCGAAGTTGACCTGCGTTCGGGAAGTCGAGTGTCAGATTTTAGTTCCAGACACTCGATGACCAAGTTCCGCTGCCTCTTTTTGTGCGACAAGATGGATGCCATTTTCTCCAGCACGTGGCGTTCGGCCATACAAACGGTAGCCACACAGACAAAGCACTTAATATGCGGTTTTCTTTGTAGTTAATGAGCCAGGGAGGTGGTCGGTGTTCGGTAGTTTTATCCACCAAACGAGGAAAATCAAAGTTAACAAAACAAAAGGTGTCGCTTTCTTCACACTGGATTATGCACAAAAGTAACACAACAAGCAACACTTTTTATCACAACTCTGTATCACAATTTTTAACTGCAAAATTGTAAAATCAACATTTATCCTGCTTCCTGGCATAAATTACACATTCATTCACCTACAATACATGAGTTCATGCGGAGGCTTGCTTTAAAAAAAAAAATACAACTAAAATGAATCATCATGTACATAGTGTCAAGCAACGACATAGACGGTTACATCAAAGGTAAGGTGTGTTAATAATGATCAATTAGATAAGAAAGTAATGACTTGGACCTGATAAAAAAAATTAATTGCTTAATTGGAATAAGATCTGTTTGCTTGTGGTCAGTATAAATCATGACTTTCCAAACTCAGGTACATTCTTAAGGCAAGAGGATTGAAGAGGCGGGTTAACAGAGTTTACAATGGCATCATTACTAATGAAACTACTAGGGTATTGGGGTAGTTGTGATTAAGGGGTACAGGCACTCAAGCGTCACTCTCAATAAACATCCAAAATACTGTAATACGTGAAGAAGAAAAGATAGTTGCTTAGCTAAAGGTCATACTAGTTAATATCATACTCAACATATACCCAGATCGCCATATCAAGAAATAACCCAGATCTATGCCAAATTAATTGAAGCTCAAAGCAACTATTAGTAGGAGGCAAACTTCCTCAAACCAGCCATCAACAATGGTAAAATTAAAGACAAAAAAAACATTACAGATATGATACTTCTGCAGATACAGACCAGGCTGCAATATTACTTATAATATACGAATACAATTTTAACGCATTTGACAGATTTTGGCCTCATTAAAATGCTGTGTTTTTTTTGCATATCTTTAAATCTTTATAGTTTTTGCATAAAATGTATAAATGTTTTTCAGAATCCTGCAGCGCAAGCCTGCCTCTTTAGCCATGCCCCCTCACTCCAGAAAAAGTCCACTCAGTGCTGTTAAAGCGGAGACTGTGTATGTACGTTTGACAAGGAAGTATTTCTGGCACGAGGGGGTGTGGCTAAGGAGGCCGGCTTATGATGCAGAATTCTGCAAAACAAAAACGATAAAGATTTGAGCATGCAAATAAATACAGCATATTAATGAAGCCAAAATCTGTCAAATGTTGTGTTTATTGCTAGTGTCCCTTTAAGAGTTAAAGGTTAAATTTTCAGCAAAGTAATCTCAGTCTATAAAATGATTGCCATTTAGGTTGGCAATAATACAGTTATCTAGATCCCAATAGGTTATTTAGAAAAATAAATATGAATAAAAGACACATGCTGTGTAAATATTTAGTCACAATTATGTTATGTACTTGACATAAGTAACAGTGATCAGGCTACACACATTGATGGTTTAAAGAAATAATCTAAATTGTCTTGTACAAAGAATGTCATTAAATTAACTTACTTTTTGACGTGGACAATATAATTGGTGCCTATTAGGGTCTTACGACCTTTTTCCCAAGTGCACATCATTACTGTAGAATGTTCATCGGAAGAACATGATATATTAAACGGAGAATCTGGGGGGTCTGGAAAATAGGACAAATTATAGGTCTGTTTGGTAATTGCGGAATATTTGGGTAACCTTGACAATAAATAAAATTAAGGCGATACAATTACTCTTTGACAATGTTTCCTTGTACTGGGAAATAATCACCCATTTAGTCATTTATAACTCCCCTGTGTTCCAAAAGGCTTGACAATGCAAATTAACTGACTAGTACTTAAATCGCTACTGACTTTCCCCAATAACTCACACAAGCTAAAAAATTACCCTCAAAGTTCTTAGTTTATCGACATCTGTATTAGCCTTTATCCATGTATGTTTTTAATCACAACATTGTATCCTAACATTCTAACAAATATACATGAAGGAAAGCAATGAGGGCTAGAATTTTTTGCAATGCAGAAAATATTTAGGGACTGGCAAGGGGACATTATTAAAAGTTTAGACGAGAAGGAATTGAGATTGATTTTTAACCTGAATACTTTAAAATCTAAATGTTGATTTTGAACTTTGTAATGTTCTTTCTTAACACGATGTTTATGTGACAAGTCAAAGTTTTGCATGGGGTATTTGTACTTAGCCATAGACAATTTATTTGATACGAAGGTGGTTGCTGCTCCTCTAATTTTCATCAAAAGAGATAGACATTCAATACTAGTATTTGTTTCCAACAGACCAAGGAGCAAACAAGGGGAAAGATTTGCACTTTATAGAGCTATGATCTAGCTCTGATATGTACAGTACAATTCCCGCTTAGGATGTAAAGATGGTCAGGGTTCTCCTTATTAACACTCCAGATAATACATAATATGTAAGACAAAAAGGATAGGAGAAGAGAGGAAGCAGTATAGTGTAGTATATTAAATCTGAGGAACATTACACTGTGAACGAGTGACCACAACCTCCCTATCAAGTATCCTCAGGTGTTCAGATAATAGACATGCCTGGCAAGGCCGAGTTGCTGTCCACCACCTCCCTTCCTCAAGATACTTATCACTGCTGAACCCCCTGTATTGCTTATGGACAATATATGCTTAGTAGTAAATTGGAGACATAATTCTGTGGAATTCGTATCTCGCTAATTTAAAATAATTTGAGATCAAAATATGCTCACTTTGTCATAGTTTTGTAGTACATTTTATTATGTGGTCTATTGGTTTATCTTTGTTTACATGTTTGTAAATTTGCACAATATTGAATTTTTATACAGCTTGGTCCATATGGGCTCTTTCATTAAAAATATTTTCGGGGGGGAAAAAGGTAATCCATCCAGCAGTGTCATGCTTTCAAGATGTTTCTGTGTATATTTGACAGTATGTGGAAGCATGAAATGACTCATTTTATAGTTTAAGAACAGTAAAATAAATTCTCTATATCAGTTACCATGTTAAACAATGTTCTAATTGAATCGATTCATTAATATAAGTATTTCCTTAACAATCAATCTATGTTTTGTATATTGTTAGAATATATAGTTGAAATAAATGTTTCCTGGTACTAGGAAATAATCTCTTATTTAGTAATAATGTAATACTTATTTAGTAATATTAACTTGTGTTTCCGAAGCCTTGAGAATGGATATTAACTGATACGTGCTAAGCAGCTACTGACTTTGAGAATAACTCACACAATATAAAAAAGAATCTGAAAGTTGTTAGGCTACATGCATTATAGCCTCTTTTTTCTGTTGAATATCGCCATGGTGGCAATATGCAATGTTAGTAAACATTACCACGGTGACGAGTAACTATTATTGTTCTTATTGATATAGGAGACTGTTTAAAAGATAGATCACTTTCTGTCCGTTGTGTTCCGATCAGGACTATTCAATGTGCGGAGAGACTTCTACCAACAGCTGCAAGACGGAAACTCCCCGTCAGATTCCTCACCTAATAATGCTTTGCCTTCGAGTATTTAAAATCCCTTTATTACAGTCACCAAAGAGTGATTTGGTTTGACAAAGACACGCAAGGGTCAATATGTTGACAGCTCTTTTGTAGGTGACTGTAATAAAGGCAACGGAATTCCACCGAAGCCTGAAGAATTTGTTTCAGTGTGGAACGAGGCAATTTTTATAAGATTAAACATGTTTTTGCTTTTTTGTTTGTCAAATTTTCTTTGCTTGTAAGTGTATGAAATATGAAAGGATATAAATACTTGGGTATGATGTTAGACCCCAATCTATCTTTTGGCCTGCACATAGAAAAGCTTGCATCTAAACTTTACCCAAAACTAGGTGCCCTGTACAGATACAAATCCTGCCTAAGCCCTACAGAAAAGGAAAAGATTGTACAGCAAATGCTGATGCCAATCATAGATTATGGGGATGTAGTATATGCAACTGCATCGCAATCCCACATTAATAAACTCAACACATTGTATAACTCGTTCTGCCGATTTGTGCTACAATGTAATTACAGGACCCACCATTGTGACATGCTAAAAGAACTAAACTGGCTGTCGCTGGAATCCAGACGCACCCTTCATCTTTCCAGCCTTGTGTTTAAGAGCTTTTCTGGAAAACTCCCACCCTACCTGAACGCAATGCTTTCCCCGGCTGTTCCCACTTCCTATAACCTCCGATCCAGTACCAACACTTTACTTAGTCTACCTCAATATAAAAAGAAAGCCGCCCGATCCTCCTTCTCCTACAGAGCACCGCATTTGTGGAACGACCTCCCGCACAAATTAAAATCTTCCCTAAGCTTAAAGTCCTTTAAGAGATCCTTCTCTACATACCTCAAAACAGAATGTACCTGTCATGGTTGATTATATATTTCCTACCTGTTCTATGTTAAATGTTGTATATATTGTATATTTTGTATTTTATTGTACACTAACTGTAACAATGCAATGATTTGTGGACCCAGGACATACTTGAAAACGAGAGAAATCTCAATGTATCTTTCCTGGTAAAATATTTTATAAATAAATAAATAAATAATATTGCTCCAGGTTAACGCCCCTGCTACATGTGCTTTCTCTGGAAGGGGGTACGGGGCAGTTGGGTGGGATGGTGCATGGTGTGGGACTCTCAAACTTGGATCCTTCGACTGAGGACTGCCCTCCCACTTAAGGGAGGATAGGGTGAAAAAAGTAAAGGGAAAAAGTAACTTGTAAATACAGATAAGAGAGACAAGAAAGTACAATAACGTATACACACACCATGTGCCTTCCTGTACGCAGGAGGTCCAGTACAGCATCCCCACATATTGTAATGTCCCCTTCACCACACCTATATCACTGTATGGTGGATATGGCAGGCACACACATGTAAGCACTACATACCATTCCTGGTAACTATGACACAGCTAACTGACCCACTGCTTCCCTGTAATGGCCCAACACATAATGCTCCCCAACACAAGTATAATTGGACGGTTCATGAATGTTTCTTTGCTAGTTTAGAGTCAAGCTAGTACTTCTTCAGGGTGTGCTTTTATCATCTCTCCTCCTTGAGTTGTATTGAGTTGAGGTGACCCCTTCCCTGCTCATGTGGCTTCACAATGTCTTGGAGTGGACAAGGACTTTGTTCTGGCGGGTGGTTCCCCAACATTGTCAATACTCCTCTTGGCTTAAGACATAAGAGAGGGGTAAGAGAGACAAAAGACCCCCCTAAAGGAGGATCAGAACACAAAGGTGTAAAAGGCAAAAAGGGGGTTAAAACACAAAAATGGGTGGGCAGGGCCTGACCATCAAGATGGCCGGACATGCTTTCTTCTAGCTCTGGCTCTCTAACAATAGAACTACGGGTAAATTGCACATAAGCGATGCAAAAATCATACAAAATCAACTACAAACCCGGATTATACTTGCCTGTATCATACTTTGTCTGTTTTTTGGTCGGTCTGACAAGTACTCACCTTGACTCTAATCTACAGCCTAGTGTGCCCGGTGTATGGGAGAAGTAGCCGATTTCCAGACCTGGCGAGCGCAACTGGCTGAAGCCATCCTTCAGCTCTGTCCCGCCCCCCCTTGGACCGGTGGGGTGAACCCTGTCCCCACCTTGGAGGCCACTGGGACACAGTGCACTGACGGGTGTACCTACAGAAGCAGGAGCTACGCACTTCCAGTTATCCAAGATGGTGGAGACCACATGTCTCCACCAACCCAGCTCTGCACCACTCACACTCGAAGCAAAACTGGACGTAATGCTCACCAACTTCTGGAGCCGGTTGCAACGAAGAGCCAGTGAGTACCAGCAACAGCGTACCATCCTTGAGACCTGAACGCAGCCATCTCAAAGATACCCTCCGCACTCTCTGCGACGGATTTCAAGTTCGTGTCTGTGCTGAGCCAAATGGCGTCGGAATCGCCTGGATTACTGCAGAGTGGCTGAAGCCAAACACAACTCACCAACGCAACGACTCAAATATGGGACTTTTCTTAATTTGTACAGAGAGTCAGGCGTGATGGAGAGGCCTTGGAGCCCGAAATTGAGCCTACCTCCAAGCTTCATTGTGATGCTACCACAGCCCTCACACGGAGCTTTGTGTCAAGGGACTGTTTGGCCGTACCTACACTCTGTCAAACCACTAAGTGTCATTGGCTGACCTCGGGCATGGAACTCCTGCCGGCTGGCACCAAACCCCTGGCTAAGGTTCATGCTCAATATAACTCTGGCTCCAACTCACCCCTACAGCCACTACACACTGTTTATGTTAACATATATTTCTGCTGTCTTTTCTCTCTTCCTGACTAACGTTAGCAAGACTTCTTATTTTGTGACATCCGTCAATTTAAAGGACCACTATAGGGTCAGGAACACAAACATGTATTCCTGACCCTATAGTGTTAAAACCACCATCTAGCCCCCCTAGGTCCCTCATGCCTCCATAAATATAGTAAAAATCTTACTGTATTCAAGTCTGAAGCTGTAGATCTGCATGCTGTTTGCCTAAAAAAAAAAAAAGCAGTCTGCTGACATCATCAGAAGTGGTATCCTGATCCAATCACAATGCTTCACCATAGGATTGGCTGAGACTGACAAAGAGGCAGATCAGGGGCAGAGCCAGCATGATTGAAACACAGCCCTGGCCAATCAGCATCTCCTTATAGAGATGAATTGAATCAATGAATCTCTATGAGGAAAGTTCAGTGTCTGCATGCAGAGGGGGAGATACTGAATCACGGGATGCTGTGCACAGTGCTGCCCTGTGCTTTGCTGACAGCAGATTTGAGTGGATGGAGGCATATTATGCCTCCATCAACTCTGAAGTCCCTTTGGTTCACTCTGAGTGACTGCAACTGGAGGTGTTCCTAGCTTTCAATGTAAACACTGTATTTTCTCAGAAAATACAGTGTTTACATGAGAAAGGCTGCAGGGAGCTATAGTTCTCACCTGAACAACCTCATTAAGCTGGAGTTGTTGGGGCGGGGCCTGACTGCAGAAGGGAGCAGACGCATGTCGCTGCTGCTCCCGTAGCTGATCCGATCTAAAGCTGATTTCCGACAAACGGAGGCCACGATCAGACTCCTGTTGGATCCCACTTGACTGGGGAACCCGAGACCTACAAATAGACACCACACACATGGATCTTGACAGCGGGTCAGAGCCCCCTAATGTTGCGGACTACAAGCATGGCGGCGGTGGGGGAGACGGCCGCTCTCCCGCCGTCCACAACCACAGCAAAGCTAAGTCTGGGCTCCCGTCTGGGCTCCCGTTCCCCCCCCTATGGACCGGCGGGGGTTATCCCGGTCCAGACCAAGGTGACACGCGCAATCTATCGACCTGCAGCTGCCCACTCAAGCCTGGGTTCTGAACACTCCAGACCCGGCAACATGGCAACCCAACCCACGAGACCAGCGCTCACAAACCCGCAACCCACGAGCCTAGACCTGGCATTTCAGCGATTCTGGGACAGGTGGGAGCAACTCTTCGCGAGACCCTTCCTATTACCTGAAGGTCCGACAGGGGAAACGGTGAAGCAGAGGAAGAGCGGGCCTACTCCGGGCAATGCTCACCCTCCTATCCCGGCAACGACCACCGGCCTAACACCCGGCCTGAGGGTCAACGGGAGATTACCTCCACGGCATCGACCACAACGCCGGAGGCCCTCCGCCGCTGGCGGCGCAGAACCACCAGGGCTCTCCGTGGCGCCCCTCCAGGGAAAAACTCGGCCTACAGGTACACCCGAGTTTGTGGCACCGAGATGCAGACCCCACATGAGGCCTGGGACCAGGCGGAGGTGCTCACATCCACGCAACGCACCTGCACCCTGCGGATCCTTCCAGCTACAAACACCACAAAACCACGGGAAGGGATCGGCTGAGGAAACGGGCCGCGACCAGCGACCATGCCAGGAGCTGTGCACCCCAACAGGACTGATCCACAAGGTCTACGACACCGTCTCTGTCGGGATTCCCTGACCCAGCGACGCTCCCATGTCCCAGTATGACATCTAGCCGGACTCATAAATATAATTGTTGTGCAACACTTGTGCATCTGTTTGGCATTGAAAACCCTATTGCTAGCATTTTCAGTGGGACCGTGCCTACTTATGATCATTATGCATGTTATATTATACGTTCATGGCACTGGGCATGACCTGGATATTCCCGCCATACTAATTGGCTTTATATAGCTACCCTCTGGTGCCACATAATTTTTAACGCTGCTATGGGGTTAGATAGGCTTCGCGCCACAGATATAATCGGGGTATGTCCTGGTATGTTATGTTACTTTACTGTCTTATTTTGCTCGCAGCAACTGACCCTCGACACATAACGTGTTAATGACGAGCACATTAAATCCTCGCACACGCCATGTTGGCCACAGTTTAGCCTTACTCTCCCAGCCACCCTATCTGGGCTAGCCTGCAAAGCCGCTGAAATTCCTATCACTAAGCTGCCCTGTTTAATAACCGTCTAGTTTTGCTCACATGGTATTCAATGAGACAGCCCTGCATAGGAGACGTTGTACCGTGTCACTGTGCAGCCTGTATATTTCAACTTTACACAACTCTTAGATACCTTAGCCTGATCTTAGCATGTATTTCAATATCCTGCAACTGTATAACCATCTGACGTAACCTTATTATTTTACACATAAAATGAGGCTAGCACCATTTAGAGATAATATGCCTTGCAGGGCCGCCATCAGAGCATGACAACCATAACAGTTGTCATGGGCCCGGCGGTCCTGGGGGGCCCCGAGCCCCACATACTGCTTCAGTAAGTAATGGCTGAGCTGGGGAGTTAAACAAACTCCCCAGCCAGCCTGCACTCAGCAAGGGGCCCGCACAGCCGTCCGCGGGCCCCTGCTGCTACTAATCATCTCCTCCGTGCAGGGCACACTGAGGGACAGCTATAGGGGCCTTCCAAAGACCCCACTAGGCTGCCCCTCAGTGTGCCTGTCTCCAAACACAGCCTCACTGAGCTGCCTGTAACTGCTCAGGGCAGCTCCCTGCGGCTGGTTCTGCAGGAAGTGACATCACCAGTCACAGTGCAGAGTGAGCTGTGCGGAGCTGCCCTGAGCAGTGTTACAGACAGCATGTCAGCATTGTGAGGTTCCTTCAGAAGAGGACCACCAGAGAGGTAAGGTTTGGGAGGGTTTTGGGAGCCCCTACCCCCCCTTGCTCCCACTGCATCCCCTGCTCCCACTGCATCCCCTACCCCCTTGCTCCCACTGCATCCCCTACCCCCTTGCTCCCACTGCATCCCCTACCCCCCCTTGCTCCCACTGCATCCCCTACCCCCCCTTGCTCCCACTGCATCCCCTACCCCCCCTGCTCCCACTGCATCCCCTATCCCCCCTGCTCCCACTGCATCCCCTATCCCCCTACCCCCTGCTCCCACTGCATCTCCTACCCCCTTGCTCCCACTGCATCCCCTACCCCCCTGCTCCCACTGCATCCCCTACCCCCCTGCTCCCACTGCATCCCCTACCACCCCTTGCTCCCACTGTATCCCCTACCCCCCTGATCCCACTGCATCCCCTACCCTCTGCTCCCACTCCATCCCCTATCCCCCCTACCCCCTGCATCTCCTACCCCCCTTCCTCCCACTGCATCCCCTACCCCCCTTGCTCCCACTGCATCCTCTACCCCCTCTTGCTCCCACTGCATCCCCTACCCCCCTTGCTCCCACTGCATCCTCTACCCCCTCTTGCTCCCACTGCATCCCCTACCCCCCTGCTCCCACTGCATCCCCTACCCCTCCTGCTCCCACTGCATCCCCTACCCCCCTGCTCCCACTGCATCCCCTACCCCCCTTGCTCCCACTGCATCCCCTACCCCCCTTGCTCCCACTGCATCCCCTACCCCCTTGCTCCCACTGCATCCCCTACCCCCTGCTCCCACTGAATCCCCTATGCCCCCTACCCCCTGCATCTCCTACCCCCTGCTCTCACTGCATCCCCTACCCCCTGCTCCCACTGCATCCCCTACCCCCCTGCTCCCACTGCATCCCCTACCCCCCTGCTCCCACAGCATTCCCTACCCCCCTGCTCCCACTGCATCCCCTACCCCCCCTTGCTCCCACTGCATCCCCTACCCCCCTTGCTCCCACTGCATCTGTAACGGAGCTCCGTGTACCCCGACCGAGTACCCTCCGTTGATGGATGCTCCTAGCGCTCTCAGAGGACTCCAAGCACTGCAGACGACACCACAACCACCGCAGGCTCCACAACCGCCGTAGCTTAACTGGAGCCGCGCCGTCTTCCGTCCACCCTGGATCGGCTTCTGTCCTCCAGGACCGTGTGGGGAAGACCTCTCCTCCAGGAGAGCATAACAGGAACAAGCTCTTAAAAGAGCTAAGTGATTAAGAGCTCAGGGGAATATGCAGAGCATAGCAATCCCCAGTGTGATATAGCAATTCCCTCCAATAACGAGACAAGGCTACGTATTGAGGGTCAGAAGAGGTCTCTGGACTGGAACACCCAGCCTGCTTTTTATTAGGATCAGGTACATACAGGACACTCCCAGGGGGAGGATGAAATTGACCAATCACATGCATGGTAACACCCCCACGTCTCCTCCCCTCAGATAAACACATAACCTAATTAAAACATACATTATTTTACCCAAGTTCTGGATGTACCCCAAAAACAGGTGGTACAGCTTTAAATCTGGTATCCCCAAATAGCCCTTGTTCAGGGGAACAGTCTGTCCAAAAATCAGCCCATTCGGATGGATGGTTCGGGAGATACAGGGCTGCAAAGTTTTGACCGACCGCACAGACCAACTAGCCGAAAATAGTTCCATGAGTTTTGGCCTTGCGGTCGGTCTCCGTTCGCACGGTAAAATAGACGAAATTCTTGCCATCCATTCGCATCTTTGTGGTCGCTAGAATCCCCATACTAAGTTAAGTATAACTACCGAACGGCCGGTCGTTCGGTAGTTTCCGTGCGTATTTCTGGATGTCTGGAGGTCTTAGCGGTATTCGCCTGTTTGTGCTTCCGATTTCAGTTCCATGCGTTCACAGGCAAACACCGCTGTTCGCACGCAAGATGGCCGCGAACACGTGGAAAAGTCCCGAAATGGCGGCCACCTATTCAGAGCACAAAGAATTCGCATGAAATCATGCGAACGGCTGTATTCTCCAGTAATGTGATTCTTATGCAATCTATTCGCCTAAATCTCCTGGCTGTTAGGTTATATTAGTAGTCCAAACCTACAGCATAGATAAAGGGAAAAAGACAGTCTAATACAAGTCCATATGCCTGAATACAGGGTTTACAGTGCAATATAGTCCAGGACCATAGTCGCAGGGGAGGAGGCAGGCAAGCAGGCCTCTCCAGGACAAAGTGGCGAAGGGCACTTCGTCACACATCTCCCCTTTGGGGGGAAGACTAACCAGGCACCTGACCTTCTGTCGGTCAGTGCCTCCGTTAGTCGATCCACCAACCCACAATAAACAGATGTCCGAGTGGCCCCCCCACAACATCAAAGTACAGGAACAGCCCACCCACAACACACAGTCACTGCACCTGGGTATTTGGCTGTGGTAATGAGGCCACATGCCGAGGGTACTTGAAGGGCAGAGGCCAACTGCACTCTGCCCAGATGCCAGCTCTTCTGCTGGGGTAGCCTGCAGGACATCAGGCTCTGGACCAGGGACAAAGGTAGGGCAGAGGCCGACTGCACTCTGCCCAGCTGCCAGCTCTTCTGCTGGGGTAGCCTGCAGGACATCAGGCTCTGGACCAGGGAAAAAGGTAGGGCAGAGGCCGACTGCACTCTGCCCAGCTGCCAGCTCTTCTACTGGGGTAGCCTGCCGGTCATCAGGCTCTGGACCAGGGACAAAGGTAGGGCAGAGGCCGACTGCGCTCTGTCCAGCTGCCAGCTCTTCCGCTGGGGTACTGAGACCATAATCCGGCTCAGTAGTTAAGGGAACCTGGACGTCAGGAGGGGTTAGCATCGCCTCCGTTAACCCTGGTGTAACAGATCCCTACCAACCTCTGGTGGATGTGAAACAAACAAGGGAATTACAATTTACACATCCATCCGTTTCATTCCTCTGTTCGTCTGGTTCCGTGCGAATTTCACGTGTAATGCAGAGGTGGCCGCCATTTCGGGACTTTCCACGTGTTCGCGGCCATCTTGTGTGCGAACAGCGGTGTTTGCCTGTAACCGCATGGAACTGAAAACGGATACGCAAACAGGCGAACACCGCTGAATCCTCCAGACCTCCATAAGTTCGTACGGAAACTACCGAACGTCCCCTCGTTCGGTAGTTATATGCAATCATCTATGGGGATTCCAGCGAACCCCGCGATTCGCATGGATGGTCAGATTATCATACCTTTTTACCGTGCGAACGGAGACCGACCGCAAGGCCAAAACTCATGGAACTAATTTCGGCTAGTTGGTCTGTGCGGTCGGTCAAAACTTTGGAACGTTGTATCTCCCGAACTGTACATCCGAATGGGGTGATTTTTGGATATATTGTCCCCCTGAAGGAGAGCTATCCAGCGCTACCGGATTTAAAGCTGTACCCCCTGTTTTTGGGGTACATCCAGAACTGGTGGAAAAATGTGGACATTTTAATTGGGTTATGTAGTTATCTGAGGGGAGGAGACGTGGGGGTGTTACCATCTGTATTATTGGTTGTTTTCATCCTCCCCCTGGGAGTGTTCTGTGTGTATCTATTTCTAATAAAAAGCAGGCTGGGTGTTCCAGTCCTCAGTTCATCTTGACCCTTCAAAACGTAGCCTCGTCTCGTTCTTGGAAGGGGATTATTTGGGAATATTATTCTGCTCCTGTTTACAGCTGAACCTGCTCCTCACTCTGGATATCGTGGATGGGATTACAGCAGCCTACTTCTCCACAGCAGCTTGCAGGGAAAAAGGACGTCTTCAACGGCAGAAACCCTCTCTCTATCTGGGTAGCCGTTACATTGGTTGGCAGCGGTGGGATGGTTCTTTTGCCCAAGGAGCAAGTGCTGAATGGAGTCTCAGTATGCCAAGCTGAAAAGACCCACACTGAAAGATCTATTGGAAAATCGTGGTAGGAGGGCTAGTAACAGACCAAGGAGAGAGCTGATAGCTGACCTACTGGAGCTGGACGAAATGGATAGATCCATGGAGGTAACTGAACCTATTGCACCGGTCAGCGAGAACGATGTACTCACTGCTATTGTACAGCGAAGATTAGCATTATATCCGGAAAAGACCACGGAGCTATTAGACAGACTGTTCAAGAACGCAAAAGAGGAGATCGAGACTAAGAGGAGGCAAGACACGGAACATGTATTGGCGCAACAAGCTAGTACACATATAGTTCCTACTCCTCCTCCCGTTGCTGCAGGGAGGAAAATACCATTTACTGCATTTAAAGCGTTTGCAGAAAATGAGGAAGAGATTGATGGGTATTTGGCAGATTTTGAGCGGCAGTGCTCACTGCACCAGATACCCCCAGACCAATGGGTTACTATTCTGGCTGGAAAACTTTCAGGAAAAGCAAATGAGGCTTTTCGGGCACTCACGGCCGAAGATATCACACAATATCAGCGGGTGAAAGCCGCACTACTCACCCGATACGCAGTCACCCCAGAGGCGTATCGCCGTCGCTTCCGGGAGTCCAAAAAGAAGGCAGCGGACTCCCACATGGAATGGGCAAACAAGCTACAAAGGGTGGCATCACATTGGATGCAAGGGTGCAATGCTAACACCGGAGAAGAAGTGCTACAATTGTTCTTGATGGAACATTTCTTCCAAGATTTGGCGGCAGATACACAGGATTGGGTGAGAGATCGCCGCCCAGCCAACTTAAATGAGGCAGCACGACTAGCAGACGAATATGTGGAAACGAGAAAAGTGAGCCAAGGTACTACGCGACCAGCACCTAGAACAGAGGCCCGCACCCCAACCTACGCTGCACGCACAGAATTCCGGGCCCCGGTACCCCCAGGACCTCCACGTCCTCAAGGGTCTAACAACCAGCCCCGGGAATCCTACAGAGTGACGTGTCATCGCTGTGGCAACCTGGGACATATTGCCCGTGTTTGCCCGTTGGGATCAGCCAATAATAATTGGAGGCGCACATCTAACACCGAAAGCCCATCTTCACGCCCCGCTGCTGCTCATTGCCTGGAAATTGAAGGGAGCCCTGAGGAATGCCTGGGAATATTATATGAGGCCAACCCCATACAAGCGGCTTCCCCAGATAATCGCCAGCACCACCGTCAGGAGGTGCGTGTAAATGGACAGATAGCACAAGGCCTAAGGGACACTGGCGCTACCATCACTTTAATACAAAAACATCTGGTGAAACCAGAGCTTGTGTCTAACCGTACTGTTGCTGTTCGGGTCGCAGGGGGGGCTGTTTTTCGCTTACCCACCGCCCGGGTACACTTGGATTGGGGAGTCGGGTCAGGAAAGACCACGGTGGGCATTATGGACAACCTACCCGCTGAGGTCGTGTTGGGCAATGATATTGGCCCTCTAGCCTCGGCCTTTTTACCCACTACTGCTGCGGCTTGCCCCGTGACCACCCGCTCACAGACCCGTATCGAGGACGATCCGCCAACAGGTCGGGAGACCCAGGTAAGCCACAGACAGACACCTAGCAATGACACTACAGATAGACCGCTAGCTTGGGACACCCCAGAGGAGTTTGGGAGGGAAACTAGACAGGACCCCACCCTCCGAAAGTACCGAGAACTAGCTGACAATAGAGGGGATGAGCGGGAACGTTTTATATGGGAGGGGGACCGATTATACAGATTAACCGAAGGCAGGAAGAGAGGCTGTGCTCCTTCGCAGAAGCGCCAATTAGTGGTACCTAGAAAGTACCGATTGGAGCTTCTCCGAATTGGCCACGACATTCCGTTAGCAGGACATCTAGGGGGTAACCGCACAACCTACAGAATCACTCAGACCTTCTTTTGGCCAGGAATCTCGAAGGACGTGCGCCGTTACTGTAGCACGTGTGATGTATGCCAGAGGGTGGGGAAGAGAGGGGATCATCCGAAAGCTCGATTGTCCCCTATGCCTGTGATCGAGGAACCATTTAGCAGGGTGGCAGTCGATCTAGTAGGACCCCTACCTAACCCCAGTCCCTCTGGTAAGAAATACATTCTTACCGTGGTGGACTATGCCACCCGCTACCCAGAAGCCGTCGCTCTGACGAATATCCAGGCTGACACTGTCGCCAGTGCGCTAGTCGGGATATTCACCAGAGTAGGATTTCCCCAGGAAATCTTGTCGGACAGAGGGACCCAGTTTACCGCAGACTTAACCCAGCAGTTGTGGAAGGTCTGTGGTATTAAGCCCCTACTTAGTTCACCGTACCACCCCCAGACTAACGGTCTCTGTGAACGCTTTAATGGTACCCTAAAGCAATTGCTACGGACCTTTACGGCGGAATACAGAGACTGGGAGCGATTTTTGCCACACCTCCTGTTTGCTTACCGGGAGGTACCGCAGGAGTCCACTGGGTTCTCTCCCTTTGAACTGCTCTATGGACGGAGGGTGCGAGGCCCTCTCGACCTCATCCGAGAGCACTGGGAGGGAGAGACGGAACACGAAGGTGTCCCCATCGTACCATATGTGCTAGAAATGCGGGACCGTATGGAACAGTTAGCCCGGATGGCCCGGGATCATCTCCATGCGGCCCAGGGTCGGCAGAAACATTGGTACGATCGGAACGCTAGGCTGAGAACATTCCAGGTAGGACAGAAAGTTCTAGTACTTAAACCCGTTCGAGGAAATAAATTGCAGACCTCCTGGCAAGGCCCCTACAAAGTAGTAGCCCAGGTCTGTGACACCACCTATATCATTGCCAGTAGCAAGGACGAAAAGATACAGAAGTCCTTTCATATAAACCTATTAAAGGAATACCAAGAACGGCCCGAAGACATAGCCGCCATATGCATCCCCGCCACTGAGGACCCTGACAGTCTCCCCATCCCTGATCTATTAGCCAACCCCGAGTCCAAAACGCTGCTTAATACAGTACAGCTAGGGGAGCGATTAACTCCCACAGAACGAGAACAACTCCAGCAACTACTAGTTGAAAAGAGATTAACCTTTTCCCAGGAGCCAGGTTACACACCTGTAGCGACCCATTACGTAGAAACCCCAGGGCAAGCCCCGCTCCGACAAACTCCCTATAGAATCCCCGAGGCTGTAAAAGAAGAGATGAGGAAGGAGATTCAGGAGATGTTAAAACTAGGGGTTATAGAGCCATCCGACAGTCCCTGGGCATCTCCCGTCGTCCTAGTCCCCAAAAAGGACGGGACGACCCGGTTCTGTGTCGATTACCGACGCCTCAACGACCGAACTGTGACAGACGCATACCCCATGCCCCGAGTAGACGAGCTATTGGATCGCATTGCCAGGGGACGCTATCTGACCACCATTGACTTGTGCAAGGGGTACTGGCAGATTCCCCTGGCCAAGGACGCTATCCCTAAGTCGGCGTTTGTCACCCCGTTTGGCCTGTACCAGTTTAAGGTCATGCCTTTCGGGATGAAAAACGCCCCAGCTACTTTTCAGCGCTTAGTGGACCGCCTCCTTGATGGCTTCCAGGACTTCGCTTGCGCATACCTGGATGACATTGCGATCTATAGCGAGACTTGGGGGGAACACCTACAACACATAGAGACTGTGTTGGATCAGATTAGGGCCGCCGGCCTAACTCTAAAGCCGGAGAAGTGTAACTTTGGCATGGCTGAAGTCCAGTATTTGGGACACCGGGTGGGGTGTGGGAAACAACGACCAGAACCCGCTAAAGTAGAGGCCGTAGCCAATTGGCCCACACCCCACACTAAGACACAAGTGTTAGCATTTTTAGGGACGGCAGGGTACTACAGGAGATTTGTCCCTGACTACAGCGCCATCGCCAAACCCTTGACAGATTTAACAAAGAAGAATTTACCTAGAGTAGTCCTGTGGTCTCCCGCCTGTGAAACAGCATTCCAAACCTTGAAACAAGCCTTGATCAATGCACCTGTTTTATCTGCCCCCGTCCCTAACAAAAGATTTGTCGTCCACACAGATGCGTCCATGTACGGACTGGGGGCAGTGCTAAGCCAGGTCGGCGAAGACGGGGGCGAACACCCTGTCGCGTATCTCAGCAGAAAACTGTTACCTAGAGAAGTGAGTTACGCGGCAGTGGAAAAAGAGTGCTTAGCCCTGGTCTGGGCCCTAAAGAAATTAACCCCATATCTGTATGGTCAAGAATTCACCTTAATTACTGATCATAACCCCCTTGTATGGCTGAACAGAGTAGCTGGAGATAATGGACGCTTACTGAGATGGAGTCTCGCACTACAGCCATACAATTTCTCCATCCAATACCGCCCTGGCAAGTTTAATGGGAACGCGGACGGTCTGTCCAGACAAACAGAACTATTGCCCTAACAAAGGACCGGACAGCCCCAAGTTGACCCGAAAAGGATCAATCCGGGTCTGCCGGAGTGTTCCACAAAAGGGGAGCAGTGTAACAGATCCCTACCAACCTCTGGTGGATGTGAAACAAACAAGGGAATTACAATTTACACATCCATCCGTTTCATTCCTCTGTTCGTCTGGTTCCGTGCGAATTTCACGTGTAATGCAGAGGTGGCCGCCATTTCGGGACTTTCCACGTGTTCGCGGCCATCTTGTGTGCGAACAGCGGTGTTTGCCTGTAACCGCATGGAACTGAAAACGGATACGCAAACAGGCGAACACCGCTGAATCCTCCAGACCTCCATAAGTTCGTACGGAAACTACCGAACGTCCCCTCGTTCGGTAGTTATATGCAATCATCTATGGGGATTCCAGCGAACCCCGCGATTCGCATGGATGGTCAGATTATCATACCTTTTTACCGTGCGAACGGAGACCGACCGCAAGGCCAAAACTCATGGAACTAATTTCGGCTAGTTGGTCTGTGCGGTCGGTCAAAACTTTGGAACGTTGTATCTCCCGAACTGTACATCCGAATGGGGTGATTTTTGGATATATTGTCCAGCGCTACCGGATTTAAAGCTGTACCCCCTGTTTTTGGGGTACATCCAGAACTGGTGGAAAAATGTGGACATTTT